>NW_015505215.1:3944677-3978090 GCF_001515645.1 Sinocyclocheilus grahami | reverse complement strand
AAAAATAAAATAAAAAAAAAACTCAACAAAATTACTAAAACTTTAACAAATCAAAATAAAAATTGAAAATATAAATCTAAAAACATTTAAAATATTAAAATAATATATATAATATCTCAGAGATACTAAAATAACACTGCTCTGAAGTCATGATGCATCAACATGAAGATCAGACCAAAGTATAGGCTGTAATACACTCATTTATGGTTCTTTTTTTTAACAAATATTCATGTACTTTTCTTTGTACAGTAAACAGAAGCTTGGATATTCTGTCTAATAGCTCTTTTTACGTTTCATAGTAGAACATAACATGAGTTGGAAAAATATGTGGTTGAGTAAATGAACATTTTTGGGGGAAATATTGCTTTAAGAAGCTGTGCAGGTAACACAAATACTGCATGTTCACATCCAGCACTACCAACATTCCTCCCATGATCGCGAGACAGTTAACCCCAGGTTGCTCCACGGGGACTGGCTCTGCAATTAGTGGTGTAAATTGCTTCGGATGAAAAGTAACTGCTAAACGACAAGTAACATTTAGCACTGCAAAACAATAATGCTCTTACTCGGTGAGTGCTTGGCTCTCATTCTTGCATGGCTGGACTTTGTTCTGAAACCTGTGCCGCAGGAGACGTGAAACCACAAAAAAGCCTAGCATTGAGAGAGTGGCTAGAGTCACGCAGAAGAGTCTGAAGGAGTAGAAGTTTTCCTTGTTCCAGAAGGAGTAAGAGAGGAAGACAGACAGCGAGCCCATTGCACTGAACAAAGAACTGTGGAAGTTGAGGCGTGTGCGGTCATGTGCAGACACGGCCAGGTCGGCCAGGAGGGCGTTGTGGTTGAGGTCGACCACCGTGAGGAAGCCATCGTAAAGGCACAGGCAGATAAGGAACTGCAGTCCAGGCCAGGTCCAAGCCACCCAGAAGGCCAGGAATGAGAGGGCAAACAGAGGCCCGCTGCGGGAGAGTGCCTGCAGACGCTTCAGGACCACCTCAGGGGACGTGATCTGGGACCCAGACCTGAGCAATCAAACACAGACATTTAATGAGATATGTACTCATCTTACCAAAATATTGATTTCCAATTTGAAGAGAGTGAATAATCTTACTGAGGAGAGCTCAGGAATGAGCGGTCACTCAGCCAGCCAAAAAGAGGGTCGTTCAGGCTATTCCATATCAGAAACACAGTCTGTGAAAAAGAAACAATATAACGAACAGAAAAGAAAAGTAGGTAACACTTTACAATAAGGTTCATTAGTTAACATGAACTAAGAATGAACAATATTTCTACAGCATTTATTAATCTTAGTTAATGTTAATTTCAACATTAATGCATTATTTAAACCAAAAGTTGTGCTTGTTAACATTAGTTAATGCAGTGTGAATTACGTGAAATACATGAACGACTGTATTTTCATTAAGATGAATAAATACTGTAATGTACTGTTCATGGTTCGTTCATGTTAGTTAATACATTAACTAGTGGAACCTTATTGTAAAGCGTTACCGAAAAATATGGTAAAAACTTCTGACTAATGAAAGCTTATGTATTTTAGTCAAATATAATGAATAAGTATTTCAAATAATTAGAATATACTGTATACACTTTTTTATGTTTTTGAAAGAAGTCTCATATTCTTACCAAGGCTGCATTTATCTGATCAAGAATACAGTAACATTGTGTAATGTAGAAATGAGTAATATTGTGAAAAATTATTACAATTTGAAATAACTTCCTATTTTTATACATTTTAAAAATGTAATTTAATCCTGTGATGGCAAAGCTGAATTTTCAGCATTATAACTCCAGTCTTTAGTCTTTTTACAAATATTAATAATAATAATCATTTAGAATCTTACGTAATTGAAGATACCATTAAGTAAACCTACCTCTCCCACCCAAAACGACATCTTGTCAATCTTGTAAACGGACACAAAGGTCTCGACATAATACAGTAAGAAGACATTGTGGAGAATGGAGATGAACAGAGCCAGGGAGCCATAAAGCACAGCCGTTGAGACGCCCTGGCAGAGGCCCCATACCCTCCTTCTCATCCTTTGCTACTTTTCTCCGCTCTTCCTGCCCACGCAGCGCTCTACACGTCCCACAGGCCGGGCAGGGTGGGCTCATCGCTTTATCCACCCCTGCAAACAAACAGACACCAACACAAACCAACCAGTTCAAACCCATGCAGTCTATTATTCTGTAAAATATGAGTCTGGGTAATGTCTGCCGGCTGTTATTAGACTGGAAATTACCATTACTTAAATTAGATTCAGAGAGCGTAACTGGACAACGGCCAAGCGAAAGAGAAAACTGAGCATCTGTATTACATTATCAAGCAGCTTTTGCTTGGTTTTAATGATTCAGCACTTTGCTCGATATGAATCTGGAAAAACAGGCTAAAGCCAGACAAGACAGAAACCTCCTCCTGACTAAAATAACAATAATGTGGGGGGAAAACCATCACCAAAGATGTTTAAACACAGCTTTTACAAGGTTAGTCAAGCAAATTGTGGTTATTTAGTATGAAATTAGAAACCATATTTAACACAAGTCCATTCTCAAATTAAAAATGAATTGGAAAATAGCACTATAAAAATATCTCTAAAAAATGGCTTCCGTATTTTTCCATGGAGAGTGTTATGGGGAATTTGGGAAGGCAGCAGCTCATTTTCCATATTCATGACAACAAAAACAGCCTGGACTTCTTCACAGAGTGTCATGTGAGCAGTTCTTCAGTACTTTCTGGTCACACCTCCATATTGTGCCTGTAAAACCATTTCTAGCAGGATATCATCATAAATCCCACTGAGAAGTGTAATTGCACATGAACTTTAGATTTTAATGAGCTGGATGATCTCATTCCAGCTTGAAAGATGACAATAACAAACACTGTTATTCAGTCCAGAGATTTCCCTGAGGTCTGATGAGACATGTAACCTGAGTAGAATTAGTGTAGGCTGAGGCCTGCGACTGCTATCAAATATTGAACCGTTTCCAATAGTAGGGGTGGAGCGGACTTTATTGTGCCAGTATTAATCATGTGAATTTCTTCACGCACAGTGAATCCTTTATTTCTTTAACTTTGGACATCCGTGTGACAACCTTTTGCAAATATCACCAACCTCATCCTGGCACACGTGGCATAGCAAAAAGCAAATTAAAATGCTTTCTGGGTAGCACACCTGATGTTCACATGCATGGCAAGCTCACACAAGTCCTGGGATTCTTTTTAAAACACCCGTCCTTATAGTTAAAACAACTTTAAAATAACCTTGCCCCCCAGCTCTTTGAGAGAACAGTGAATTACAGTTCTGCGCAGTTAAACTACCCTAAACATATGAGAGATCTTGTTACTCCCAGCCTGATATCCATCTGATCCAAGCAGTGAAGCAAAACGTACTTTACTGGATCGTGTTGCACACAGTGATTCTCATCTCATCTCATTTCTAAAGGACAGGTGGCTGCTTCCCAGCCGATACGATTCAGCAATCTTTGATCCAACAAGAGCTCAAGTGCCATGGAGCAAAAGACCAACGTTTTGGCAGCGCTGTGTTACAATGACAGGTTGTCCACCTGTGTCTGTTCTCCAGAGCAACAGGATGCGTGGGAACGGTTCTCATATTGACGGAAGACTCTTTTATTTGACCGAAATGTCAAACAATCACACCCTTTTTACGCAAATTTCTGTAGCCAAGTTTGAATGACCATTAGGGGCCAAGTAGGACATATATATATATATACACAATTTTATATTTCCATATATTAAAAAATCCATGTCACACATTATTTGTCACAACCTTTAACTGAGTAAAACGAGGCCTTTTCTAATGTCATCAGAACATTGACATTTATTAATTTAAGGGAACAACAATTAATTTAGAATTATAGCTACAATTTCATAATTATTTAATATTGTCATATATTAAAAAAAGGAACGCCACACATATTATTTATCATAACCTATAATTATAAGAGTAGAATGAGGCATTTTCTAATTTCTTTGGAACACTGACACTTTAATATGCATTTATTCATTCAAGGGCACAATAATTCATTTAAAACTACAAAAATAATTTCACAATTATGTAACAATTCCATATATCAAAAAATACATGTCACAAATTTGCATTATTTGCCATAACCTATAATTGAGTAGAATTGAGCCTTTCCTTGTTTCATAATATCTCCTTTAAGTTGTTCACCAACATATGCGTTTTATTATTTTACATTAACAATAATTATAAAATGTATGCATGCAACTCATATCTCATGTCACACATTATTTGTCACAACCTTTAACTGAGTAAAACGAGGCCTTTTCTAATGTCATCAGAACATTGACATTTTTATGTACATTTAT
Organism: Sinocyclocheilus grahami; assembly: GCF_001515645.1. NCBI lineage: Eukaryota > Metazoa > Chordata > Actinopteri > Cypriniformes > Cyprinidae > Sinocyclocheilus > Sinocyclocheilus grahami. The sequence goes on along the minus strand of NW_015505215.1, from coordinate 3,973,727 downwards.
TAATTTAAGGGAACAACAATTAATTTAGAATTATAGCTACAATTTCATAATTATTTAATATTGTCATATATTAAAAAAAGGAACGCCACACATATTATTTATCATAACCTATAATTATAAGAGTAGAATGAGGCATTTTCTAATTTCTTTGGAACACTGACACTTTAATATGCATTTATTCATTCAAGGGCACAATAATTCATTTAAAACTACAAAAATAATTTCACAATTATGTAACAATTCCATATATCAAAAAATACATGTCACAAATTTGCATTATTTGCCATAACCTATAATTGAGTAGAATTGAGCCTTTCCTTGTTTCATAATATCTCCTTTAAGTTGTTCACCAACATATGCGTTTTATTATTTTACATTAACAATAATTATAAAATGTATGCATGCAACTCATATCTCACGTACTCCATTTTCTAATTACCTCTGAAGCTCTATTAAAACAACCATTGATCACACTGACTAGGACTCCTGACACCTGTAAGTAAATATGAAATATATCCATAAATATATTGTCTTAGTTACCGATTCAAAACACTGAAACACAGAGCTGTGTCTGGAAAGAGGAACTGGAAACGCTGGAACGACTGCTTCAACTCGACGATTATGCTTTAGTATTACATTTAATATTTCTTAAGTTGCATAATCGATTGTTTTCGCCTCGAATGATACGTGGTTACAATTTCACTAGCATAATGATACAATATTTCACTAGATCTGTGCTAGCCGCTGACGGTACTCATCCTGTAGTAATTGACCACGCTGAGCCGAGAGTGTTCGCATTTGACCAGAGAATCACACAACATCACGCATATTTGAGCAAACTATGAGTTCGAGCTGCGACGGGACACTTTAAGCCTATAATAACCCTTTAAACTACTAATCCTGTTCCGAGTTAAGCTCGCTAGCAGGCTATCCGCTTTCATATCAAGCAATGCGACGTGTACCAACTTACAGCCCGCGGATCAGCTGATCAGAACCCGTGCGGTTTAGGCTGTTCGACACTTACCATATGGAGCTGATGTCAAGCTGCAATCACCTGTTGGTCAAAACAGACGCTGAAAACGTTTCTAGGTTTCACAGTTGTATCGAAACATGTCACGTGTTGGATGAGGAATCCCGTGACGTCATGAGTCTTCCCTCTTCCTCCTCCTCCTCATCTTCACTCCAGCTGCCAATTGTACACGTAACTTACGTACGCACATGTTGTGTTTCCATGTTTTATGGGGACATTCTATAGGCGTAATGGTTTTTATACTGTACAAACTGTATGTGCTATTGTCCTACTCCAGGGGTGGCGAACGTCGGTCCTGGAGAGCCGCAGCCCTGCAGAGTTTTGCTTCAACCCTAATCAAACACACCGGAACAAGCTAATCAAGGTCTGAACGGTTACTAGGAAGCTACAGGCAGGTGAGTTTTAATTAGGGTTGGAGCTGAACTCTCCAGGACTGGAGTTCGCCACCCCTGCCCTACACCAACAGGAAAATTTGTGCATTTTTACTTTCTCAAAAAAAACTCATTCTGTATGATTTATAAGCTTGTTTCCTCATGGGGACCTCAAAAATGTCCCACAAGGTCAAAATTGACTAGTATTACTATCCTTGTGGGGACATTTGGTCCCCATAACATGATAAATACCAGGTACACACACACACTCAATTGGTAACCTGAGAATATTGCATACTACATTGAATGAATGAATGATGCATTTATATAGCGCTTTACTCTGTATTGTTGTACACCCAAAGCGCTTTACAATCATGTGGGGGGGTCTCTCCTCAACCACCACCAGTGTGCAGCATCCACAGGACAACAGCGCCAGTGCGCTCACCACACACCAGCTACAGATGGAGAGGAGAGAGAGTCATAGAGCCAATCAAGTGGATGTGGACATTGTTGTGGCCATTTAAATTGCATATTTTTGACTAACAGTAAAGTTTTAAGGAGGAATCGCATGAATGCACTATTCCGAAGCTCTAAACAAGCTGATAATGGGCACGTTTTCTTATTGTATGGTATGAACATGTGAGAAACTAAAGCTCAGGCCTTACAGAGGCCTATTTCAGCCAAACCAAAATATATTTCAATTATATTGTATACTGATAAATGATCGTCCTCATATACAATATTAATCACAATCAAACATTAGCCTATGAATTTAGCATAGTCTTCAGTTTGTATTGTTGTATAGCCTAATACAGAATAAGTACATATCCTTTAAAGCCTTGAATAAAAAAAGCTATTAAAAATATATTGTCACACTATTTGGGATTTTTTAAATGGGAAACTTCTTAGTGATTCGATAAAAATACCATAAAAATTCAGAAAAAAATACAGTTTTCATAGAATAAGATATCTTCCACAATTTACGAATATTTAAAGTATTATTCCACAATATTTAAAATGATATGCCATAGCAAAATGTAAACATTTGACAACAAGAAAAAATTACAAATACATTGTTTTGGACAATGGCAACTGTTAATTAGAGACAATGGATACAGTTTTAACATATGAAACTATAACTTGACATTTAATATCTATGGGGAAATACCCTTATCCTGAAATTAACTTCACTTAAAATCTATCTATTGTGTTAATTTTGTTTGATCCAATATAGGCCTATATAGCTCAAATAAGATGATATTATTTTGGTATTTGATATTATAAAAAAAATTTAAGAGGGGGGAAAAATCACTGTTAGAAAAACAAGCAATGACTTGTTATATACCGGTAGTTACTGAAATACAGCTCGAGCTCTTATGACTTCCCGCCTCTCAAGTGACAACTAGCCCCGGCGTGCCCTACATGTTGCATTTTTAATACTAACCTGTAGGTGGCAACCGATACAAATGAAGCGACTCAATTCGTGTCACAACGGTCGCACATTTAACCCTCCATCCCCGATGAATGCACAAGTCCGTTGCATTCTCTAACTTTAATAAAACTAAAATGCTGTAAACCAATGCTTTAGAGAAGTGACATTGGGACAGATAGTAGAGGAGGCGTGGTCGCTCATGAATATTACCCAGAGAGGCGTGGCTTGGCTTCACCTGAGACTGCTCTGAGGAGCGTGCAGCATGCAGCGCAGTACACAGTCAGATCTCTGGAGCAGAGGCATCATTAGCTGCATAACAGGGGATCATATGGAAACACAGGGTGACTGATGCTTATATTTTTTCTGAAACAGTCAGGTAATGTAACTACAGAGTTTATGATATATCTTTGACATTTTGCATGTGCTTTTTTATCACATCTGTGTAGTTAGGCTATAAGTAGGTATCTTTGCGCATAATCTATTGTAATATAAACGGAGCCTGCTGGGCTCTCTACACGCAGGTGAAGGTGACTGGGAATGAGTGCCAGAAGTCTCCTTTAAAAATACCGCAGTGGTGTGCAATCTGATGTAGACCACACGCAGGCACAAACTAAAACACTTTTTATAATCTATCTATCTATCTATCTATCTATCTATCTATCTATCTATCTATCTATCTATCTATCTATCTATCTATCTATCTATCTATCTAACCAGTATATTTGTTTTGCAAGTGTATGCTTTGTAAATCTGATGCTATGAGACCTGATTTTTATGAAGTGAACGGTTCTGAGTGATTTATCAGAGATGTCAGTGTGTTAGAGCTTCTTTTTTTCTGGAAGTTGATCAGGGGTTGAAAAATGCATATGTAATATTAAAAATTTGGTTCATTGTAGCATTTCTGCAAGTCTACTTATAAATGTAAAACTTAATTAATACAACCCTGCTAAATTAATATTAATTATTAATACAATTTAAACTTAGTAAATTACTAGCATGCATTTTATCTGTGCGGTATTTAGTTGGACCAGAGCTTGGATTAACACTGTTCATGTCCTCGGGTTTATTTCCTGTGCTGGATTAAATTATTATTTTTGATATCTTTTCTATACAAGTAAAATTGCATCACAATGACAGAGAATGGCAGATGGAGCGGGTAACGTTTACTTCTGTGACTAAAAGACGCATTTAGAAATTCAGACAGAAAATCAGCCTAGAATAATTTATAAAATAAATTATTTTAAATTGAGGGGGGGGGGGGCATCTTCAGAAACAATGCCATTGTTATTTGATTTAATTAATCCAAGTAAAACAGATAATGTGCTCATTAATGGTATCAAAGTAACAGTACACTCTTAAAAATAAAGGTGCTTCATGATGCCATAGAAGAACCTTTTTGTCTAAATGGTTCCATAAAGAACCTTCAACATCCGAAGAACCTTTCTGTTTCACAAAAGGTTCTTTGTGGCGAAAAAAGGTTCTTCAGATTACAAAAAGGTAAGAAAGAGATGGTTCTTTAAAGAACCTTTGACTGAATGGTTCTTTGTGGAACCAAAAATGGTTCTTCTATGGCATCGCTTGAAGAACCGTTTGAAGCACCTTTATTTTTAAGAGTGTACCTTCGGCTATTAATCTGGTCTCTAATGCACTCAGAAGTCTTGAATGGTTCATTCTTTCCATTACATCAAATAAAAAACATATTATTTCTTTTACATCTCAACCTGAACGAGAACTGTTATTGTACGAGTACAAGTTATTGTAGGGGAACTGGTTATAATGTCTGATGGAATGGATGCATGAACTATTTTGACATGCATAATTATAAGTAGCATTTCAGGATGCAGTAATCAGTATTGGAAATTAGACTTGAAAATTCTCATTACTTTAAAATCTCTCATGACTCTTTCAGTGCAGCTAAACTAGATTAAGTGCAGATGCAGAATTAGTGAGATATGCCATAAAATCCCACATTTGGGTGGATCTCTATGCTTAATGCTTCTGTATGTACTAAGTACAGTATTTAGTGTATTATATGCAGGCTGGCAAATGTACTTTTCCAGCATGTGATGTGATCAGGTTAACATGTCTCTTGTCCATACTACCCCGAGCAGGGTACTTATTGTAACAGGAGAAGTGTTAATGCTTATGTGTTTATGGTACAGTATATGTCTGAATAGATGGAGTGATATGCATTAACCCAGCAGCTTTCCAGTAAGAAATGGGAGCAAAGCAAAGCCATTTATATTCACTTCAATATGGTATATAGTGGCTGCATCTATTGTATCTATATCCACTGCATCCATATCCATTTCACCATCACAAAATGGTGTTTAGACAACAAACACATTTAAGCGATACCTCATAATATACAACAAATTTCTGTGACGCTAAGTGTTTTGAAATAAAGTTTACTCACTATAAAGTGAATCAAAACTAAGCTACAAAATCTGCTTTTGAGGCAGTTCTCCAGAGCCAAAAATTGTGCATCCTCCACAATTGTGCATCATGCCAAAAAAAGATGAAAATTTGCTGAAAATGTACTCACTCTTGCACTGTCCAAGATGTAGATGAGTTTGTTTCTTCGTCAGAATAGATTTGGAGAAATTTAGCATTACATCACTTGCTCAACAATGCATCCTCTGCCGTCAGAATGAGAGTTCAAACATTTATTTGCATTTAGCAGACGCTTTTATCCAAAGCGATTTACAGTGCATTCAGGCTATACATTTTTTTTAAACAGCGAATAAAAACATCACAGTGATTCACAGGTAATTCGCATGACTCCAGTCCATCAGTTAACATCTTGTGAAGTAAAAAAGTTGTGTGTTTGTAACAAACAAATCCATCATTAAGTTTTAACTTTAAACCATCGCGTCTAGCTAAAACATAGATAGAGAATCCATAATCCATAATAACATTAGAAGTGAAAAAGTCCTTCCCCTGTTGTCCTCTCACATCAAAATCCACCCAACTGTTTTGGACAGTTTTCGCTTGTAAATGGTGCATGATATGTGTATATTTCTCTCCTGATTCAGATGAGACTATTTTTTACATAGAGAAAGCAATAATATGGATAGAAGACTCATTAATTGACTGGGAACTGCAGTTTGTGGATTACTTAATTACTTGTGGATTATTGTCATCATCACCTGTTTAAACTCTCATTCTGACGGCACCCATCCACTGCAGAGGATCCATTGGTGAGCAAGTGATGTAATGATACATTTCTCCAAATCTGTTCCGATGAAAAACCAAACTCATCTACATCTTGGATGGCCAGCAGGTGAGTGGATTTTCATTAATTTTTCATTTTTTGGGGGCGAACAATTGATTTAAAATGACTGACTGTACTTCAGCGTGACCAAGTAAAATCTTTGTATTGTTTTATTCAAAGGCGTCCCTTCAATATTAACTATTTATTACCATCTTATATGCATCATGTGCTTGGAAAGTGTAGAAAATGGGTTTGTTGCTTTGAGGAAACATCATGGAATTGATGCATTTGGTGCACTTTTATCCAACTTTGTAAGTATTTTATCAGTTTGTCTGTTTCCTGAGAAACAAGCACCATGATGTACCAGGCAGCTACAGGAATGTTAATTGTTTTGCACATTTTCATGCGATGTGGTTTGTTTGATAATAGCATTTGATACAGTAGACGTGCATTGCACTATGAGATGTTTAGTGAATGCATTTGTGTTTGACGTGTTTTCTCATCAAACCATCTGCTCTCGATATGTGTCTTGGGAAGGAAGAGACTTACTCATGTTTTCTTGCCAATGCAGCGGGAAACCTTTGACAGAGCAAGGATGAGTTAGCAGCCCATGACTGCACTACTGGAAGTGGGAGCTTGTTCTAGTGAATCAGCATCCATTACACAACAACATTATCGTCAGCAAAGTACTGCTGGAGGAACCTGCCTGGATCTTAGCAGAACCTCAGTACATATTGTTGATCATGCGGCAGACCAAACAGCCCAACTTCATGCTGATGGTGTTTGGATACCTAATACCTGTCATTTGGGGTTTTCCATTTGGACCGGTTCTTGATATGGATGTCACCCCCAGGACAACTGTACATGTTAATGGTAAGGCTCTTTACATGTAATTCAGTGTTGTGTGCTAGTCAGAACTGAATTGTGAATGCCTTTTGAAGTTAAATTCGATTCCTGAATTTGAACTGAATTTGAATTAAGGTAACAAAGAGGATGCAGAATTCAGATCTTAATGTAAGGAAGTAGAATTTAAATTAATTGATATGCAAAGAAATTAATATGAATGGATGTTGAATGTTCGTCTTGATTGAATTAATACTTTTGAAAGACTTAAACTTAAGATTTTAAACTTAAAGCTTGATGTTTTTGAGATTCTTATTAAGTCTGATTTTCTTATTAAATAAGATTTGTTTAAATATTATACCTCAAATTACACATCATGAGAGCATTTACTTTGGCATTTACTTAGTTTCCATAGTCAATAAAAGTATCAGGTGTGTCTTGCTTCATTCATGGGCTGTGCTGAATGTGTTTGACACTGTTTTGCCTGCAGTGCTGGAGGCTATGGCAGTTCTCTGGATATTATTAAACAGCCCTTCTCACTTGTCCTGGCCCAGTTCATGAGATTCTCACAGCAGATGCCATGAGAATATAAAGTGAGGTTAGGCCACACTCACTCCTGTGAGTTTAGCCTGGACTAACACATGGGCTCTCAGTGTGTGATGGATTTGAAACATGTCCATGATAGTGTATCGTGTAGTGTTTCTTTTTTTTGGAAAGAAATTAATATTTTTATTCAGCAAGGATGCATTAAATTGATCAAAAGTGACAGTAGACATTTACAATGTTACAAAAGCATTCTATTTCATATAAATGCTCTCCTTTCATCAAAAAAATCACAGTTTTGAACTATCCTGGAGATATGGTGGCCACTACATACCAAAGTTGTATGATGTGCAAAGAAGTCAGTAACTAATAAAATGGTTTGTGTGAAAAACTTAAAGAGGCCTGAACAAAGTCGTTTCATAAACCAATTGTGATCCAGGCTTCATCAGCACTAGGCCTCACTGATGCTCCTAAATCTGTCAAAGCTTGTTGTCTTTATGCTTTGTACAACAGATGGGTTCCCAGTAATTGTAGTTTAACGTTAATAGCTGTTATTGATGAATAATGCCTGCAATTGGAATAAAGCCCAAGCTTTTTCTATAGCTCAATGTTCTCTTAGAGTAGATTTGCCCTCTGACTGCACTGATGAAAATAAATGTGTATTTATCACCACAGACTCACACCATTGTTTAAGCCAATTGTGCTGTTTCTGGCTGGTCAGGATGCTCAAACAAATAGAGCTATGTTTTGATAGCCCCATAGAGCCAGTGTTCACATTTTTAAGTGGAATCAGCCAATGAACGACGAGAATATGAGATACGAAAGCATTTTAACATCATAAAAATGATATACATCACCTTTTTACTTCATTGCATGTAAGATAATTGACATACTTGTAAAATGATTGAGAATGTTATGACATCTTTCGTGCATCTTTACCCACTCAAGTGCTTAAACTTAAAGGGGTCATATGATGCAATTTCAAATTTTCCTTTCTCTTTGGAGTGTTACAAGCTGTTCATGCATAGATAAGATCCCTAAAGTTGCAAATACTAAAGTCTCAAATCCAAAGAGATATTCTTTATAAAAGTTAAGACTTGTCTACGCCCTCCTAAAACACCTCATTCTAACACGCCCCCACATGTCTACGTCACTGTGTGGGAAGATTTGCATAACACTGCCCAAATGTTCACGCAAAGAAAGAAGGTGTAACTTTTATTCTCGCTGTAGTATTGTTGTTGCCGCCACTGCCGCCATGTCGTGAAGGCGCTGTGTTTCGTTGTGAAAGCAAAACTTCTTTGTTTGGCCTTCCAAAAGAGGACGATACTCCTCTCACTCTATCCCGCCGTGTGTGACGCTGTGTGTTTCGTTATGAAAGCAAAAATAGTTTAGTTTGGCCTTCCAAAAGAGGACACGACTAGAAATCAGTGGTTAAGTTGTATTTACAACACTGTTCCAGAACAGTTCAACCCAAATATTCAGATGTGTGCAGCGCATTTTATGGAGGACTGTTTCCTGATCCTGGGATACTACAATGCCGGCTGTTCTGACTCACAGTCTGCAAGTACGTTTTCATATTTAAAGAATTTGCCACTGATGATTCAAATGCGAGTTTTGAGCAGTGTAGAGTAGCGCTAGTTGTTTGTAATTTCTCCGATCACAAATGCAGACATGATTTTATGTTTATGCGGCGCGATGCAATGCAACGCGTAAAAAGACAGTATAAGTCATTATAATCCATAAATATGTCCCCACTGGATGCAACAAATGCCTCGTTTATAATGGTTTTTTTAATGTTTTTGTCTAGTCGCTCCATCACAGTATCGTAGGGGCGTAACATTTCCGTCACACACTTGAGGTATTCGGCCAATCAAAACACACTGGATAGCTGGCCAATCAGAGCACACTTCGCTTTTCAGAATGATGAGCTTTGTAAAAATCGACGTGTTTCAGAAAGGCGGGGCATAGAGGAGAAACAATAATGTACAGTATGTGGAAAATAATGTGTTTTTTTAACCTTAAACCAAACCTTAACACATTTCATTACACCAAATACACCAAATAATGTTCTTTTTAGCAACATCATATGACCCCTTTAAGTGTTGCTAAAGTTTGCTGCTGCATAATGGCTCATACAATCCATTCGTGCTGATAATTTGTGCTCAGACACTGCAGATCTTGTTCATGTAATTTTGTCTTCATTATTGTATTTTTCTCCTTGCCCTGGTTGACTCAAGTCCTTGACCTATATTTTGGCTCTCTTGGGATGAGAGGGAGGGCTAGAGCATACAGGGAGAGTGTACAGACATGCATGTAAGAGCGTTGAATCTCTGCTAAATCAAGCTTGTGTCTTACAATATGTCTTATCGGGGAGAGTGTTAAAATGTTGAATTCAAGAAGAGATCATTTTGTGGGTGTAACAAAAGGTGCTATCTTTCTTTAATGGTTTGCTGCAGTGGGTTTGAGTACATGGAGTGTTTTCTTTTATCTGCAGATCGTTGGGTTCATCGCTGTCTGGTTTTCGTAGTGCTTAGCAGACCTGAAGTAATGTTGAAATGAAATATGTATACATGTGTAATTCGTCTGGGTTAGCAGGGTGAGGAGAAAAGTGCATCTGGGGTCTTAAGAGACGTCTACATGTATCTCTTGACTTTCTGTGTCTGTCTGTGTAATGTTTGTCTATTGAATATCTAAGACCTTGAGATGTTATACAGTAATTTTATTAATTAATTAAATTATTTATTAATTTATTTATTTCAAATAAATGTTGTTATATTACTGTTAAAATAGAAAAGTAATTTTTTTTGCAATAATATTTTCAAAAAATCTTACTGTCTACATATATACTGTATACACACACACATATACTATTTTAACATCAATGTCACTACATTTAATATTATATTAATATAACAGCATTTTTTAAATAGAAATATTTAGTAACATAAGTTTCTTTACTGTCAGTTTTAATCAATTTAATGCACTGTTGCAGAATAAAAGTATTAATTTCTTTCAAAAACGTATGAACGTATCACAAAGAATTACCAATATATATATATATATATATATATATACAGTGGGTACGGAAAGTATTCAGACCCCCTTAAATTTTTCACTCTTTGTTATATTGCAGCCATTTGCTAAAATCATTTAAGTTAATTTTTTTTCCTCATTAATGTACACACAGCACCCCATATTGACAGAAAAACACAGAATTGTTGACATTTATGCAGATTTATTAAAAAAGAAAAACTGAAATAACACAGTTCATACAGACAATCTGTATGCGCAATTTGTATATTACCAGCTTGGCACGAAGGTTGTGTGGTTGAAACTTGGTTCCAGTGTTCATTCTAGGGAACAGTAAACAAACCACACACTGCTAGAACACAACAGGAGGCCTTGGGCGCTGTGTTGACTCTGCTCATGGACTTGTTCCCTCAGTGATGCACAGAGTCAGTCTATGTTTATAAGCTGGTGCGGTAGGGCAGTTTGTGCACTAGCAGTGAGACCCTTGTTTGCCGTTATGTTATAAATAACAGCAGTTCCGAAAGAAAGTGGTTCTTAAAAATTGGGATCATGGAGTGCTGCAAATAATTAGATGAAAATTGATTTCAGACATTGACACAGTGTGCATGTCTAGTGTAATTTTGTTTGTTTAAAGGGGTCATATGATGCGATTTCAAGTGTTCCTTTTTCTTTGGAGTGTTACAAGCTTTTCGTGAACAGAAAAGATCCCTAAAGTTGCAAAGACTAAAGTCTCAAACCCAAAGAGATATTCTTTATAAAAGTTAAGGCTGGTCCACGCCCTCCTAAAACGCCTAATTTAAACACGCCCCCACATGTCTACGTCATGATGTGGGAAGATTTGCATAACACCGCCCAAATGTTCACACAAAGAAAGAAGGTGTAACTTTATTGTTGCTGCCACCATGTTGTGAAGACGTTGTGTGTTTTGTTGCAAAAGCGAAAATACTTTTGTTTGAAAGAGGACACGACTAGAAATCAGTGGTTAAGTTGTATTTACAACACTGTTCCTGAACAGTTCAACCCAAATATTCAGATGTGTGCAGCACATTTTATGGAGGACTGTTTCCTGATCCTGGGATACTACAATGCCGGCTGTTCTGACTCACAGTCTGTAAGTATGTTTTCATATTTAAAGAATTGGCCACCGATGATTCAAATGCGAGTTTTGAGCAGTGTAGAGTAGCGCTTGTTGTTTGTCATTTCTCCGATCACAAATGCAGACATGATTTTATGTTTACGCAGCACGATGCAATGCAACGCGTAAAAAGACAGTATAAGTCATTATAATCCGTAATTATGTCCCCACTGGATGCAACAAATGCCTCGATTATAATGGGTTTTAATGTTTTTGTCTCGTCGCTCCGGGACACGGCATCAAAGTATGGTAAGGGGCATAACATTTCTGTCACACGCTTGAGGTATTCGGCCAATCACAACGCACTAGATAGCTGGCCAATCAGAGCACACCTCGCTTTTCAGACTGATGAGCTTTGTAAAAATCAACGCGTTTCAGAAAGGTGGGGCATAGAGGAGAAACAATAATGTGCATTATGTGGAAAATAATGTGTTTTGAACCTAACACATTTCATTACACCAAATACACAAAATAATGTTCTTTTTAGCAACATCATATGACCCCTTTAAGCCTACACTCTTAAAAAATACGTTTGTTTATTTTTTGCAGCAATTCCATAGAAGAAACATGTTCTGTGATCAGTTCTTAAAAGAGGAATTTTTTAGTGTGAAGAAAAGTTTAATTATCTATGTAAAGAAACTTTTGTGCAATGGAAAGGTTCCATGGATGTCAAATGTTCTTCATGGACCCATATATGCCAGTAAAGAACCTTTATTTATGAGTGCAACGTAGGAACCCTCTTGCTGGTCCCCTAATTTTAAACAGAAATAAATGCGAATAGCCTAAAATAAATAACATAAATGTATTCTATATTGAAGATTTCCATATACATTTACAGTTTAAAAAAAATCATAATAAATAAATTTCCTAACACAAAATAATGACAGCATTATTAAAAACCATAACATTTTAATCTGCATATGAACATTTTCAGTGAAAGCATGCAACAGGGAGCAGTAGTATTCTATAACTGTCATGGCATCCATACAATAATTAATATAATATTTATAATGATAAAAAAGGATGAAATTAGTATACATAAAATGCAATATTGATAACAGATCACTCTAAATTATAATGTAGACACATGCATTTTCTGTAAAGCTGCTTTGAAAATGTGTATTGTGAAAAGCGCTATACAAATACATTTGAACTGAATTGAATTGAAATTAATTGAATTCAAAGAATGTTTCAGAAAAATTATTTGCTGGTTAAAGTAAAAAAAAAAGTTTTAATTTTCTTACTATCTATTGGTAATGTGACAAAGACTGCATCCCCAATATTCTTTTAAATGTTGCTGGAAACCTTTTTTTAACAGTTTTATAGTCACCATATTTTAAAAAAATTAATAAGAGGCCATTTTTAGTAATTGGTAGCTAGTCATTTTGAGTCTCAAGATGGTGCTAATGAGATATTTTAACTTGCATTGATATGAAAAAAGTGAGACCACAAAAGAGACAATATAAAGCAGCAGCGGCATGCTGCCATAGACGGTGGCCAAATATACAGTTTAGCAGTCATTATATGAAAATATTTGACCACTCAGTGCCATGATTGACTAATTAAAATCAAGTAGTCCAAAGACAAACATATCAGATGTTTATTACATAGGGCTCTCTTATAATTTCCAGCAATGTACATCCAAATTTCTGCTCTTGTCTGCATTTTCCCTTTTCTTAAATCCTGATATGTGATTATAAAAAGTAATAGTGGTATGGATGTGGATGTGTGTGTATGAGTGGCTGTGTGCGTACATGGTTCAAGGACACACAATGAGCTTTGGGCTCAAAGGCTTTTGTGTGATCTCTCAGTTTATCATCAGCTCTGCACTCATCACTGTGTGTGTTACAGTCACTATCTTTCTCTATCTACACAATGAGACACAAGGATTAACAACACACACAGAATGTCGTCACTTTGCCTGAGGTCTTGAATCGTGTTTGCATAACTTAATATTTTTTCCTGTTATGAGTAATTTTAGCCCTTGGCCCTCCCACGCGCACAGCAACCCGTAGGTCTGTTGCGACCTTTCTTTGATTGACAGTTTAGATCCTCATGGCCTTGAATTTTTTGGTTTATACTGTCACTCATTTTCACGCTAGCTCAAACAACACTAGACCAGCACTGCTTGTCTAGTGTTAATATTTGTAAAATATTACTGTCAGAGGCAGAGCTCATAATGTGTATCTTTATGCAATGTCATATAAATAACCAGTCTGTAACTACTCTGAATTAAATCTCAGTAATCTGTAAGCTGTATGTATTTGATTCTCTAAAAAGAACCAGCTCATTATAATAATTCGTTAAGGAAGCAGAGAGCACTTGTATGCTTTTGATTCACCAAAAAAATATCCATCTAACAAAATTCATTTGTTTGGAAATCGGATTACATTGGTAATATGTATGCCTTTAGATTCATTAAAAAAAAGGCCTGAGTCATTGGTTGCACTGTAAGCTTTTGATTCAAGCCTGAGGTCTTGAATCGTGTTTGCATAACTTAATATTTTTTCCTGTTATGAGTAATTTTAGCCCTTGGCCCTCCCACGCGCACAGCAACCCGTAGGTCTGTTGTGACCTTTCTTTGATTGACAGTTTAGATCCTCATGGCCTTGAATTTTTTGGTTTATACTGTCACTCATTTTCACGCTAGCTCAAACAACACTAGTGTTGTTACCAGCACTGCTTGTCTAGTGTTAATATTTGTAAAATATTACTGTCAGAGGCAGAGCTCATAATGTGTATCTTTATGCAATGTCATATAAATAACCAGTCTGTAACTACTCTGAATTAAATCTCAGTAATCTGTAAGCTGTATGTATTTGATTCTCTAAAAAGAACCAGCTCATTATAATAATTCGTTAAGGAAGCAGACAGCACTTGTATGCTTTTGATTCACCAAAAAAATATCCATCTAACAAAATTCATTTGTTTGGAAATCGGATTACATTGGTAATATGTATGCCTTTAGATTCATTAAAAAAAAAGGCCTGAGTCATTGGTTGCACTGTAAGCTTTTGATTCACTAAAAAGAACCAGCTCACAAAAGTCATTCGTTCAGATATCAGACTACTACACTGGTTTCTCTGTAGGCTTTTGGTTCACTAAAAAGAACCAGCTCGTAAGAGTCATTCGTTTTGGAATTAGACTACACTGGTTGTGCTCTATGCTTTTGGTTCACTAAAAAGAACCGGCTTATAAGAGGCATTCGTTTGGGAATAGGAAAACACTGGTTGCTCTGAATCAAAGACTTTAGATATGCAATACAGACACGGTGCACTCGTGCTATTATGAATTGAAGAAAGTGCAACGCACAGTATGGTGGAAAAAGTACCGCCTTACAAAAAAAAGAGCCAATCAGCAGTTGATAGTCATGGTATTACTGCAGCTGCAGTTAGAGGTTTTGGTTGTCATAGAAACAGTCAGTGTCTTGAGATGTGCTTATGGCTGCACAAGCACATTCAATTGACCAAACTGAAATATAAGCTTTTTTAATGCTATTTGAGCATAAGAAACAACATTTAAGGGACAGTTTATGTCAGACTTTGTAGTAGAAGGCTCAAGTAGAAGGCGTTCAGAGGTGCTGTAAATATGGCCAATAAGTGAACAGACTTTACTTGAAATTGACTGTCTGTATGCTTTTGATTCACCAAAAGGAGCCGACTGATTAGTGTTATTCATTCTGTAATTGGAAAACAATGGCCACACTGTTTGTTTCTCTCTCTGAGAGTATTTTAGTACACTATGTTCAGTCTTTAAAACACACGGTTTTTTATTTTGCTCAAAAAGAGGATGAAAAATATGATAGGGCACAAATCACTTTTAAATTCTGATTCCAAATCTTTTGTGTTCCAAGCTTGCATGCTGGATTTACTGTATGTTGTTGCTGATGTAGACTTTAGCACCGTGTTTGGGGGGAAGGGTGTTTTGCGAGTTAGGGGAAGGGCATTTGAGGGGTACCATGGTTGATATGTGGCCTAATACTGCCAAGTCTCATCAGCATAGCCCACCCGTCTCTCAGTATGGGGCAGGAAATCTCAGCATGCAGTGTTGTAGATGGGCAAGTCCTTTACCCTTCAGAATGTGCCTGGGGTTACTTTATGCCCTTAATTTGAGGAAGCAGACCACCCAAAAATGTCAATATTTCAGAGAGACATTTTATCATTGTACATAAAAACAGGAAGTGTTAAATCCAGTACCTTTTTGCTTTCCCTCACTCTTTTTTCCCCCTCTTTTTATTATACCAGCATTTCTTTTTTACAGTGAAGTTAGATCTTAGTTTGTGGTGAAACTATGTCACATTAATGCAATTCCGTGAACAGACTTTACTTGAAATGGACTGTCTGTATGCTTTTGATTCACCAAAAGGAGCCGACTGATTAGTGTTATTCATTCTGTAATTGGAAAACAATGGCCACACTGTTTGTTTCTCTCTCTGAGAGTATTTTAGTACACTATGTTCAGTCTTTAAAACACACGGTTTTTTATTTTGCTCAAAAAAGAGGATGAAAAATATGATAGGGCACAAATCACTTTTAAATTCTGATTCCAAATCTTTTGTGTTCCAAGCTTGCATGCTGGATTTACTGTATGTTGTTGCTGATGTAGACTTTAGCACCGTGTTTGGGGGGAAGGGTGTTTTGCGAGTTAGGGGAAGGGCATTTGAGGGGTACCATGGTTGATATGTGGCCTAATACTGCCAAGTCTCATCAGCATAGCCCACCCGTCTCTCAGTATGGGGCAGGAAATCTCAGCATGCAGTGTTGTAGATGGGCAAGTCCTTTACCCTTCAGAATGTGCCTGGGTTTACTTTATGCCCTTAATTTGAGGAAGCAGACCACCCAAAAATGTCAATATTTCAGAGAGACATTTTATCATTGTACATAAAAACAGGAAGTGTTAAATCCAGTACCTTTTTGCTTTCCCTCACTCTTTTTTTCCCCTCTTTTTATTATACCAGCATTTCTTTTTTACAGTGAAGTTAGATCTTAGTTTGTGGTGAAACTATGTCACATTAATGCAATTCATGCCATACCTTCTCATGCTGCTGAATGAAGCTTTGCTTTATTATTATGTTTTCATGGTCATGTTTTCTTTGTTGCCATTTAGTTTATTCAAAGGTTGCTGATAAGGATTCAGTTCTCCATCTGTTCATCTCAGTTCAAATATTTCCAATAATAGACCAAACAGTGTTGAGCTATGAGTGGATCTCTATGTTGTCGACATGATTTGGTCATGTTTGTCCCTGTTTTTTTTAACTGGGTTTCTCTCGCTGTTCGCAGGGCTGCTGGGTTGTAATCATTTCCATGGAGCTGCAGTGAACTATAGCTCTCTGTTACTGGAGGATGGACCAGGGTTGTTGTATGTTGGGGCCAGAGAAGCCATTTACAAACTGGACACCACTAACATCTCTGACACCGATATCTCTCTATCTGTAAGTTCTGCCTTTGTTCAATATACTTAATTTCTCTACCTAAAGCAGTTGGGCTGATCATAGTTGTCCATATCTATATAACAGCTGGAATGGGCAGCATCTTCTGACCAGAAGAGGCAGTGCCTGAGCAAAGGAAAGAACAATCAGGTATTGCCATTCTTGATGTGTATCCTTCCCTAAATCCCACAGCTCAACTCAGTGTCATGTGATTGATTGATAAGTTCTGGTAAAATGTATAGCCTGAATTCACTTTAAGTTGCTTTGGATAAACGCTTCTTTCAAATGGATAAATGGAAAACCACATCTGAAGTGCTATATAGCATGAAAATATGTACTTTTTTGTGATGTATAGATAACCGTACAGGAAGTTTCTTCAGTTAACATTCATTTTATTTCAAGTAACAATTTTTTAAATGGCTTTAGTTAACGATAAAAACCCTGATTTCCACTCTCAAACAATAATAAAACATTTTCGACTATTGGCAGTTTTCTCCACAGCACCCCCTAAAGTCTGCATATGGTACTGCATAATGTATCTTTTTTTTGTTGAAAATGTAAGTGTTCTAGAATAATTTCTTGCTTGTTTCATCACAGACTGAATGCTACAATCATGTGCGGTTCCTGGACAGATACAATGACACTCACCTGTACACCTGCGGGACACATGCCTTCAGACCACGCTGTGCTTACATAGTGAGACGTTTACTCTCTCTTTACTGTACCTCATATTGCAAAGGAATTGCAATCATGAATGCTTTATTACTATAAGATAGAGCAAGGTGCTTATAAATCTCCCTGCTTTGGTCAGGATGTGGCACGCTTTACCTTTGTGCGTTTTGAGGAGGGAAAGGAGAAATGTCCTTATGACCCTACAAAGGGCTACACTGGATTTATAATAGGTAAATGATTTAGATTCATAACCTTATTTCATAACTTGCATGTTTCTTCTAGTGTGACCTATAAGATTTGCTGTTACAGATGGTGAGATGTACTCTGCCTCCCAGTATGAGTTTCACAACATCCCTGATATACGACGCAACTTTCCCTTCCCCAACTTGCGGACAGATGATTCCCCAACAAGATGGCTGTTGGGTTAGTTGACCATTTTTTTTGAAAAAGTAGAATGTAAATGGTGTTCACCTATGCAACCATAATTTATATTATAATATTATAGGTAGTTTCTAGGGCATTGCTAAGGTGTTCTGAGTGTTTTTTTGTATGTTTCTTTTTAGTTGCTATGGTATTCTGAGTGGTTACTTGCTAAGACTCAGGTCCTTCTGTTAATGTTCTATTTGTACTTGCTGTCTCATCTGCCAAACAAGAGTCAAATAGTCTGATTGTTTAGAAAAGTAATAGCACAGATATAACATTAAAAGGAACAGAAGATCCCAAAAGAGTCACTATATTTTAATCGATAAACAATGTACTTTGGAATTTCTCAGACACACAATAAGATCAGTAAGGCTCATAAGTGGTTCATTGTGGTGTGGGCAGCAGTCAACACTGATGTTCTTTCTCGTAGAGTCAGATTTTGTTGGCTCAGCATTACTCAGAGAGAGCATCAACAGCTCCATTGGGGTTTTTGAAAAAGTAGAATGTAAATGGTGTTCGCCTATGCAACCATAATGTTCGGGTATTGTAGGTAGCTTCTAGGGCATTGCTAAGGTGTTCTGAGTGTTTTTTTTGTATGTTTCTTTTTAGTTGCTATGGTATTCTGAATGGTTACTTGCTAAGACTCAGGTCCTTCTGTTAATGTTCTATTTGTACTTGCTGTCTCATCTGCCAAACAAGAATCAAATAGTCTGATTGCTTAGAAAAGTAACAGCACAGATATAACATTAAAAGGAACAGAAAATCCCAAAAGAGTCACTATATTTTAATCGATAAACAATGTACTTTGAAATTTCTCAGACACACAATAAGATCAGTAAGGCTCTTAAGTGGTCCATTGTGGTGTGGGCAGCAGTCAACGCTGATGTTCTTTCTCGTAGAGTCAGATTTTGTTGGCTCAGCATTACTCAGAGAGAGCATCAACAGCTCCATTGGGGATGATGACAAACTCTACTTCTTCTTCACGGAGAGAAACACGGAACCAACAGCTTACTCCAGTCAGACCAAAGTGGCCAGGGTGGCCCGTGTGTGTAAGGTAAAGTTCAGGATATATCTTGAGTTGAGCTTATGAAGAGGAACTGTTGTATGTTGATCTGTATTTTTCATATCTGGTGTTCAAATTTACATTAACAAGACATTTTCGCTCCTAAGTACAATTCAATTGAGCTCAAATTATTCCAAGCTCCATGATGGCGCCAGCCTGACCTCATGTCGCCACACATTCCTGGAGTTTCTATGGTTTGCCACTGTTGCCGGGCAGATAAAGCCCCACTACCCAAACTATCAATCTGGTGTTCAAATTTACATTAACAAGACATTTTCGCTCCTAAGTACAATTCAAATGAGCTCAAATTATTCCAAGCTCCATGACGGCGCCAGCCTGACCTCATGTGGTTTGGACCTATGGTTTGCCACTGTTGCCGGGCAGATAAAGCCCCACTACCCAAACTATCTCTCTCGTTCGCTTTCCTTCTCCCACACATGCTCTCCCACCTGCATTACTCTCATCTCATTTAGTGTCTTCATTGTGCTCGGATAAACCACGCAACATTTTCCCCTCACCGTTATATCTTCATTTATTTCATGCCTGCATTCACTCTGCAGCTAACACTTCACAGCTCTGGGAAGCAGGTCAGGTCCCTTACTGCTTGACTTACTGAGTTAGGAGGGAAAGAAGCTCCAGTCCAAAGTAGGCCACACTACACACACACACATACATATGCCTGATTACACACATGTACACATCCACGCGTATACACTACTGTTCAAAAAGTTTGGGTTGGTAAGATTTTTTATTATTATTTTGAAAGAAGCCTCTTATGCTCACCAGGACTGAATTCATTTGTTCAAAAATACTGTAAAATGTAGATTTTTTTTGTTGTTGTTTGTTTTCTGTTTTAATATATTTTAAAATGTAATTTTCAGCAGCCATTACTGTGGTCTTCAGTGTCACATGATCTTTCAGAAATCATTCTAATATACTGATTTGCTGTTCAAGAAACATTTATTATTATTATCAATCTTGAAAACTGTTGTGCTGCTTAATATTTTTGTGGAAACCATGATACACTTTTTTTCAGGATTCTTTGGTGAATAGAATGTAATGCATTTATTTGAAATAGCATTACTAATATTATGAATGTCTTTACTGTCACTTTGATCAGTTTAGTGCATTCTTGCTGAATAAAAGCATTCATTTCTTGAAGAAAAAGAAGCCAAACATTTGAATGGTAACATGCATACACTGAAGAAAATTTTAAATGTTTTAGTAACTAGTCCACAGTCTTTAGGCTAACTAAATAAAATTATTATAAGTTGTGAACATTTTTTGTTAGCACTTTAAATAGATAAGTTAAAAAACACCAGTCTCACCCCAATAAACAAGTTTTGGTGTAAGCTCAATCAGCTTCAAGAAGATGTTGAAGAACAGTTAGAAGATGTTTTAAATTAGTCCAATTTGTCTTCTAAATGTAGGCAACTCTGACATACTATAAAAATCTTCTGTTGACTTGCATTGCGTTCAGTGGCTGAGAAATTATTTTAATTAAGCAGGCTCACCAAGGGGAACACTAATCACCCGAACAGTGTTTAGTGCACAAACAACTTTGCAGTAGTTCAAGATTCCATAGAAAATTCCATAGAAAGGTTCAAATAGCAATTTTACGTAGGGTACTCTAAAGTAAATATTGATTTTCAGTGTTTACACATCATGAATACATTTCATATTAATTAAGAAAATATTTCTTGTCAAAGTAACAAACCATACCTTATAGTTATAGATATAGTTATAGTTAACAGATTGGAAGTTTTTTTCTACAGCCAAGTATACACAGTGTGCATTTTTAGAAATAAAAAGAATGAAATTGCAGTGACACAAATATCTGATACTTATATCATGTGACAGCATTGCTAATAACTTTTGTATTGGAGAAACTGTACAAAAGGATCTATTTCCTTTACTCTTATATTTGAGCCATCCTCAGTTCTGGTCTTTCTTCTTCTCGACTGAATGTGAACTGACACCACAATTAGCCTGAAGGTCCTCGTGTTACTACTAAAGTCTGATGGAGCCTGTTTCTGAGCAGACAGCTTTTTGTGCCCACAACTGTGTCATTTCAAGCTGAATGTTTAATTCAGGAGAGTCTTACATACCAGTGCTTGGTGCATTTGGCTGTGAACTACTCTCAAGGGTTTATGTGAATTATGCCAAAAGCCATGGGGTGGGTTTGTAGAAATTCCCCAGATAATACTTCCAACTTTAGGTATCTTAAATAAACCTCTGATGGTAAACTTTCCAATGAGATAAAAGTTGTTAGAAGATGTGCATCAGTGAGAGTCAGGCTATTGTTCTTACAATGTGATTTAAACCATCTAATGTTAACATTCCTAATAAAGCTACCAGCCAGCTGGTGAGTAAAGTGACTTATTTTCTTGCTAAAGCCAATTTTTACTTTTATTGGTCTCTTGGTGTTAATTTTCAGGCCCAGTGTCCAAAATAAATTCACAGTATGTTCTGCATGCTTCGATTAATGGCATTAATAAGTGCAACTCTGTGTCTTGTAGATACAGTCTCGTCCAGGACATCCAGATGGGAAGCAGAGGCTGTACTAATATTACAAGTGATGGTGTGTTTGCATGTGAATAATTTCTGAGCAGCCTAGTCAGGTGACTTTTAAGTGTAGACTAATAATGTCTCACATTTTGCCAGGTTTTGTCATGCACCGGACACGTGCAGTGATGGCAGGAGATGATGTTCTGTTACAGTGTGAGATTCGTTCTAACCTGGCCACCCCTCACTGGACGCTGAACGGTCAGCAGCTGCAAGGTTACGGCGTAGACTTCGGCTACCGCACCGGCACTGATGGCCTCCTCATCATTGGAACTCAGAACCAGCAAAGTGGACACTACCGCTGTTACGCAGTAGAGAACGGTGTCTGGGTTCCCGTTCGCAGCTACGTGGTACGGGTCCAACCTGTTCCACCTCCTGCATCACATCTCTCGGGAAGCCCAACGGCTTTACCTGAAAGTTTCTTCACCACCACAACCGCACCAACTCCGAGTCCTTCCAGCGGTCCTGTCGAGCAGCTTCTGTCGCCCCCACCGGGCCTGTTGCCTTCTAGACCAGAGTTCCAAAACTACAGGCACATGGAGGCTATGTATATCTCTCTGGTGGCTGTTCTTGGCGGGCTTTGTCTGGTTCTAATGGTGGTCCTCCTGTACGTTAGCTTCTGTGCACGCAACTCTCCCAATGCCAGAAAGTACTCCCAGCAAGCTCTGTCTGTAACCACGGCAGCCGAAAGAAAGAGGAGCTCGCTCTTTGAGCTTAAAACCATCTCCAGTCACTGCAATGGCAGAACGGAGGGGCGTAGCAGAGCGATGTCAAGAGACGGAGAGTTTCTACAGATCGTTCCAGCGGACATCCAGACCACGCCTAGCAAGGAACCTCCGCCTGCGCCGCCACTTCCTCTGCCTCCGCCCCTGCCTGCATCGGAGTATGCCAACGGACTGTCGGCCACATTGCCCAGTGTGCTAAGAAAGATGAACAGGAATAGCTATGTGCTCCTGAGCCAGACGGACACGGAAATTATGTCTCCGCTTTACCACTCCTTCACCGAGGAGCTCAACAGGATTCTAGAAAAGAGGAAACACACACAGTTGGACATCCAGCCAGATGAGAGCTCAGTGTAGCACGATCTCGCATCACTACTATATCGCACCCTTGTGGTATGGAGGCTTACATTTTGTATAAGAGCCAAAAGAAACATGTCTTTTGAAGTTCTTCATGGTTTCTCTTTGAGAACTTTGAGAATCATCTCATGAAAATATATTCTTGAAAATATTTCTGAGTTTGGCCGAATTTACTTTGAATTGAATAGACATCAAATGTAGCTAAAGACACCTAGACTGTGGACCTCGAAGTGTAAAAATCACAAGATGATATTCAGTCAAGAACACGCAAGACTCAATTTGGTTATATTGTTTTGTTTTAAAGGAGAAGTAAGAGACTTAAGAACACTGTCCAAAGACTTTCTCAGCAAAGAAATGCACATTTGTACAAAATCAATGTGATATTATTGCTCAAATGCAGACGTTTACAGATTTTTTGTTTTTGCCTAATTGCACCTGATTTAAATAACAATCATTTTATTATCAAAGTACTAATAGTCAGAGCATTTTCAAAACTTCTTTGCTAGTTCATTAATAATTCAAAAAGAGTTTGGGTTTTGAGCCTGTTGGCAACATTTCATGAATGTGAGAGCACATGTTCTTGAGATTTGGGCATTTTACACAGTTTCACACTAGATTGGAGTCAGATTACAGGAGCAGCGAGTGTTAGCACATGCATCATTGACATCTATACAGATACAGAGGTGGTCATTTTCAGAGTTAGGGATGTCAGAAGGAGTGAATAGATCTCAAAATGGAAGAAACACTCTCTCTGATGCAAGATTTCCCTGTCAAATGAGATGCTCACAAACGGAAGTAAAAGCCAAAATGCCAGGACGTTTGAAGTTTGATGAGTTTGCATTTAGTTTATTTTCTGCATTTTGAACGCATGACAATGCACCTGGTTAATTGACTTTTAAACCTCAGGCATAAATGTATTTCTATCAGGGCTGTCAGTTTATTATTGTAATTTAATTAAATTAGTTTTTTACAAATCTGACGCACTACAGTTCAAATGTTTGGGGTCAATGTTTTTGAAAGAAGTTTCTTCTTATGCTCACCAAGGCTGCATTTATTTGATGTAAAATACAAAAACAGCAATATTGTGAAATACTATAACCATTTCAAATAACTGTTTTCTAAAATGTATTTTATTCCTGTGATGGCAAAGCTGAATTTTCTGCAGCCATTACCCCAGTCTTCAGTGTCACATGATCCTTCAGAAATCATTCTGATATGCTGATTTGGTATTCAAGATTTTTTTTTTATTTTTATTTCAGTTGTTTTTAGTACATAAAAACTAAAATGAGAAATGTTGCCCTGAAAAAAAAGTAAAAGCATTTTTTTATTTAATTTCAGTGAAAAAAAAAAAGTTTTATTTCAATTAACAATCTTGCACCACAGTCATTTTTTCAAGAGTTGTAGTTTAGTATAATAACGGTACTATAGTAACTATTAGAATCCCTTGACTTATTACTGGCGAAGTTCAAATTTATTCTGTCAGGAGTAGCTTTCTGAGATATTAGGAGTTATTAGTGCAGGGGTGTTTTGGTAATAACATCAAAACAAGTGAGTGATATAAGCACATAGTCATATTTTCAGTTCAAAACTTTATTTCCCAAAGGAAACCTTATATTTCTCAGTGGATGGGTGAAAAGCAATGAATCTTATTTAAGCACAATTTCATTGTTATATAAACTTTATCAAGCCACCAATAATCTGTCATAATCAAACCGAAAAGTGTCATTTTAAAAGTCTAATAACAGGTAACTGCTGAAAACATGTTGAATTTGTGTTGATTGTGTGCTGTGGCAGAAGTTCAGAGCTCCTCCAATAGGTCAGAACATCAGTCAGAGAATAAATACTATGCAAAGTCCTTATTTTGCTGTGGGCCGACTGGATCGATGCTGGGGGGTCGATTTGTGAAGGGGTGCCACTGGCCCTGGATACTAGGACTGTCTGTGTGGAAGGGTTTACGAATGCGGATGATGTCCAGTCCTGACTGGTTGGACAGCTTGGTTATAAGTTCTACAATTTCCTGTGATGTTTTATTGGTGACCGTCTCCTCCTTCACATTACCATTCACTGCATAGATCAAATAACGACAAGTGAGTGCACAGGTATTCTATACATTTTATAACTTCAAATTGTAAACACTTAGTAAATACTGCAGGAAACGACAAGGTCAGACTTACAATATTCAGCTACTATTTTTGGAATTCTGCAGGACTGAGGGGAGATGTAAACCACAGTTCCTGGGTTATTCTTGGCAAAGTCGACCACACCTTCTTCAATGAAATCCCTGGAGGAATATATATCATTAGAATTATGTGCTTTACAACGAAACACAAATAATGCATAATGTCAAATGATCTCACTGAAACATGGTACTCAAACTACCCCACACTATTTGTAACATAAACTGTATTAAGTATCATCCTAAACTCCAGCAAAACTAAAGGGTTTTACATTTTTTCTTTAAAAAAACAGTAGTTTTAAAAATAATACATTGAAATAAAATTCTCATATTTTCTATCATAACCCAGACAATTTATGTTTACAATTTAAATATTGCTTATTATATAATCTACTATGTTACATTACATTATATCGGGCATACTAACATAATACAACTAATAATAATTGCTGGGTCTCCATACAAAGTAAATGTTCTATGGGTTTTTAAAGTAAAGTGTTTTATTATTATACATGATCGACACAGTTGATGTAAACCCATACCTGACTCCTAAAGAGCCCTGGCCTTTCTTTGAGAAGATCAGAGATATTCGCTTCAGCTGACAAACATAGCGACCCACTCCATTGTGAAGAACGCTCTGTAAAAAACGACTCGGTGTTCCTCGAGCAGTCATGGCCACCTCTTCAGAGATCCTACATTCAGTTCAAATCACTCTTTGATTGCTGTCAGAATTGGTTCGAGTAATATCACGCACTTTGATTGATTTGATGTAGAGGACAGCCGTCAGAAGACATGTGTAATGTCATGTACGTTACAAATTGTCGTCCGGGTGGAAATAAAAGCTGCGCATGTAATAGAGTTTTGTAGCAATCAGAAAGTTATCCTTGATTTCATTACAGGAAATTTGAAAATGATGCACCGTAATTATTTATGAAGATATGCTTATTGTGATTTGAGGCTACGCAGTCTAATTATCTTTGTCATGACAAGAGTTTCGTGTTTCACACGGAAGTATTTTGGAGTGCGGACCTCATGTTCAGTAGGACTTGCAGACACATGATAACAGTTTGGCGCGCTTCTTACAGAATAGTAAGTGTACAATATGTAATTTCAAATGTTTACGGTATGTTTGTTTCTTATACATGTTTTTTTTGCCACAGTTTCTCTTCAGTAGTTTCATTAATTGTATAAATACACGTACATTTATAGTTGAGTAATAATGTTAAGGGTCATGCATAGACAATATAGTTATTTTTCTGGTGACGCTTTATAATAACTTTCATTAATGAATCTGTAGCAAGCATTATAATACATCAGTAGTTCATGTACATTCTTATATGAAAATATATAAATGACATTTGCAACTATTTGATCTACTAATGACCTGTTATACATTATATAATCTATTAATGCTTGATGATGCTATTAATGATAGGTAAGTAATTTCTGTTATGCAGTAGCCTACATTTTCATGTTCCCATCATAAATATAGTAATATATTGTAATTTACATTTTTAAATATTGAAATCATATTTTTTAAACATAATATCACAGAAAATGTAACAGGTAAATAATTTAATTACTTTGGTTTTGAGTAGATGTTGCCATTTTGTTGTCGTCAAAGCATATATTGCAATGAAATACAATGATGATTCAGAGATGTACAAATAAATGTTCTTCAAAAGCCAGATTTATTATATTCAATACATTTTAACATGCTTTTTCTAAAAAATGATTATTTATAATCAAGAAGCAACTAAAGTTGCTTCTGTCCAAGTGTTCATCCTGAAATATTACTAACAATATAAAAGCTATGCTTATTTTTGCAGTAAAGATCATGACATGGGTACCATGACCTGAAGGGGAACATTTTTAGAATGATACTTTTACTTGATAAAAAGTATAAACTATCAATCAGACAACAGAAGGCGTGTAACAACAGGGGCAAGTTCAAGCTCAAACCAGTGTGCACCGTTTTGCTACGGTTTCCGGCTTGAACGACATGTTTCCTGGAAACGGTGTGCAACAGGGTTTGAGATGTGTTTTCTCTTGTTTGGTGGGTGTGTCAAACATGTCAGCCCAATCAGCAGCAGCATGTAAACCACGCGGTATTAAAGAGACAGCTTGCACAATGTATTTAACATCGGTATTAAACACGTATTTATAACGATTTCATCAGGCTCTGAAAAGTCTTCAAAAAGAACACAAAGAATGGCCTTCTCAGCTGCCATAGTTGCTACTCTTGCGTCAGCAGAACAGTGTTCAACGCACCACCGTTTCCGTTTAAAAAACGTTTTGCACCGTTTTTGTCGGGGCTGAACGCAGCCCAGGTTTTCTGCAAAGTTTTGATCATGTTGATAGTTTCGAGGCCTTAGAAATTTGAAACAAATATGATATGGTAGGTTTTATGAACTTAACTTACAACTCAAGTATATTGACTTTTAAAAGTTCAAAAGATAAATCATAACACAAATGACCCATGTTTATGACAAGTTCAGTTTCAGTCACATTTTTAAACTGCATATTGTTATTGTGCAAATTTTCTGTGATCATTGCAGGTCTGATGTCCTGAATTAACAGTTAAATGTGGAGGAGCAGGTTTCTCAGGGGGGCAGGCTGTCTCTTGCAGGGGACGGGCTGTATTCCTTGTAAACCCTCTCATCTTCCACCCTGGAGATATCTATCATTTTACCAGCCCTGCCTCAATCCAGTCCTACAGCGTTGTTTTAGAGCACCAACTTGGTATTGTTTTGAAAACCATTTTAGACCTGCTGTTGCATTATATTTCTTCAGAACATTAAGAAAAGATGCAAAGTCAATCATTGATTTCCCTGCCCAGCACCTCACAGTGACTGATATCAAGCAGTATCTTCGTTCCAAAGATATCCATTTCCATGATGGCTACAGCTGCTTACATGCACCTAGTATTTTTATGCAACCAGGACCTGAAGGGTCTGGAAAAGAGAATTACTCACTGTTCATCGATAAAACCACGGGACAGTTTCTGTGTAAGGAGACTTTAGTGGAGGGGAGCTGGGAGGACCTCCAGGATTGCATTGAGGTGATGTTGAATGAAAGTCAGACCTCCATCAGCCCTGACGTGCTGCTGGGGTTTCCTGAGAGCATGGAGGAGCAAGAAGAAAGAGAGATGGAGATGAAGGAGGTGCAAAGAATATGGAGCAGCTCTATGCCGTTTTCCGACCTCCTGGATGAGGAAGTGCAGCTCATTAAAACCATGTTTCAGATTGGTAAACTCACCAACGCCACACTGAAGAAATTTGGTGTCCGGTTCTTCAAGCCCACCAAGTGTTTGGTGTTCCCCTGGTTTAGTGGACGTGACTCGTGTCTCCGGGGTGTTAAATTGCTTTCTGCTGCCATGAAAGCTGATGGACGCGTGGTCTACACCGAAGCGACGGTTCCAAAAATCTCCAGCTACCACAACCTCTTCGGCCTGCCTTTGATAGGACGGAAGGACAGTGAGGTTGTGCTCACGGGACGTGAGGTAGACAGCATGGCGGTGAATCAGGCTACCGGTCTTCCATCTTTTGCCTTGCCACGGGGTGTAAGCTGTCTGCCTCCGATCCTCCTGCCTTATCTGGAGCAATTCAAGAAAGTCACACTGTGGCTGGGGGGAGATATGCGCTCCTGGGAAGCTTCAAAAATATTCTCCAGGAAACTTGGACTGAAACGCTGTTCTCTTATCCGGCCAGGGGACATTCAACCTTGCCCCAGTGAGGCACTGGCTCAGGGCAGGAACTTGGCACGAATTGTCAAGGCTTCAATCCCTGCTGCCCACAAGTCCATTGTGTCCTTCAAGCAGCTCAGGGAGGATGTGTATGGGGAACTGGTTAATGTGGAGCAGGTGGCTGGGATACAGTGGTCTCGATTCCCTGAGCTTAATCGTATACTTAAAGGTCATCGCAAAGGGGAACTGACCGTTTTTACAGGTACAGCCAGCATAGCCATATATATATATATATATATATATATATATATATATATATATATATATATATATATATATATATATATATATATCATACGCT
>NW_015505215.1:3932983-3944414 GCF_001515645.1 Sinocyclocheilus grahami | reverse complement strand
TATATATATAAATCTTAAATAATAAATGTAATTGAATAGTATTTGTATTATGTAACAGTATTATGTGAAATATAATAATAATTGATATAATAATAATATTATTGTACAATGTGTAAAATATAGTATGTGCATAAATATGAAACAAACAATAAATAATCTAATGTAATATATTTGTATTTCTTCTTGTGCGTGTATTTGTATATGCAGGTCCAACAGGCAGTGGAAAGACCACCTTCATCAGCGAGTGTGCCCTAGATCTGTGCATGCAGGGTGTCAACACATTATGGGGCAGCTTTGAAATCAACAATGTGCGTCTGGCCAAAATTATGCTGACCCAGTTTGCCAAGCAAAGGCTGGAGGAGAACCTGGATCAATATGACGTGTGGGCTGACAAGTTTGAGGACCTACCACTCTACTTTATGACCTTCCATGGACAGCAGAACATCAAGTAAATTATTGCCATTCCTTTTATAAAAGCTAATACATTGTTTTATTGTAAATAGATATATTGTATTGCCAGTCCTATGGCTCTGTGATTTTTCTTCTGTGAATTTTAATTATGTAAGGCTTTAAAAAAATTATAATAATAATCAAATGACTTTTATATTTGCACCCTGCACAGGACTGTTTTGGATACCATGCAGCATGCCGTTTACCTGTATGACATCAGTCATGTGATCATTGATAACCTGCAGTTTATGATGGGCCAGGAGAACCTGTCTGTGGACAAGTAAAGCAACAATTTTAATATGCACTTTATTTAACAGAGTTTCTATGGTCCTGAAAAACCTGGAAGTATTGGAGAATTTCAAAACCGTGATTTCCAGACTTGGAGAAGTATAAAATTATAAAATCTTGAATGGTCATGGAAATTCTGTAGTCAATAATAATTTTTCTAGTAATGCTCAGTTATTCTTTGCGAGTCAGATTTCTATAAAAGGATTTCTTAAAGTGCCCCTATTATGCCCTTTTTAAGGTTCCTAATAGTGTTTTGGGAGTCTCCTACAATAGGTTTATATGCATGCAAGGTCAAAAAACGTTTTCTCAAAACATGCATTTAATATCACCTCATTTTCCAGCAATTCTCAAACAATTAGTTTGAAGCAGTTCTAAGATTCATTCTCTCTAAACTCCTCCTTTCCGTAAACCTACTCTGCTCTGATTGGTCAGATGGCCCAGTCTGTTGTGATTGTTCTACTGCGTACAGCGCATGTCAGAAACTATACACCCATTGTCATAGTTCTGTATTTTGAACGCTTGCTAGAAAATATAAAGATCTATTATTTATCATACTTACAGGTTGTAATTCAGTGGAGCCAGCTGGTCCAAATAAACGGAGTACTGAACCATCTTTCAAGAGCAAACGATTTGTGAATCCCATGTTAAACTTTGCAAGATTAGAGAAGCCGTCATCAGTAAAATGACGGGAACACGCACTCAAAAAAAAGATTGGGGTTGTACTGCTGTGAATTTTAACCATTGATTCTTTGCAACTTCATTTTTGGAAGTGAAATTAAAACAAATTTACTTTCACAGTGTAGGACACAGGGTCTTCTCGACATGATGTTAACCAAACTAACAAGCTAGAAGTGGGATTCGAATTACTGACGACTTGTTTAGGCTGTTCAGAGTCGATTCTTTCTTTTGGGAGACGATAACTTTATTTATTGGGCACTTTCAGCTTTACAACTTTGCAGATCGTTTACATTCACATGCAACTACATTACACACTGCATGAAAGGCAATATTTGAAATGGCATAATAGGGGCACTTTAAACAGTGATCTTATCTACAGTGTATATATAGAGAGTAGGGCTGCCCCCTAATAGTCGACTAATCGTTAGTCGACCAGAAGAGGCTTGGTCCACCAAAATTTTATTAGTTGCTTAGTCGCAGAAAAAATAATAACAATAATCCACAGGCGAAGTCACGCAGTCCGTGACTAACAGATCGTTAACGGTTAGTCTATGGTAACACAGTACATCAGGCAGGACATCCAAACGCTCGCCTATCATTCATCGACCTCAAATATGGCTCATCATCTGAAGTGAGTGATGTCAGAACAAAAGAAAAACACTAGTTTATCAAAATATTAAAATGTTAATGCAGTCTCCTTACTGTTTTTCCCTGACACATTCATAATCATTACTTCTGCGGTGCGCTGTGGCAAGCTTTATGCGTGTGCTTGAGCGCTTATTAGGTTATGTAGGTAATTAAAGACTCATAATAATGATTTAAATGGTTTATTAATAAACGTGCGATTAGTCGACTAATGCTTAAAATGAACGACTACTAGTCGACCAGAAAAATCCTTAGTCGAGGACAGCCCTAATAGAGAGAAAGAGAGAGAACTGGATAACCAATGTCTTTTTATTCCTCAGGTTTGCAGTACAAGACCACATAATTGGAGCCTTCAGGAAGTTTGCCACAAACAGCTGCTGTCATGTGACTTTAATTATCCACCCTCGGAAAGAAGAGGATGATAAAGAACTGCAGACAGCATCCATCTTTGGCACAGCAAAGGTTGGTAGATACTGACTGAGCCCACATGTGTATTCCTTGAGATACACATTTCTACATGTACATGTTTAGTTTCTATCTATAAGAAAATCTAATGTATCTATCTGTAAGAAGTCTAATGTATCATTTCCCCCATATCAGGCCAGTCAGGAGGCAGATAACGTGCTCATCCTTCAGGAGAAGAAGTTGGTGACGTGTCCAGGCCGTAGGTCCCTTCAGGTGTCCAAGAACCGCTTTGATGGGGACGTGGGGATCTTTCCTTTAGAATTTAATAAAACCTCGCTTACCTTCTCTGCGCCTGTGAAGGGAAAACAGAAGCTTCGAAAGGTGAAAGTGGACAAGAATATCAGCACAGAGGAAATAGAGGAGACTGAACTCAAAGAAAAACGTGAGAAAGCTCTCAAGCCTGCCAAGGCAAAGACAGTTAAGGGGTCAGCAGCATTAAAATATACCACAGATGGAGAAGGAAATAATCAGTAGCTCAGGGAATTCATTATTTGCATGAATTCCAACAAAGTGCCCCTTCAAACCTTTTGACTCCGGACTCGATTATTTTATTATTCATTTTCTCCCTCTCTCTTTTGATCAAGCCTTGTGTCTAAAGTTAATCTTTGCATTATAAATCTATCATAAAATGACTTTGTTCTGTTTGCCTTTTTTTTTTTTTTTTTAATTATTAAAAATTATTTTTCTCTCTTTCTCACCTCGACCCCATGATTCTTCCTTTACAGTTTTTCTTTCTTGAAGTCCAAACCCACCCCTTTCTCGTCTCATATTAACCCCCAGAAGCAGACCTCCCTGCTGTCTCTGTCTGTTGAGCGTCTGCTGTACTTGTTATTGAGATTCCCTGCTGACAGCCCGACTCTGGGAAACCTATGGAGAGGGAGGCATCCTGGTGTACCTGGCACTGCCATTAGGGAGGAAGCTGGGAATAAGTACTTACGACAAGTCATGGAAGTAATTGATTGCCTTACAACCGCAAACTCGCCTCAAACGCACATCGCACAGCCACACACAGCCCTGGTCTAGATTATTCATAACTATGAGAGAAAAGCGCCTGTGGTAGCCAGGCTTATTTATAAGGCTTCACACTCCTTCACAGATACAAATTTGCTCATTATTTGTGGCTCTTGGCAGTCTTTCTTTTGTGTTTTCATGAGAATATAGAAGCCTGAAAAAGTATTTTACTAAAGCCACACTTAAAATGGTCTGAATATCATAGCATTAGTTTATAAAATATTAAACAAAGCTTCAAAACTTTATTTTAAAGAAAGATAGCACAAGCACACTTTTCAAGCAATCCTTTTAACAAAAAATATGTTTTCATGGTTTTAAAGTATAAAGCAGACTCTCTTCCAAATACGTTCAAAATGAATGTCAAAATGAAAACCTTTTAAACAAAGTTAGATATGTATATTAAAATCTGGTCATTAATTAGGGCCATTCATACTATTTTAAGATGCAGAGGAATATCATCTGTGTATGGCAACGTAATTACTAGAAATATCAAACTTCAAAATCAAATTTACATATCATTGTCCTCAAAAAATAAATAGTAGCCTATGCTAAAATGCTATTCGCAATTCTGCCAATTTGCGTCAAACTACATCATTGCGCATTGCATTCTGGGTAGTGGCCGACATGTTTTAAGACACGCTAAGTAGTGTATAATGACAACAGATATACAAATCACCAGTGGAAAAAGCGACTGTATTTACGTTAAATTTTTAAAGAGCTGCTTGCGCTTGCTTAGAATTAATGGACTAATATTTGAATCCCTTGTGTTCATTCGAGCGCTCAGTCGTGTGGCCAGGACACGACACATACACACTCATAGAAATCATACAGCCGCTTTCTATCATACCACACACATGACAAAATGTTTTTTCTTTTGCAGTTTTTAATAAGATAGATAAAACAATAAACAAAATATAGCTTGATCTCAGCTGGTTGATCATGTATTTAATCAACATATATCATATCACCCCAATTTCTTCATGTTAAAGTATTATGGGATAACATAACTGTATGGTCCTCTGTAATGCAATGAATTGTATTGTGGAAGAACTACACCAAGTAAGTTTTACTAGACTTAAATCTAAGAAATACAGAATTGCTTACAGAGAGAATCTGAACAATGAATCAAAGGAGCGCTCCTGTATAAACACGGAGAGTGATCGTAAGCATGATACAACAGTTCTTTCTGGTCCTCGAATCTGATTGGCTGATAAGAGTACGATGTAACAGCCGTTTCAACATTTGTATTACTTTCAACATTTGAAGTTGCCGTATTTCTCACAGCGAGTATTATGGCGGACACCCAAATCCACTATAATTTAAGAATAATACTGTTTTTGTGTCATGGAATGTAGCTTTAAAGTGCCCCTATTATGCCATTTTTACGGTTCCTAATATTGTTTTGGGAGTCTCCTACAATAGGTTTATATGCATGCAAGGTCAAAAAACGTTTTCTCAAAACATGCATTTAATATCACCTCATTTTCCAGCAATTCTCAAACAATTAGTTTGAAGCAGTTCTAAGATTCATTCTCTCTAAACTCCTCCTTTCCGTAAACCTACTCTGCTCTGATTGGTCAGATGGCCCAGTCTGTTGTGATTGTTCTACTGCGTACAGCGCATGTCAGAAACTATACACCCATTGTCATAGTTCTGTATTTTGAACGCTTGCTAGAAAATATAAAGATCTATTATTTATCATACTTACAGGTTGTAATTCAGTGGAGCCAGCTGGTCCAAATAAACAGAGTACTGAACCATCTTTCAAGAGCAAACGATTTGTGAATCCCATGTTAAACTTTGCAAGATTAGAGAAGCAGTCATCAGTAAAATGACGGGAACACGCACTCAAAAAAAAGATTGGGGTTGTACTGCTGTGAATTTTAACCATTGATTCTTTGCAACTTCATTTTTGGAAGTGAAATTAAAACAAATTTACTTTCACAGTGTAGGACACAGGGTCTTCTCGACATGATGTTAACCAAACTAACAAGCTAGAAGTGGGATTCGAATTACTGACGACTTGTTTAGGCTGTTCAGAGTCGATTCTTTCTTTTGGGAGACGATAACTTTATTTATTGGGCACTTTCAGCTTTACAACTTTGCAGATCGTTTACATTCACATGCAACTACATTACACACTGCATGAAAGGCAATATTTGAAATGGCATAATAGGGGCACTTTAAACAGTGATCTTATCTACAGTGTATATATAGAGAGTAGGGCTGCCCCCTAATAGTCGACTAATCGTTAGTCGACCAGAAGAGGCTTGGTCCACCAAAATTTTATTAGTTGCTTAGTCGCAGAAAAAATAATAACAATAATCCACAGGCGAAGTCACGCAGTCCGTGACTAACAGATCGTTAACGGTTAGTCTATGGTAACACAGTACATCAGGCAGGACATCCAAACGCTCGCCTATCATTCATCGACCTCAAATATGGCTCATCATCTGAAGTGAGTGATGTCAGAACAAAAGAAAAACACTAGTTTATCAAAATATTAAAATGTTAATGCAGTCTCCTTACTGTTTTTCCCTGACACATTCATAATCATTACTTCTGCGGTGCGCTGTGGCAAGCTTTATGCGTGTGCTTGAGCGCTTATTAGGTTATGTAGGCAATTAAAGACTCATAATAATGATTTAAATGGTTTATTAATAAACGTGCGATTAGTCGACTAATGCTTAAAATGAACGACTACTAGTCGACCAGAAAAATCCTTAGTCGAGGACAGCCCTAATAGAGAGAAAGAGAGAGAACTGGATAACCAATGTCTTTTTATTCCTCAGGTTTGCAGTACAAGACCACATAATTGGAGCCTTCAGGAAGTTTGCCACAAACAGCTGCTGTCATGTGACTTTAATTATCCACCCTCGGAAAGAAGAGGATGATAAAGAACTGCAGACAGCATCCATCTTTGGCACAGCAAAGGTTGGTAGATACTGACTGAGCCCACATGTGTATTCCTTGAGATACACATTTCTACATGTACATGTTTAGTTTCTATCTATAAGAAAATCTAATGTATCTATCTGTAAGAAGTCTAATGTATCATTTCCCCCATATCAGGCCAGTCAGGAGGCAGATAACGTGCTCATCCTTCAGGAGAAGAAGTTGGTGACGTGTCCAGGCCGTAGGTCCCTTCAGGTGTCCAAGAACCGCTTTGATGGGGACGTGGGGATCTTTCCTTTAGAATTTAATAAAACCTCGCTTACCTTCTCTGCGCCTGTGAAGGGAAAACAGAAGCTTCGAAAGGTGAAAGTGGACAAGAATATCAGCACAGAGGAAATAGAGGAGACTGAACTCAAAGAAAAACGTGAGAAAGCTCTCAAGCCTGCCAAGGCAAAGACAGTTAAGGGGTCAGCAGCATTAAAATATACCACAGATGGAGAAGGAAATAATCAGTAGCTCAGGGAATTCATTATTTGCATGAATTCAAATAAAATGATTAATACATAAAAAAAGTAACGTTATGGTGTTTGCTGCATTTTTGCTACTGAGTAAATTCATGAATGTTCATGTTAAGTGTTTTTAGATTTTTTTGTAGGGAGTTGTATGCAATGTTTTGTACATCCACTTATGTTTTATATTCACTTATATGCAACAAATATGAACAAGTATTTGATGATTTAAAGAAGGTTTAAATACAGGACTTTAAAGCTGCATTTGAACAGATGCCATAGATTTCATCAATGCAAATACATTTCATGGATTATGTGCAAAAATGACATGTGATCTGTTTCCGTTTTATTGTCATTATTACTGTTGGAGAAAAGTGTCAAATAAGCTATTTAAAGGAGGCTGTGAAAACTGTTAATAAAATGTTTTGTAGGATTTGTATCTTCTGCTTACCTATGTTGTGTATATTTAGATTTCTGACAGTTGAATTTATTTTATGTTTTGAAACTATTGAAATAGTCTGCTTTAATATACTTTTGTTGAACGAATGGTAATTTAATACTCTTCAACCCTGATCACACTCAGCATGGAAATTAAGTCAACAGATTCAAATAATTTATTCTAGCACTTCCAATTTACACTGGGTTTGTATTTCCTACCAGATTGTTAGATGCAGTTTAGCTACCCAAAATAGTTAGAAATGCGTGTGTGTGTGTGTGTGTACAGGAAAGTACAGAAAATCAATTGACTAAAACTCAGTAATTATCTAACAATAAGGACTATTAATGTATAAGTATAGTATTTTAAGTGTTGTATGTATAGTAAATAAGTAATTTATTAATGAACTTTAGTGACAATACAATTGTCAAAATATAATATGAAAGTGTAATACAAAAAAAATAAAATTAAATGTTTTATTTGTAAATGCATGTTTTGAAAATATTAAAATGGAGCTTTCCTAATATACTGATGCTTTAAAATAACGCTCTCAGACAATATACTTTTTCGGACAATGTTTTTTTTAATAAAATATATAATCTAAAATCTTTTATTTAATTTCTGGTTTGCCGGTTGTTGTTTTTTTTTTTTGTATGTCTGAACTTTATTATGATTCGATCTGTAAAACGAGTTTTTAATGATGTTTCATTGATGTTTGCTTTTTTGATAGTTAGTTTTGATTTTTTTATTATGCAATAGAAGAACAACAAATACAATTACAAAGACAAGTAAGAACAAAAGACAATAAGGGTTGTCTATGTTAGCTAATAAGACTTACACCATGAAAGAGTCTTACATGCAATAGAATTATTAGAGTTTCTTAAAGAGTTTACATACACATCAAAATCTTTCCTGAAAATAAAAAAGTAGGGAGTTTTCTTTGAAAATTTACACTTATGAATGTAATATTTAGCAAGATATAGCAATAGATTAATAATACATTTACAGTGAGACGGGTCTAAATTCAAAGAGTAACCAAAAAACACAATTTTTGGGGTTATACAAAAGTTTGGATATAAATATTTTTTAACAAAACTGGAAAAGTCAACCCAGAACACTTTAGAATAAGCACAGTCCCAAAACAAATGATTGATTGTTTCTTCAGACTGAAGGCAAAAGGAGCAATTGGGGGAAATACTACTGTTAAATTTAGCAAGTTTGTAATTTACCGGATAACAATTATGGATAATTTTGATAGAGACTTCCAACAACTTTATTAGATTAGAAGAATTTTTGTCGAAGACGCCAAAACTCTTCCCATTCTATATC
Source organism: Sinocyclocheilus grahami (assembly GCF_001515645.1). Lineage (NCBI taxonomy): Eukaryota > Metazoa > Chordata > Actinopteri > Cypriniformes > Cyprinidae > Sinocyclocheilus > Sinocyclocheilus grahami. The sequence continues at coordinate 3,935,708 of NW_015505215.1, read as the reverse complement.
ACTAAATATGTTATTCCAAAAACTCACACAAGCAGGTAAAGAAATCTGAGATCTATTAATAATTGAACGAATGTCTTTGTTTGACATGGTATTGAGAAGACTTTGGTCAACAAATAAAATAGTGTTATCGAAAAGAGGAGAGTCTAATGAACCTTTAGGGCCAGATTTTACTAAAGGTATAATACAATTGGGAATTGCACCAAACACAATGGCATATTCTCTTGGGGGGACTGGGAAAAAAAATTCTTGCATAAATTGTTCATAAGTAAAAAGGACACCACGATCATCTAAAAGTTGACTGACTAAAAGGATATTTTTATCAAACCAATTGTGAAAAAAAGAGATATATTTTTATATCTAATATTTTTATTATTCCAAATAAAGTAGCTATGTGGTGAAAAATTATAATTATGTATAAGTGACCAACTTATAGTTACTAGGTTTGAGCAGGATCTTGATCTTGACACACTGCAGCGTGATGAGAAACGTGTCATATGACTTCTTGCACCAATCAGGAACCTTGTAAATGTAGGAAGTATCCGAGCCTGAATTGCTGGTTTCTGTTCCTTTACATAAACCCCGTGGATTAAAGAAAATGTATTCAACTTTTTTTTCATTAATCACTATAAATGATTTGCTCGGTAATGTAAGATGCATGGCCTCAGCTTTTGGAAATCGGATGAACACTTATATTAATTGAGCTTTTAATAAAAAAATTTATAAATAATAAATTTAATCGGAGAACACACAGATTATAATGAAGAATTTGTTCTCCCTATGGTAATTACGCTTTTTTTTTACATGATTTAATCCCATTAGTCAGCAAGTGTTGGTTAAGTTAAAAAAAAAAGTATAAATATGTTGTAAAATATGTAATATAATTTTTTGTGTGAGCGAATTCATCTTTTGAATCGAATCTTAGAAATGAATCAGTTGAAACGATTCACAAAACGGGGGCAAGTTCAAGCTCAAACCGGTGTGCACCGTTTTGCTACGGTTTCCGGCTTGAACGACATGTTTCCTGGAAACGGTGTGCAACAGGGTTTGAGATGTGTTTTCTCTTGTTTGGTGGGTGTGTCAAACAGCCACTGATCTATAATAGAGTGGTCAAAACAAATTCTTCACGAATCGGATGAATTGATGTGTTCAGTTCTCGAGCCAATAACTAATTTTTGAACCGATAATCGACGAGCATAAGGAATGTTGCTAAAACTTACAGGAACTAATTTTATGACTTATTCGACACCCACAAATTTTAAAAAGCTGGTTTTAACAAATAGTATTTTATCGAAACATGACCATGATACTTTTTCAGTCAAGAGATTTAATTAATTTGAATTTTAGTATTCTATAGTGTAAAGGGAAATTATAATTATGTCATAAATGATTTTATGAACCATGAAATCAACAAACTGAACCAAAAAAAAAAAAACTTTTACTTGGGGGCCAAATGTCTCACATATGCTTTATAATAGGTTTTGGAACTACTGATGGAGTTGTTTCATCATGGCATAATATAAGCTTCATTATTATTATTTTTTTGATTCAATAATTTAAATCAAACTGTTTGAAAGAACCGATTCCTGTAAATGAATCAGCCTTAGCAGCACTAATGCAAAGTGACCCAGTGTTACTTCAATTTTATGACATGTTGAACTTGTTTCTTTGTCCATATGCAAAATACTATATCCTGCAGAGCTGATATCTGAACAATGGAAATGATTGATCGTCCTTTCACATCCTTGATTATATTTTCTATTGTAGATAATAGATTGCAGACGTTGCCAATTTACACACTTCCATCTCTCCTTATAAATGGGAATTAATAATAGGAACAAACAGATTTTCTTCTCAAATCAAAACACTCTGCAATTATGCACTAACAATCTGTGTTATAATGTTTGTTTGAATGATTGCAGGCCTTGCCAATGGTGACCGTTATAGTGGGCAGCAAAACTTCTGGCCAGAAGTGCTGTGTTGTAACTCAGACTGAAGCTGCTGATGAGCCCAGGGTGGTGCACTTTGATCTCCCAAATGAACTGGCCCCACTTTTAAGAGGGCAGCCAAACTGGGCCAATTATGAAAAAGGGAGTTGTACAGCACTACAGATGTAATCTTTTGCTATCATTTTTGCCTATCTGGCAAAAAAGGGAAGTAATGAGGAAGTGTACGCTTAGTCTGCCTCTAGCACGAAATGTGATCCTAGGGACCCATGCTGAGAACTTGTCTTTGGACTAACTTTTTAATGCAGTGTTTCCAATAACCTTACTTGCAACACGTACAGAATAGCTGCTGAGCACATGTTCACTGTCTTCTAACTCTAAAAGTACATATAGATTGAATATATACTTTGAATGGAGTACATATTAATCTCATGCATGTATTAGCTTTCACAAATGGACATACAGTGGGGCAAATAAGTATTTGATACACTGCCGATTTTACACGGCCCATCCCTGGCTTCAGAGCTGTAATAGCTAGTAGTGTGCCACTAGGAGGAGGACTCTCCAGCTCAGCTTCACTTGAAGTGGCTGTGTACACCTTCCTGCAGCAGTTGTGTCCAGGTAGGAGCTCCTTCTGTCTGTCACACTCATTTTAAATGGTCTTGGTCTTTTTTTGATATTCCTATCCACCTTATTTTTAACATAGAGCGACACAGCCATTTGTAACTCGAATGTGCAAGGCTTCTGGTGTCATTGACTTACAGCTATTTTTAGCTGTCCAA
>NW_015505215.1:3930846-3931617 GCF_001515645.1 Sinocyclocheilus grahami | reverse complement strand
AAGGCTTCTGGTGTCATTGACTTACAGCTATTTTTAGCTGTCCAAAAACCTGTTATGCTGCTTGATATTGCAAACTGGTATTTCTTATAATAATCATTTAATGTATTGTCATAATAATAAACAAAGTGGTTTGTAGTGCAAATAGCTATACTGCACTTTGTTATTCTTCTAGTTATTTACCTATAGCGGTTAATGAATCTGTAGTCTCACACATTCACAGAAAATAGCTTACTTTAAAAATAAAAGTACAAAAGTAAAAGTACTTATGGAACAGCAATAAAGAGTTCTTTAAATGCGTAAACAATTACTCTATTGCTTACTTATTTAGTAATCTGTAAACAGTGTGTTGTATACTTTTGCAATTTGTTTATATTTTAGTATTTTATTATTTTTGTGTTATTGTTTTTAATTTGTAATTTTATTCAATTACACTACCGTTCAAACATTTGGGGTCAGTAAGATTTTTTTTTAGAGGAAATTAATACTTTTGTTGAGCAAGAATGCACTGAATCGATGAAAAATGACAGTAAAGGCATTTATAATGTTACAAAAGATGTAAATAAATACAAGGTCAAATCTTTTTTTTTAATTCTCTATTAATCAAAGAATCCTTTAAAAAATGTATCACAGTTTCCACCAAAATATTAGCAGCAGAACGACACATTTTTCAACACTGTTAATAATAATAAATATTTCTTGAGCACCAAATCAGGATATTTAGAATGATTTCTGAAGAATCATGTGACACTGTTATAATGGCTGCTGAAAATT
>NW_015505215.1:3928621-3929863 GCF_001515645.1 Sinocyclocheilus grahami | reverse complement strand
CTTTTACGGGTTTGGAACGACATGGGGGAAAGTGATTAATGACAATTTTCATTTTGGGGTGGAATATCCCTTTAATAAAATTAAATGTAATCTTTCTAGATCTTTGGAGGCCACTGCTGTCCCTTTGGCTGACCCTGGACTTGTAATCCTGATCACTAATTCCAACGTTAGACATTCGCTCACAGGAAGCGAGTATCCCACCAGACGAAAACAATGTGAGGAGGCAGCAGCCATTTTGGGCAAGAAAAGTCTAAGAGAGGCTACTTTGCAAGATTTGGAGGGTAAGAAGAAAATATATATTTTAAGCAGATACCATAATATAAGTCTTTAATCGAGGTCATTTCATTATAAAATACACATATTTTGCAAAAATCTAAATTTATTCATAGCTGCTAAGGATCGATTGGATGGTGTGACATACCACCGGGCACGTCATGTGATCGAGAAGAATGAACGCACAGCGCAAGCTGCTGAGGCACTGAAGAGAGGGGATTACAAAGAGTTTGGGAGGCTGATGGTGGAGAGCCACAATTCTCTTAGGTAAACATCTATAATCGAAGCAAGATTATCATGTTGGAAGACGTACAGAGGTCAACTCCTTTTAAACATTCCAGGATTAGAAGTGCTTTTCAGTGTCTGAAATGTTGTTTGCTTAACCCATTTATTGAATAGGTGGGGTTAACTGTCAGTTAAATGACTTTTAATTATGCATTCTTTGCCTGGGGTTAATATTGTTTGTCTTAGGGATAATTACGAGGTCAGCTGTCCAGAATTGGATGAGCTGGTGGCGGCAGCACTGGAAGTGGATGGAGTGTTCGGGAGTCGGATGACAGGGGGAGGGTTCGGTGGATGCACAGTTACTTTGCTTCAGGCTCATGCCACGGAGAGAGCAGTCAAACACATTCAGGTTTTTACAAGTTTAACATACTCTGTGCATCTGTGTATGACAATTCATCCAAAAGATGAATGATTATTTCTTCAGAATTTGTAACTCAGTACCTGCACTTGTATTTTCCATGATATTGTCTATGAATTAAGTTAACAGGAATTCAGGCCATGATATTAATACTTTTCTGTTTCCTTACAGAAAAAATATCATGGATCTCCAACTACTCCATCAGAAGGAGCTCATGCTCTCAGTCTATAATTTTTTTTTAAATCAGTGCTAAACCAGTGATTTTTTATTTTTCAAATTACTTGAAATTTACTGTGATCTACATTTTTATAATTAATCTATATATA
>NW_015505215.1:3821033-3928611 GCF_001515645.1 Sinocyclocheilus grahami | reverse complement strand
TTTCTGAAGAATCATGTGACACTGTTATAATGGCTGCTGAAAATTACATTTTAAAATATATTAACAGTTATTTAAAATTTTAATTTTGTGTATAAAGATGTGTATAGTAGTTATCAGTTTCCTGGACTTCAAAAGAAATCCAAGATCTAACCTTCTAATGTTTTCTGGCCCTCCACAGATGATGGGGATCAAGGTAGCGAAGGCAGTGGCCTGTCAGCAGGCTGAACACATGGTGTGGCATCATGGACCAGTTTGTGTCTGTTTTGGGTAAAGATGGCCATGCTTTGCTCATTGACTGCAGGTAAGTAGATTTGCCAATTCAAATTCTTCTGTCACATTAGAATTAATCGGTCATACTTAGTTACTAATTTGTATATGCAAAAATAATATCAAAACATTTATTAAAGGGATACTCCACCCCAAAATGAAAATTTTGTCATTAATCCCTTTCCCCCATGTCGTTCCAAACCCGTAAAAGCTTTGTTCGTCTTCGGAACACAATTTAAGATATTTTGGATGAAAACCAGGAGGCTTGTGACTGTCCCATTGACTGCCAAGTAAATTACACTGTCCAGAAAAGTATGAAAGACAGAATAGTCAGAATAGTCCATCTGCCATCAGTGGTTCAACCGTAACGTTATGAAGCGACGAGAATACTTTTTGTAAGCAAAGAAAGCAAAAATAACGCAGTGTAAAAAATAAGCAGCGTGCGCTCTTCTGTGTCAGCAATGCTGCACAGATGCACTATTTTCATTGATCTATATTTTTATATATAATATATATATATATATATATATATATATATATATATATATATATATATATATAAATATATATATGGTCTACATTTTTATAACTAATCAGTGTACATTAATCAGAATATATATATATATGTGTGTGTATATATGCATATGTGCATTCTGTACAATCTTGCATTGAGAAGCCCAATTCCCACAATGATTAACATTTTCAATAAAAAGGGTTTGTGTAACAAACTTGCTTTTATTGACTTAATTAATAATGCTAATGATGTTTACATGCAATAAGCATAAGTATAGCGTATGCATAGCAAGTACATATATAAATAATGTACTTATATATTAATGTGAAGATGAAGAGTGTTTTGTTTTGTTTATATACAAGGTACAGTAAGCATAAGTATAGCATTCGTTTAGCAATGACGTGTGTGTACTTAATATAAATAAAGATATTTCCAAAATAGAAATAATGAAAGCTCAAAATGTTTTGATTGTGAAGATGAAGAGCGTTTTATGACATTAAGAATTTTATTTTAATATTATTTAAACTTTTTTTGTATTTACCTTTATTCTCAGTGGTGATTCTCATTAGATTCTCGTGAATGTAATACATTATTTTATTTACATTTATTATTTTAATTGTATTTAAATCAGCAGAATTTGAAGACCGCATAACTAGCATGATGTGTACTATAGCTCTATCTAATGAGTTCTAGAGTGTGAAAAGATGTTTAATTTTTAATTTTTGTTTTTGTTCTTTATATCTCATTTTTATTATTCTTTATATATTTGTTTTGTATTCTGGTTGTGTGTGTAATTTATTGCTATGACTGTATCCCCTGTGAATGTTATATCTTCAATAAAAAAATAAAAAAATAAAATAAAAAAAAGAGTTCTGGAGTGTGTTGCCCCCTGCTGGCCGCACGCTGAACTGTCCCGGAAGGCGTTTGTTCAGGGAGGAGCCAGAGCGCAAATCAGCAGTAAGCGCAGCAGGAAACACTGCACTGATAATCCTCAACCACTGTGTCCATACACAGACCTCGAAGGCGAGGTCAACTCAATTTGAGTTTGCTGTTCTTCACCGCCTGCTGTGGTTTCCCTCTTCACCTCAGGATAATTGCGCAAACCCGCTTGAATCGTGGACAGTGCCGGGACATTGGGCCGCGGTGAATCAGGTGAGTCCTGCCCGGGCCCGTCGACTGCTGCCCGGCCACAGGTGTTTCCACTCACCGACTCTATGGATGTGTCTCAAAACGTACTGAGATGTTTAGATAGCGAGCAAACGAATATTCATATAATACCTACAAATGCTGTCTAGCTAGGAAGCTCACGAAGTGTTGAGGCACAACCAGTGAATTCTAACTTACAGCTCTGTATGAACTTAACATATGTTTTTGTAATGGGGTACAAGCTGTCTGTTTGCAGATGAATCTGTTGTTTAATCTCTTCTTTTGCATTTTGAGTATTGTCCAGCTAACTAATGAATAACGTTCAGACTAAAACGAAACTAACACTTAGTTCTGACCTTGTTCTCCACGGTTGTCCACACTATCATGAAACTACAGCTCTCTGAATGAGAGAGCAGAGAATGTGTTATTAGTTCTCTAGTTACTCCGATCAGCAGCTGGAAAGCAGATATATGTCCCGTACTGTGAACATACTGTCTCATACTTTCAATTGTGTTTCAATATTTTACTAGCATTTACCTCATTAATTTTGTTAGTTGCACAAAACAAAAATTATCCCAGATGGAGACTCAGATATCAAACTTAATCTAATAGCACTCGATATATCAGCCATTTTATGTGTGTGTGTGTGTGTGTGTGTGTGTGTGTGTGTGTATGTGTATATATATATATATATTATACACACACTTGTTATTTATGCAAAATAGTTTCTAAATGCTCAAAAGAGAATTAAAATTTCTGTCTTGGGCTCTGTCTAATTGTTAAACTAAGTTACTTGACCTGTAAATACTATTATTAGACCCCACAAATGGTTGTATTATCAGTAGGTCGGATAATAAAGAACCGGTTTAGTTAAAAGGTGAGGATAGTTGCTTGAATACATTGATCGGCATGATTATTTATCTGTATTAGTTCAGAGACTATAGTGTTGCACCTGACTTTGAGTGTAAAGTTAAAGTGCTTTGGTAAGGACTGGGGAATTGGCTGTCCTTGGCATAGATTGGTGGAAGGCTGCCCCACCGGTCTGACAGGTTGAGAATCGAGAATGATGAAGCCTCTGCCTTTCAGACTCTCATGTTGCTTCACTCTTGTTCCTGATGTCAATGTTTCCCTGGTTTGTAAAGCGACTAAAGTTGATTCATTAGCCTTCATAGTTAATTTGTGGATTAAACATATTGTTACCGACTTTGGCTAACAGTTGTGCCATAGACAATAGCGAGATTAGGACCGTTGGCGTCATCTGTAATTAATCTTGGGTCATTTAATTCAGAAGCTGCCTGTAATGTATGGCCGGATTGAGCTTTGCCCTTGTGGAGAGCCAATGCAAAGTACTTGTACAGTGTGATCTCGGGTAACACATTTAAAATTGTGACAAACTAGACTTCGTTTCAAACCCTTCATGCTTGTGTTGACACAAGGATTGACCTGAAATACGTGTCAGAGAAGGATGTTTTTGTGAAACACAATGTTCAAAAAAATCCACATTTTAGTCTACCAGGATGTCTTAAAATTTTTTCCCAAAAAAAAAAGTTATGCATGCACTACCGTTCAAAACTTTGGGGTCAGTATGATTTTTTTTTTATACAAAAGTTAATACATTTATCGAGCAAGGACGCATTAAGGAGCAATTATGCATCCATTACAGGAATAAATTACTTGTATTAAAATAGAAAAGTCATTTTAAATTGAAATCATTTCACAATATTACTTTGTGTTTTTGATCAAATAAATGCAGCCTTGATGAGCACAAGAGGCTTCATTCAAAAACAAAAAATTAACCGACCCTTTTTTTGAACATTAGTGTATGAATTGCCTTGTTTGACACCTGTTTGCTTCAAAGTTAATGCAGCTAGGCTGCTCTATTTAGGCCACAGTTTTAATAAGAATGTTCTTGCTCATTCGCATGTCTGTTGTTTCATATTTTATGTCTCTGAGGTCCAGGGAAATTGAACTTGTTGCCATCAGTTAATGAAGAGCTGCAGATAGATGATGACTGTTTACAGAAGACTTTAGGTGTGGTGGCACTCCGCCTCGGTATTTACCTTTTACCGGACTTGACATTCGAGCAGCAAATGTCAATCAATTGATCAATCAAACGTATCAATTGCAACTAGTTGGTTACCAGTCTGATGTATCACTTTGAGATGTTCGAGTGTAAATGTGGTTTTTATGCTTCACTTCATGGCCCTTCTCAGAGAAGACAGGAAAGGCTTGAGTTTGGGGACTGACATCCTGTGGCGGGACACACCCCATAGCTATAGACAAGATCTTATTTTTACATTTTCACAGAGAGGAAGAGAAGGTAAAGAAAGGCTTCTCACTTCCACAGCAACAAACGGTTAGCGTGGGTGATAGCATGTAGGGAGAGATCAGCTTTACAATGACCAGTAAGAATGAGAGGAAGTTCATCCAACACTTCCTCATCCTGTCCAGCTGTTCTTTTTTTTTTTTTTAAGCACTATGAACTTTTGTCTGTTGGATGTCTGACTGGAATGAACAGTTTTGTTCAAACAAAAATGTCTGTCGTCTATGATCTTACTCGCAGGTCATATGTTGAGTGTAAAGTTAAAGTGCTTTGGTAAGGACTGGGGAATTGGCTGTCCTTGGCATAGATTGGTGGAAGGCTGCCCCACCGGTCTGACAGGTTGAGAATCGAGAATGATGAAGCCTCTGCCTTTCAGACTCTCATGTTGCTTCACTCTTGTTCCTGATGTCAATGTTTCCCTGGTTTGTAAAGCGACTAAAGTTGATTCATTAGCCTTCATAGTTAATTTGTGGATTAAACATATTGTTACCGACTTTGGCTAACAGTTGTGCCATAGACAATAGCGAGATTAGGACCGTTGGCGTCATCTGTAATTAATCTTGGGTCATTTAATTCAGAAGCTGCCTGTAATGTATGGCCGGATTGAGCTTTGCCCTTGTGGAGAGCCAATGCAAAGTACTTGTACAGTGTGATCTCGGGTAACACATTTAAAATTGTGACAAACTAGACTTCGTTTCAAACCCTTCATGCTTGTGTTGACACAAGGATTGACCTGAAATACGTGTCAGAGAAGGATGTTTTTGTGAAACACAATGTTCAAAAAAATCCACATTTTAGTCTACCAGGATGTCTTAAAATTTTTTCCCAAAAAAAAAAGTTATGCATGCACTACCGTTCAAAACTTTGGGGTCAGTATGATTTTTTTTTTATACAAAAGTTAATACATTTATCGAGCAAGGACGCATTAAGGAGCAATTATGCATCCATTACAGGAATAAATTACTTGTATTAAAATAGAAAAGTCATTTTAAATTGAAATCATTTCACAATATTACTTTGTGTTTTTGATCAAATAAATGCAGCCTTGATGAGCACAAGAGGCTTCATTCAAAAACAAAAAATTAACCGACCCTTTTTTTGAACATTAGTGTATGAATTGCCTTGTTTGACACCTGTTTGCTTCAAAGTTAATGCAGCTAGGCTGCTCTATTTAGGCCACAGTTTTAATAAGAATGTTCTTGCTCATTCGCATGTCTGTTGTTTCATATTTTATGTCTCTGAGGTCCAGGGAAATTGAACTTGTTGCCATCAGTTAATGAAGAGCTGCAGATAGATGATGACTGTTTACAGAAGACTTTAGGTGTGGTGGCACTCCGCCTCGGTATTTACCTTTTACCGGACTTGACATTCGAGCAGCAAATGTCAATCAATTGATCAATCAAACGTATCAATTGCAACTAGTTGGTTACCAGTCTGATGTATCACTTTGAGATGTTCGAGTGTAAATGTGGTTTTTATGCTTCACTTCATGGCCCTTCTCAGAGAAGACAGGAAAGGCTTGAGTTTGGGGACTGACATCCTGTGGCGGGACACACCCCATAGCTATAGACAAGATCTTATTTTTACATTTTCACAGAGAGGAAGAGAAGGTAAAGAAAGGCTTCTCACTTCCACAGCAACAAACGGTTAGCGTGGGTGATAGCATGTAGGGAGAGATCAGCTTTACAATGACCAGTAAGAATGAGAGGAAGTTCATCCAACACTTCCTCATCCTGTCCAGCTGTTCTTTTTTTTTTTTTTAAGCACTATGAACTTTTGTCTGCTGGATGTCTGACTGGAATGAACAGTTTTGTTCAAACAAAAATGTCTGTCGTCTATGATCTTACTCGCAGGTCATATGTTACTCATTATGGACTTTGTTACATTGAGTACCTGCAATATCTTTTATGACAGTCTTGACTTAATCACAATACACAGGCCTGTCGGTCCAGAGCTGTGTACTATGCATTGCACCTAGTCGATGATATAAATTTGTTTTTATGCCTTACCTTTTTTTGTTTCATGTCATGCGTTGGCTTTTTATCTTGCATCATTTTAGTACAGGTATTCTGCTGCATAAATTCCAGCTATAGTTGCAAATAAATAAAATAAAGTGTTCAATATTGTTGATAATATATATATTTTTAAAATGTATTTTGTAAATAACTGTTAACAGTTATTATAACAATTTAATTAAAGCAGAAATATTTTTTGACACACTGCAGTTGAAAAGATATATATCTGACAGTATTTCGTTCCTGAATTAATCAACCGTTTAAATTATTCGGTTCAATCGCAATGACTCACTTATTAACAGTGATTTGCTGCCACCTGTTAATTTCACATTTTGGCTTTTTCTTTCTTTTTTTAATATCGAGATAGAATTTTTTGTCAATATCGCACACCCCTACCCCTCACCATGACTTTTAACAGAGGAATCTCTAATGCCGGGTTCAGACTACATGATATTTTTTTTGGTCACTGTGTCAGATTACACGATTTTGACTCCTAAAGTCGTGTCGTGGACACGAAACATGTCAGACTGCACGTTGCTTCCTGACCATTCATCGCGTGCTGTCTTTAACGACGCATGTGATGTCATCGAGAAGGCGGAACTAGCGACTGACTTCCGAAAACAAGAGTGTAAACATTGCTGAAGCGCTTCCGCTATAGTTCGCCAGCATTTTTTTTTCTTTGTTCTGTCGTGGTAGTCCCTCGATGACACATCATACAGGCAGGAGTACTGTTGCCACAGCTCCACGAACCTTTCCTCCATCTCATAATTCCACCTAGCAGCACCATCATCTTTCTTTCGTTTTGCCATGTTTGAAACCGGTGTATGAAAGAGCTTCTGGGTTGCTATTGGTCAACGTCACCAATGTGACGGAACTCGTCGTGGACGATGGAAACAAAATTAAACATGCTAGTCTTTCTGTTGTGATGTCATGAAGCATCGCAGACGCGGAATCGATTGTCATCCACTATGACACACTACACGAGCTGAAACAATGGAATCTTGCTTCCCGACGCCCATTGTCATTTTACGTCAAGCAAATCGTGGCAAAATCGGGCTAAAATCATGTAGTCTGAACCGGGCATAAACATATTGATTCTTCTTCAGCAGTATCACCGTTTACTGCAGAGTAGGGCTGGGAGAAATGGGCAAAAAAATTATCACGAGAAAATTACATTTTTTAATTACAATTAATTGTGGTTTTTAAACTACTCTTTATGGTCAGAACTTGACAAACACTTCACGCTTTTGAATTCGTTACACTTTTCCAGTCATTTTTCCTTAACAAAATAAATATCTTAATAGAAAAATGTATTTCTTAGTTTCTGCATGTTCTAATGATTGATATAGTTTCAAATCATGAATCAGATTTGTGTTGCCTGACTTTGATGCGTATCTTCAGCAGTTTGCAGTGCAGGCTGCAATATTAATATTACATTTTTTTGTCTCTTAGAAATGCACATTTGACAGTAGCTTGAGTTGGCAGTAGTAGTAGTAGCTTGAGTTAGGATGCAGATGTAAATTTATGTTCATCATTAAAAACAGGAACATCTGTAAAAATCGTAACAACCTAATAATTTCAATTCTGACCGTTTTATTAAAATTATTAAAATATGGCACCTCAATAGCATGGTAAAAATGTAACCGTATTGTTTCTGGGTATTTGTATGAAAAACAGTAGTCTAAATACATTTAGTATAAATGCACAAACGCTGTAGCTTAATCACAAAACATACTGTAATTATATTCCATTATTCCTTTAATACATTTAAAACATGTCTACGTTAATGATATAATAACGATATGAATATCCCACATTTCTGCCACAATACCATGGTGCAGTTAGTGTTACTACAGTAAATCCATGGTAAATGATGGAGATTTGTAGATTGAAAAGCTTCCTGGCTGTCTCGTTGCTCACAGTCTTACTCCTGTTTGTCAGTGCTGTTTCATCTGGCTTTAATCTAGTTTAAATCACTGAGTCATTTGTGTTCTTCGCTGAATTGAAGCGCTTCACACTGGATCTCACAGCGCTGTTTAGTGGTCGTGTGACTGAGACTTATCAGCACATCTGCTCTAGTGAGCTTGCACTGCGGTGCTGTTTGAACTTTGAGCCGAGCGGATAAATGCTCCGTGTGATGGCGTTCAAATGAGTAGTGCTGTTTCATTGCACTTTTGGTTTATAAACATTGTATTGAACATTTATCGAACTCTTGTTACCGTTTTATTGAGAAATTATATTGCAGTAATTATCGTTATTGTTTTATCGCCCAGCCCTACTGCAAGGCTTTCAGAATTGCCTCTCTAAAAAAAGCTTTGAGGGTTGTTTGTGCTTTAGTAATTAAGCTAGTCATCGAGAAGGCGGAACTAGCGACTGACTTCCGAAAACAAGAGTGTAAACATTGCTGAAGCGCTTCCGCTATAGTTCGCCAGCATTTTTTTTTCTTTGTTCTGTCGTGGTAGTCCCTCGATGACACATCATACAGGCAGGAGTACTGTTGCCACAGCTCCACGAACCTTTCCTCCATCTCATAATTATTTCGTTTCGCCATGTTTGAAACCTGTGTATGAAAGAGCTTCTGTGCTGCTATTGGTCAATGTCACCAATGTGACAGAACTCGTCGTGGACGACGGAAAAAAAATTTAACATGCTAGTCTTTCTGTCGTGAAGCATCGCAGACGCGGAATCGATTGTCATCCACTATGACACACTACACGAGCTGAAACAATGGAATCTTGCTTCCCGACGCCCATTGTCATTTTACGTCAAGCAAATCGTGGCAAAATCGGGCTAAAATCATGTAGTCTGAACCGGGCATAAACATATTGATTCTTCTTCAGCAGTATCACCGTTTACTGCAGAGTAGGGCTGGGAGAAATGGGCAAAAAAATTATCACGAGAAAATTACATTTTTTAATTACAATTAATTGTGGTTTTTAAACTACTCTTTATGGTCAGAACTTGACAAACACTTCACGCTTTTGAATTCGTTACACTTTTCCAGTCATTTTTCCTTAACAAAATAAATATCTTAATAGAAAAATGTATTTCTTAGTTTCTGCATGTTCTAATGATTGATATAGTTTCAAATCATGAATCAGATTTGTGTTGCCTGACTTTGATGCGTATCTTCAGCAGTTTGCAGTGCAGGCTGCAATATTAATATTACATTTTAAACTACTCTTTATGGTCAGAACTTGACAAACACTTCACGCTTTTGAATTCGTTACACTTTTCCAGTCATTTTTCCTTAACAAAATAAATATCTTAATAGAAAAATGTATTTCTTAGTTTCTGCATGTTCTAATGATTGATATAGTTTCAAATCATGAATCAGATTTGTGTTGCCTGACTTTGATGATGCGTATCTTCAGCAGTTTGCAGTGCAGGCTGCAATATTAATATTACATTTTTTTTGTCTCTTAGAAATGCACATTTGACAGTAGCTTGAGTTGGCAGTAGTAGTAGTAGCTTGAGTTAGGATGCAGATGTAAATTTATGTTCATCATTAAAAACAGGAACATCTGTAAAAATCGTAACAACCTAATAATTTCAATTCTGACCGTTTTATTAAAATTATTAAAATATGGCACCTCAATAGCATGGTACAAATGTAACCGTATTGTTTCTGGGTATTTGTATGAAAAACAGTAGTCTAAATACATTTAGTATAAATGCACAAACGCTGTAGCTTAATCACAAAACATACTGTAATTATATTCCATTATTCCTTTAATACATTTAAAACATGTCTACGTTAATGATATAATAACGATATGAATATCCCACATTTCTGCCACAATACCATGGTGCAGTTAGTGTTACTACAGTAAATCCATGGTAAATGATGGAGATTTGTAGATTGAAAAGCTTCCTGGCTGTCTCGTTGCTCACAGTCTTACTCCTGTTTGTCAGTGCTGTTTCATCTGGCTTTAATCTAGTTTAAATCACTGAGTCATTTGTGTTCTTCGCTGAATTGAAGCGCTTCACACTGGATCTCACAGCGCTGTTTAGTGGTCGTGTGACTGAGACTTATCAGCACATCTGCTCTAGTGAGCTTGCACTGCGGTGCTGTTTGAACTTTGAGCCGAGCGGATAAATGCTCCGTGTGATGGCGTTCAAATGAGTAGTGCTGTTTCATTGCACTTTTGGTTTATAAACATTGTATTGAACATTTATCGAACTCTTGTTACCGTTTTATTGAGAAATTATATTGCAGTAATTATCGTTATTGTTTTATCGCCCAGCCCTACTGCAAGGCTTTCAGAATTGCCTCTCTAAAAAAAGCTTTGAGGGTTGTTTGTGCTTTAGTAATTAAGCTAGTTTTAGTAAAAAATGTAGCTCTTTGTATGGTGTGGATATTTAAACAAACCTGTAACCCTACGTATAGGACTGGGCATAACTTGTCCCACACTTTGTGCTTTTCTAATACTCCGCTTAGAAAAATACAATTTTCTACTCCGTTATTTTCACCTGACAGATGATAAGACTGGTCCTTATTTTCCTATTTGGAAAGTGCCTTTTCGAAAATGAAAAATCTGTATGTAAAAATCTAGATTTTACTACTTGATAATCATATGCTTCCCACAATAATTTGGGGATTTTGTTCTATGCTTGTTCTATCTAGACGGATGTCTTCATGTTTTAGAGCTGCAGTTTAATCAATACTTCCTCTGCTAATGTACCATGTCATTTTATATTCCACTACCATGAATCTGTCGTCTGTATGGTTGAACTGATTACGCCGAGTATTTCTATGGCGGCTGCTTAGTTCCACATACCGTTTCTCCTTAAAGTCTATGAATTCTCCACACAGGCCTCCTACCTCTAATTTAGACAAGCTACAGCCACAACTCCCACATCAATGCCCTCACATGCTCCTCCGCCATAATTCCTCCCAGCAGGATTCAAAACAAAATGCAGTTTATTTTTTATACCGCTAATTAACTTGGGATTTGATGGATGAAGGTGTAATATTGATCTTTGAGGACAAAATTCTCTGAAGCTGCTTTACGAAATGCTCCCAATGATCAATGTGGTGTTCAGAGATTTGGGACTTTCTGGCCTCTTTAGTTGTGAATGAATCGCGTCTTTTCTCCTGCCTTCACTCCATTCCAGCTCTCCTGCTGAGAGTTTTCCCTCGTAAAGCCAAGCTCACTCTTAAGTAGCAGACCTCCCACTTTACCATTGTCCCTTAAGCTAAGCTTTACAGACTCTCTCTTTTTTTTTTAGTTTGTTGACTGGTTCCTTCAAGGTCCTGTAATCCTTGGATTTCTGATCTTAAAAATAAGGAAATGGGAGCTCTTTTCCTTCTCTGGAAGCGTTTGTAGACGCATGCTTGATGACTAAATGTTCTTGGCTAATAATGGTGATAATCACAGAAATATGTGTCTAAGCCGAGTGGGGCAACTGAGTCACTGGGAAGGTTATGCTTGGAAGGGATTGATTTGGGGTAGGAAAAAGTTCCCTTTTCCTGTTGATATGCTGATGTGATCAGCCTGGAGAAAGTGTTATAAATTATGAGGGCATTCTTGTCTAGACATGTTCTCAGGGCAGTTCTAATATGATGTGACGTTAATGTTACCTGGACATTAGGGCTGTGCGATTAATCGAAATCGTCATAAAATCGTGATTTTGAGCTTGCGCGATTTCTAAATCACTTTATAGCACGATTTTCCGCACCCCCGACCTCCCGCAGTATGCTATCCGTACCAATCGGCACGAGAACAGAACAGACCGGGCAGGCATACAAACGTAACGCCAGGTTCACACACTCCGTCTGTGGTGCGTATTTTGTCCGCGCCCATGTTAACGGATAAGAGTGTTCACATTGCACCCGATTGCGGTCCGGCAGTGCCGGCTTTTTAGCTAGATTTGAAACCAGAAAGTGCACTTTTAGATAAACAAGGCAATAATAGATGCACTCGTGGTGGTAGTTAAAGTTATATTTATTGAGTTTAAATGGGAATATGTATATGAAAGGTTGTATTACTGTACCGTGATAAAAGAGAATCACAATGCTGAAAAAGCATTTTCAGAAACAACGTTTGGATTTGAAATGAAAATAATGGATAAATGTTGTGTTTGTGGTAAACCGCCGCGGATCAGGAGCGGACTGCAAACGCGTCCTGTGCAAAAGCAAAATGAGTCCGTGCTGCTTCTGCACCATATACACATACTGTATACGCACTGCAGACGGAGTACGTGTGACCTTGGCGCAACAAATCTAGTTCAACATCTGAGGCAACGCCACAAAGAGCTCTATGACCAATGCATGGCAAAAAAAAAATCCCTGGACATGGGATTTTATTTATTTTTTCTGCCATATGTCTATTCTAGAGACATTTTGTTACACATTTACTTTGTGATTATTTTGCCTTATGTCTGTTCTGGAGACATGTTACAGCTTTTTGATAAAGTTCTAATTGGTTTTCTTTTAGAAATATGTTTCAGATTCACACTGAATGCATTAATGACTGTAAAGCATGTCTGTGTGTGTCAAAATCGGGATTTTAAAATCGAAATCGCAAAATTGATCAAATCAATTTTTTTGTCCATATCGCACAGCCCTACTGGATATACAGTGGGGCAAATAAGTATTTGATACACTGCCGATTTTTCAAGTTTTCCCACTTACAAAGAATGGAGAGATCTGTAATTTCCATCGTAGGTACACCTCAACTGTGAGAGACAGAATCTAAAAAAAAAATCCAGAAAATCACATTGAATGATTTTTAAATAATTAATTTCCATTTTATTGCATGAAATAAGTATTTGATACAATAGAAAAATAGAACTTAATATTTGGTACAGAAACCTTTGTTTACAATTACAGAGGTCAGACGCTTCCTGTAGTTCTTGACCAGGTTTGCACACACTGCAGCAGGGATTTTGGCCCACTCCTCCATACAGGTGTTCTCCAGATCTTTCAGGTTTTGGGGCTGTCGCTGGGCAACATGGAGTTTCAGCTCCCTCCATAGATTTTCTATTGGGTTCAGGTCTGGAGACTGGCTAGGCCACTCCAGGACCTTGAAATGCTTCTTACGGAGCCGCTCCTTAGTTGCCCTGGCTGTGTGTTTGGGGTCATTGTCATGCTGAAAGACCCAGCCACGACCCATCTTCAATGCTCTTACTGAGGGAACGAGGTTGTTGCCCAAAATCTCGCAATACATGGCCCCATCCATCCTCCCCTCAATACGGTGCAGTCGTCCTGTCCCCTTTGCAGAAAAGCACCCCCAAAGCATGATGTTTCCACCCCCATGCTTCACGGTTGGGATGGTGTTCTGGATTTTTTTTTTTGATTCTGTCTCTCACAGTTGAGGTGTACCTACGATGGAAATTACAGATCTCTCCATTCTTTGTAAGTGGGAAAACTTGAAAAATCGGCAGTGTATCAAATACTTATTTGCCCCACTGTATGTTACTCTGAATGCAGTTCTTATTGTCATTTAATCAATGTCAAAGACTCTGACTGAATGTTTTTCTTCTTGTTTTGCTTGCCTGCATCCTGGTAGCCTTACTTATTTTCTGTATGTATGTGCATGTTTTATGTACACACATGTAGAGCGTTATGACTACTTCCCCTTATTAATATGTACCATGGTAACCATAATTTCTGTAGTTTAGGAAGTTTTTTTTTTTTTTTTTTTTAAATTCTCTTGTGCTCATGAAGACTCCATTTACAATAAAAGTACAATAAAAAATGTAATATTGTGAAATATCATTAACTTTTTTTCAATATATTTTAATGTAATTCATTCTTCTGATGACGAAGCTGAATTTTCAGCTGATTTGGTGCTCAAGAAAAGTTTCTTATTATCAATGTTGAAAACATATTTGTTTCATATATTTGTGGAAACAGTGTTTTTTTTTGTTGTTGTTAGGTTTCTTTGATGAATAGAAAAAAAGCATGTATTTGAAAAGAAAACATTTTGTGACATTATGAATATCCTTAGTATCACTTTTGAATAAAAGTTTTAATTCCTTAAAAAAAGAAAATACTGACCCCAAAGTTTTAAATAGTAGTGTATCGTGCCATAAAACGGTGTGGGCCGAGTTATGTGCTGAAGTTTAATACTTAAGTTTCTGGTTAGGTTTAGTTTCAAACAAATGTGAGTTATAATAATTATGATGCTTGCTGATGGTTACCGTTGTAACATTGTTTTTAAGATGCATTAAATGGAGCAAAATAGCCAATGGCGACTTTGTTTCTGCCCACAACAAATCCAAACAGTTTCAAGCTTCAGGTGAGAGAAACTCCCATCCATTTACAGGTTATTGTGTATTGTTATAGTCTGAGTGGTCTCTTTAATGCAAAGCAGGTAGCAACTCTCCTTTTTCTGTCCATTTGAATTTGGCTTCCCCAGAGCAACAGGTGTTTTCATCAAGGTGCTGTTTGCTCAGATGAGGGGGAGGGACTGTAATAGCGTTCAGCTCCGAACAAAAGCTGCTTCAGTCAGGACTGCAGAGATCCACAATCTCCCTGTGGGGGCTGGGCAGAAAGAGAGGAATCAGGAGTGGTGAGGGGGGGTAGTTTCAGTCAAACAGCACACAACTCCTTTCTTGGAATTCCTGATCCTATCAGATCCGTGTTTTTTTCCCCTTTTTTTTTTAAGTGGAATACACACACAACCCTGTGTGAAGTCTTAAGTTATGCACCCTTTACAGTGCTTCAGTTTGTGTCTTTTTAAAGGCATAGTTCACCCCAAAATAAAAATGGTCACCCTCATGTCATTCCTAACCTGTATTACTGAATTTGTTGTGTGAAACACAACAGAAGCTGGATAATGCTCTTTTTTTCATACAATGAGTATGAATGGTGACCACAGCTGTAAAGAGCAGTAAATTATGGGTGAACGATCGCTTTAAGTCTTGATTATTACTTTTTGATGTTTTTACATTATATGGTTTTATTTTTGTCTGAAAAGCCTCTGATTAACCCTGTACCCCTCCTCTCATGTCAGGTGGCTGAGGAGAAACCGTGAGAGGGCAGCGTGAGCTCCCTGTTCATCCAGGGACGATGAAGAGGTTCAGGCGTCATGGGCATGAGTCTCAAAGGGACAAGCACAAACAGGATCTCTATCAGTTCAACAAGGTGATCAAGCCCACATCTTCTGTTGGAAGTTTGTTTTGCTATTACACGTACACAAGACTGGTTTTGTGCTATTTTAATAGGAGCTCTGTTTTTGATTTATAATTAGTGAACGCATTTTTAATGATTATTTTCTGGCATTTAATGTATTTTATGTATATTCATCATTTTTTGAACAACCTCAGAGCAGAGTTCATGTGAAGCAGCATTTAATGTAGCCAGAGATGCTCGGAGACACTGAAAACAATGCATCATGAGGTGCTCGCGTATAAAAGAGTACAGTGCTGTGTTTCACTCTGAAACATGCAGCATGTGTATTTATTTTGATAATTAATGTATTTACTTTAATAATTAAATCATAGCCTTGATTTAATAATTGCACTAAACCATAATGCAATTTTGGTGTGATTTTGATTAATCATGTAGCCCTACAATTTGGATGGATTTCCGAGCTCTTTAGAATTGAATTGCCTTCCCTGTGAAGGATGCATACCATGCTGCCTTATAATTTGCCCCCAAAAATGAGGCATCTTTAAAGGCACCATAGTTGTAGGCCTATATGTTCCATTTTGGAACAGACTTTGAAACAGTGTGACTATGATGTCTTTAAAATGTAAGCTGCCCGTGTAGTAAGTGTTTACCAGAGCCAGTGTGTGTAAGACATATAATATAACATTTCATACTCTCATTTCTCCCCTCTCTGCTTTAGACTGTAGAACATGGCTTTCCCCATCAACCCAGTGCTCTGGGATTCAGCCCCAGCCTGGAGCTCCTGGCCATCGGTACCAGATCAGGAGCAATCAAACTGTATCCTTAAACGAACAGAAGACATTTCCACATTTTGGGTTATTTGTGTATAGCGTAACTCTTGACTAGAATTATCTCATTCCATTTCCCTGTCTCTGAATCCTGAGGGCAGAGTGACTACAATGTGATATGATAATGTACTGAGATTTCCTGTAGCTCATCTCGTGGTTAGTGGCTCAATGGTACACACCCATCTTGCAGGTATATTGAAAGGCGGAACAGTTTATATTAGTGCGTAGCGCTGAGAATGCATGTCCATGTAACATTTTTTCCCATACTATTGCATAATTTTCTCTGTTAGTCATTCACAGAAGAGGAAATAATAGAAACTAATAACTTGTATGTGGCCAAGATTATGTGTCTGGTATTTAATCGTTTTTTTGTTTTGTAATTTAATATATTTGATGTATTTTTGTTTTATTTAAAAACGCAAATTGAATGTTTAGTTTTTTTTACTTGCCATAAAAACAAGGTTCTGTGTGAATGGTTGCCATGTGTTTCCTTAACCAGTTCTCAGGTACGGAACTCCAGGTGTGGAGTTCATGGGACTGCATGACGAGAATGCGGCAGTTACACAGGTGCACTTCCTGCCAAACCAGGTACGGCTTTGAACTTCAATCCTGATGCCTTTTGATCTCACCTGGAATTTTTTTTTTCCCCCGTTCAATCTTTGGGATTCGGTTTTCAGTGAATCAGTGGGTTTGGGTGAGGTGGTTAAAGTTTTTTTATTACATTTAAAATTAGGGTTTGTATCAATAAAATATTATGTAGTGGTATGAGTTTTTATATCACATTAGCTGTATATATGATTTCAACAAAAAATTATCCCCAGTGAATTAAATACATTTATATTTTCTTTTTATTTGGAAAAATAGATGTTGTTTTTGTCTATTTTTTTTTTTTTTTATTAAAAAAAAAAAGTTTGCAGGTAGGGATGGTAACATTATTGGATGACAACAGTCTGCACATGTGGACGCTTCGGGCCCATAACGGCATGTCCGAGTTGCTTGAAATCGGACGTTTCACTCTCTCTGGTCCACCTGGGTGAGTCAGGAATGCGCACCTACAGACTCACCTCAGTCTAATATTATCATGCTTGAAGATATTTTTATGAACCTGCTGGTATGCTCATGCACACACCCAAAGAATGAGACATGAGCATTGACTCACACTGAACCAGACACTGATGCTCACTTGTGCTCTGAATCCATACATAGATGTATGCATACTGTCAGCTGACTTCCATGATTTCAAAGTAGCTTTTTTTGCAGCCTATGATGTCATATCCTATCCCCCCATGAATGATTATTCCTCCTAATACTTTTGTTATTATCCAGTAACAAGTGACAGGACATCATGATCTCTCGGGCTGCATACGAAATCGCATACTCGCCGAGTAGGTACTTCTAGTATGAATGTAATCCAGATGTACTATATTCATCATGTTGTCCTTGTCATGTGACCTACCAGCATCCATTGCGTTGCTTCACTGCCATTCACAAATCCTATCCTGTGGCATCATGTGATAGAAAGGTTTCCATCAGATGCTCACTTCTTGCCAGAAATAGTTGTCTATCCAGGAACTTTTTGCCTTCTGTTTTATGAATACTGTGAATTTGTACATATTGCGATTCACATACTGTTTTTTTTGCCTACTATATAATATGGAAGTATGCAATTTCAGATGCAGTCTTGGATTTTATATCTGTTTTGTTATGCTGGGTAGCCCTAACCAAAAATAAATATCATTAGTCTAATCACCCACTTCACATAGCAGCATATTAAACATCAGATATGTTCCGATGGAGCCACATTTGTATGAAATTTGTAATCATAATTTTTATACATTATATTGTTTTTTTGTATTGTATTGTATTTATGCCTAAAAAGAGTATAACGTATTATAAGAATTTAATTATAATTAAAATATTATGTACTTCAAGTTTTAGCATCTATTGGTATTGTAAAGGTATTGCAATTCATTGGTTACGATTTTTTATGAAAATACAAAGAAAAGATGCATTTTTATTATAAAAATACTTTATATGCTTTTTAAAGGCATCGGGACAAATTTGATGATGCATTATATCAACAAAGTAAAAAAAACAAAATGCAGATAACCTTAAAATAAACCAGCATACAGTTTTCATCCAGTGTCTAATCCAAGCGTAACTGGGGGAGAAAAAAAATCACTAGCGCTTTCATTTTGACCCCCTTGTGATGCCAAATATTGACAGTGCCCCTCCCAGTGTGACGCGGGTCACGGCTGTCCTGGCACACTCATCGGGTGAGCTGCTGATGCTGGGCACGGAGGGAGGACACGTGTTTGTTGTGGAAGTGCCAGGCTTCAAAGAGCTGGAGGAGAACAACATCAGCGTGGAGAATGTACAAAACAGGTCAGACATGTTGATGTAAAGCCCAAAACACCTGTTACAAATTCTAGCAAAATGCAAGGGCCATTCTTTCATTATTATGTAATATTCTTCATGAATAACACACAGCTGGCTTTAAATGTTGGTTTTGTACATATAAAGTGCATATTTATCTTAAAGGCGTCTGATGAATAGGTCTCATCATCATAATATAAAATGTGAGAGCCTTACTACTTCTGCAAAATAAGGTTAACATGAATAAATGTTTGGTCACTTTACATATGAACACTGTGTTTAAAGACAAGAGCTTAAAATTACCATATTTAATAGACTTAACTTTGATCTGTGACCCAATGTCCCTCAGTTCTAATCTCTCAATTAATTTTGCATATATACACATACAGCGTACATTCTTTAAATAGTTTCAGTGGAATGTTATTATGCAACAGTTTCGCATGCCTGAGACGACTGTAACAGTTACTCTTTGTGATCGCTGATTTGTTCACTGCTACTTTTCCCAGAATTCCAGAGGATTATGTTGGGCGCAGAAATCTGGAGTGTGTGGAGGCTCTGCATGAGAACCCGCTCAACCCACGGCAGGTGCTGATTGGCTACAGCCGAGGCCTGATGGTACTGTGGGATCTGGACAGGCAGCGTCCCATCCAGCACTTCCTCTGCACACAGGTACCGTATACTGCAGTGTTGTCACTTAAGCTCTGAACCTCAAAACTCTTATCAAGGATATTGTTTTTAAGAAGAAGCTTGTAATTGTCTCTGTGTCCTCTATAGCAACTAGAGAGTGTTTGGTGGATGGAGGATGGTGTGAACATACTCAGTTCCCATAGTGATGGGAGCTACTGCCAATGGACAGTGACCGGCGAGGATCCGCAGACAGAGCCTGAGAAACAGGAGACGCCGTATGGTGAGACCACATTACCGGAATGACTTGTGTTTTCTGTTGCAACTGGAAACATGTTCCAAAACCTACGCTGTGCCTGTTTTCAAAAGAATATAAAAAAAATCTTACTGACCTCAAACCTTTGAATGCAGTTTGAATTCACTGGTTTACCAGTAAAGTTTCACCCTGTAAAATGTGGAAAATGTGGGAAATTATGAAAAGGAAATCAAACCTGGGTCCAGTGAGCTGCCTTGTAGTCTCCTACCTAAATAATTAGCATCCTAACTGTCAAAAGGTGGAATCATGTTGTTGCCTACCATTTGGTGCCTAAAATGCTTGCTTAGTAGGCAGCTCACTAGGTTTTGGAACAACCTCATGTAAAATGTATTCATATTGAGCTATCTGTAATTACTTCCTTGTGAACAATATCTCCACACAGGTGCCTTCCCCTGTAAGGCCATTTCCAAAATTATACAGCTGCCATCAAAACAAGGGTGAGTATATTCTTTATTAGACCGTACTGTGAGTGTTCACTTGCTAATGCTGAGACAGTTGTGTTTGCTTGTGTTGTCATTAACCCAGACTGCTTCACAATGACTCACACCATCTGGTTAATATTTAAACCTTCCATAGACGTTCGTATGTTCTGTTCCACTGTAAAATCCTCCATCTGACTTTTCTTTTACTGCTAATCTCTAGCCTATTTTATCATACTGTCCCTTTAATTTCCTGTTGCTTTATTGTTCTCTTTTCTTTTTTAAATATTTGGAAAGTTCTGAAAGAGCCAAGGGAAGTTTGGATAAGGAAGTATTTACTAAATGACAAAGTAATGTCTTCTATCCTCTTATCCCCCAGTCCCCCATTCCTCATCTTCAGCGGAGGGATGCCGAGGGCCAGTTACGGGGACAGACACTGCATCTCCGTCATCCACAGCAAATTCCACGAGGCGCTGGACTTCACTTCTCGCATTATCGACTACTTCGTCATTCGCGAGGGAGAGAACCACAGAGGTAGAGAGAGATGCTTACAAGGCAGAGTGTTATGGTTCCTTTACATGCTTTCTTTTGCATCTACTTAACATTTTATCTGAGCTGCGATAGGTGCACTTCCTCTAAGTGGTATAAATGCGTGTCTGTGTCGCAGGTGAGCCGAGCGCTCTTGTGGTTTTGGTGGAGGAGGAGCTGGTTGTGGTGGATCTGCAGAGTGAGGGGTGGCCCGTCATCCAGACGCCTTACCTGGTGCCATTACACTGTTCAGCCATTACATGCTCACACCATGTCTCCTCCATCCCGCTCAAACTGTGGGAGCGAGTGCAAGCTGCGGGAGCCCAGCAGACTACGCACTACTCCAGGAAGGTATGAAACCGTATGCACTCACTAAAACAGAAATATTAAGCTTAGATCACATGTTGTCCAATAAAACCATTTACCAGAAAGAGAGTGCTCACTTCAACCGCCGGTTGCTGGGTTAAATGTTAACTGCTGTTGGCTTCAGAACACTTCAACAACTATGTCAAGTGTTGTTGTGATTATTTCTGTTTGGCAGCACCACAAACAACTTTAATCACTGACCAGATTCTATTGAGCCATTCAATTCTTGTTTTTGTCGGTCTGTCTTTTTGTAGCCTTGGCCTATAATTGGAGGCCAGAATCTTTCCCCAGACCCTCCCCAGAGAGACCTGCTTCTGACAGGGTGAGTAGACCTGTGTAAGTTAATGCTATCGATCTTGGTGTGATCTTGCACAGTCTTCAATTCACTGGTTTCCTTGTAAAGTGTCAGCCAGAATTATTCTGTACCTAATTATAAGCGTGTGAAAATGAAGAACATACCCATGGGTTATAAATAGTTGTTTTTTTACAGGCAATAAGTTGTCTTCTGTTTGATATTGTATTTTGTATTATTTTAATAAATATTGATTAAAAAAAAAAAAGCACTACTGTTAAAAAAAATGTATTTGGAAAAAAGTCTCTTGTGGTTTCCAAGACTGCATGTTTGAATCAAAATACAGTAAAAACAGTAATATTGTATTATTATTATTATTATTAAAATATTTTTTTTATATTATAAATATTTTAAAATGTGATTTATTCCTCTGATGCAAAGCTGAATTTTCAGTAGCTACAGTGTCACATGATCCTTCATGTGATAAATATGCTGACTTGCTGCTCTGGAAACAATTATTATCATTATTATCAATGTTGAAAACAAGTGTGCTGCCTAATATTTTGGTGGAAATGTTTTTTTGTTTGTTTTTTTACCAAAATTATAAGTAATATGAAATGAAACTTTCAGTTGAGCTCACAACTTTTATAAGGCACAACTGTTGAGCTTTTCTTTTTAGACTGTTTGTGTCTGTTTTGAGTCGCTCATCACTTCTGTCAGATAATACAAATAGGAAAGATCAGATTATTGTTGTTGTTTTGCATATTAAATAATTGATTATTTTGCAATTCTTAAAAACTTAGTATTAGTCCAGTAATTCTAGTTTGTCTCTTCAAAGCTAGTTGTTAGTAACTTTGATGAAACAACCTTGGCAACCTGTTGGTACTTAGAGCCTGTTTAAAATATGTTTGCTCAATACAGCTGGGTTTTTCCCTTCTCATGAAAGCCTTGTGAATAACCAGGAAAAATGTTCTGTTAATGGTTTTGCTTGTATGGAATGAGGAACTTTTGGTTAAAATGTATATTACCTTTTCACTTTAAATATTTTGTATCCATCTTCCTTTTGAAAGGCATGAAGATGGCACTGTGCGTTTCTGGGATGCCTCAGGGGTCTGTCTTTACCCCATGTACAAGCTCAGCACAGCGGGAGTCTTCCTCACGGACGCTGACCCAAATGACAACATGAACCAGGGCAGTGAGGGAGAGTGGCCTCCATTCCGAAAGGTCTGGTTTGACTGACACTTGTACAAGTAGTATCACTCACTTAACTTCTTGTTAACACAGTTGTTTACTGATTTCATCAGACATTTGATTGGGTGTATTTATTGTTTTTCAAAATATCAGGTGGGCTGCTTTGACCCATATAGCGACGACCCACGGCTTGGCATTCAGAAGATCCACCTGTGTAAATATAGCGGATATCTCACAGTGGCTGGAACTGCAGGACAAGTGAGTTTTGATGTGGGAGTTTAAGGGAAGACCAAGTTTGTACACATAATTAAAGCAAGCAATATTAAAATGGTACAAAGATTAAGGTTCGGAAGATTCGCATTTATTTAAAATCGAAATCTTTAATAACATTACAAATGTCTTTTCAATCACTTTTGATCAATTGGATGCATCCTTGCTGAATACATGTATTAATTTCTTGGGGGGAAAAAAACATTGGTTGTCGCTCATGGAGCTGTATGTCTGTGAATTTATTCTCAGTTGGCTTGTGCTGAAGATCTGATCTCTCCAGTACACCCAGTTCTCAGACTTTTTAGTGGCTGCTGATAATTAAGCATGAGAGAGATCTTGACTGAAACACTCTGATTTAGCTGATTATTAACAGTCCACTTCACATCACGTCTGACATTTGGAAATGAGTTGAGCTTGATGAAAAGCCGCTCTTCAGGATCAAACACTCTCCTGTTGTCCTTTCACTGAACTACTGAAAGGTGTTAAGACAATTATGCTGATGTTCGGTCAGAACAGTACACAAAGCTCTTAAGCGTGTTGCATGCTATATGAATATGCTGTAAGGACAAAAAAAGTGTGAGAGAAAATGTTTGAACAGAAGTGAGATATTGCTGTTTTAATTTCATCTGTTTGGGTCAAAATGTATTAAATGTAATTTCTCTCTTTGTCTTCCTCCCACTCAGATTCTGATTTTGGAGCTCAATGATGAGGGTGCTGAGCAGATGGTTGAGGCTACAGTGGTGGACCTGCTGCAGGGTCAGGAGGGCTTCCGCTGGAAGGGCCAGGCGCGTCTAGACGTACGGGAGGAGCCAGTGCTGTTCCCTCCAGGCTTCCAGCCCTTCGCTCTAGTGCAGTGCCAGCCGCCCGCTGTGATCACAGCAATCGCTCTGCACTCAGAGTGGAAACTGGTGGCCTTCGGTACCAGCCATGGCTTTGGTTTCTATGACTACCACCAGAAGAATAACATCATGGTCAAGTGAGAAGAATCACATTTCCAATTTTATTAGTTTAAAAGGTCGATCTGTAACTGTTAAAACAAGCAGACTGTTAGGGTATCACAAATTACCATGAAGGAATGACCTTAGAGATAACCGCAAAAATAAAGCATATAAGATTTTTTTTTTGTTGGTTCAGACTGATGATGATAATACATGTGATGACTACATGTTCATCTCAATAGTCTAATTAAAGAAATGTTCCCTTCGAAAAGGGAAGTCTTTATTATAGCTATAGTGTTGGTCACCATGATGTACTTTTAACATGATAAATGTGGGAAAAATATGATAAATGTGGTTAAGAAGTGGAAAAAAACGCTCCTAGTCTGATTCACTTATCATGTGATAGACAGGCTTTTTATTCAAATCATTTATATTAAACATATTAAATATTTTACGTTATACATTTCAAATGTAATATTTTACACGTTTAATAGAAAGGTCATAAAAATGATAAAATATTATGTACTGATCAAAATTTAGACCAAATTGCACTACCGTTCAAAAGTTTGGATTCAGTAAGGTTGGTTTAATGTTTTTCAAAGAAGTCTCTTATGCTCACCAAGGCTACATTTCTTTGATCAAAACAGTAATATTTTTAAAAAATATCACAATTTAAAATAACTTTTCTCTTTTAATATATATTCTCCAATGTAGTTTATTCCTGTGATGCAAAGCTGAATTTTCAGCATCCATTACTTCAGTCTTTAGTGTCACATGATCCTTTAGAAATCATTCTAATATGCTGATTTGATGCTCCAAAAATATTTCTTATTATTATCAGTGAAAACAGCTGTGCTGCATTTTTTCCAGGATTCTTTGATGAATAGAAAATTTCAAAAGTGCAAGATTTATTTGAAATAGATTTTTTTATAGCATTATTGTCTGTCACTTTTTTTTATTTGAATGATCAAAAAAAATAAATCTTACCGTCACATGCATTTTAGGGTCTTCGAAATTGTGACCTTTTGACTTGATATCCATCAATTTAAAAGAAAATGTCAATTTTACTTACATTTTTAGCTTTTTAAAAAGATGCATGTAGCCACAATTTATATTGTCCATATTAAAGTAATTTTAAGCCTTTTGTTTCTGAGCGCAAGTGTTTAGATTAAACTGTTAGAATCAAGACTGTTAAAATTAAGATAATTACAAAAAAATTCTATCAGGTGTTTCTTTTCCTGCAGATTTGTACATGCTGATAGATGTTTACTGTCCATTTGCAGGTGCACCCTAAGCCCCAGTGACCAGGTGGCCATGGAGGGGCCGCTCTCGCGCGTCAAGTCCATCAAGAAGTCCCTGCGACAGTCCTTCCGCAGGATTCGCCGCAGCCGGGTCTCCATGCGAAAACACCACACTACCAACGCAGCTAAGGTACACATCGGCTCTCTTTTTCTTTAATGCTGCAGTTATTCACACGACAAATTAACTTAACATGAGACTAGACATTGTGCATGCAGTTATTTCAGAGTTGTTAAAAGGGTAATGACAGCTTGATAGTAAATATCCGGAATCTTTCTGCAGCTGCCAGAAATCAACGCCAGGCTGGAAGCCGAAGCTCTACATGAGATGGAGCTGGCACCTGTACAGAGAAAGATCGAAGCCCGTTCCTCTGACGACTCCTTCACGGGCCTCGTCAGAACACTCTACTTCGCAGATACATTTGTCAGTGATAGTGAGTACCACAGTGTTTCTAATCATTAAATAATATATATAAGGTTATCATCAGTCTTATTCCTATTGTATCCTCTCAGATGGTATGTGTGTGACTAGCAGAAGATCTCCATCATCTCTCTCTTTTTCAGGTTCTCACAGTACGCCCTCACTGTGGGCAGGAACCAATGGCGGAGCTGTTTTTGCGTACGTCCTCCGTGTCCCCTCACTGGAACGAAGGGCAGAGGATCCGGTGGTGGCTCATGCAGGTAAAAAGAAAATGATATATAAATGACACACTTTTTTTTTTTTTTTAAATGCCAACAAATATACTCTACTGTTCAAATGTTTAGGGTCTATGTTTTTTAAGAAATAAATATTTTTTTATACTTTTTATTATTAATACCTTTTTATTTTTGTTTTGAATAAATACGGTTTCTTTGAACTTTCTATTAATCAAAGAATCCTGAAAAAAAATTTTTTTAAGAAATAAATATTTTTTTATACTTTTTATTATTAATACCTTTTTATTTTTGTTTTGAATAAATACGGTTTCTTTGAACTTTCTATTAATCAAAGAATCCTGAAAAAAAATATCAGTTTCCACAAAAATATTAATCAGCATATTAGAGTGGTTGATCATGTGACACTAAAGACTGGAAGTTCAGCTTTGCCATCACAGGAATAAATTACATTTTAAAATGTATTAAAATAAAAAAAACGAATATTTTTCAAATTGAAAAAAATTTCTTTATTTCTGTTTTCCTTTGTTTTTGGTCAAATAAATTCAGCCTTGGTGAGCATAAAAATCTTTCTGAACCCGAACTTTTGAAGGGTCATGTGATTTGTTCTACATTTTGGTCCGTACATAATTTATCATATTTTTAATGACTTTTCTATTATTATACGTGGAAAATATTAATAATAAAGTATGATTATGTATATCTGGCTTGTATTGACCTCAAGGTTTTGAACAGTAGTGTACACAAAACCCATGATATAAAGTAGTCGAATGTTTGCATAAACAGATCTTCTATAAAAAGTAGTGCTTCATCACCAGCTAAAGAGATTCAGTTGATGCATCGTGCTCCAGTCGTTGGTTTGGTGGTCTTGGATGGCAAGGGTACACCTCTGCCCGAACCCCTGGAGGTGGCCCATGATTTGGCACGCAGTCCTGAAATGCACGGTTCTCACCATCTATTGGTTGTGTCAGAGGAGCAATTTAAGGTGAGAAATAACACCACACAACTTAATTTTCCTCCATTGCCGACATAGATTGTGTGTCTCACCATATTTGTCTACACAGCTGTTTACACTGCCTAAAGTGAGCAGTAAGTCAAAGCTGAAGCTGACAGCGGTCGACGGCTCTCGTGTTCGCCGTGTGGGTGTGGCTTGGTTTGGCTCTCGGACTGATGAACAGTTGGAGAGCAGCCTGGTTGTGCTGACCAATCAGGGTGAGCTACACGTCATCTCCTTGCCCTCCATCAAAATGATGGTCCGCTATCCTTGTATACGAAAAGACGACGTCAGTGGAATCGCATCCTGTGTGTTCACTAAATATGGCCAAGGTAGGAAACGCTCACTTTTAGACACAGTGCATTCACTCCGGTAAAAGCATGGCTCTCCTCTGAAACTGTTTGTCTGGTCATCTTTTAGGTTTCTACCTGATGTCCCCATCTGAGTTTGAGCGGTTTTCTCTCTCCACCCGCTGGGTGGTGGAACCGCGCTGTCTGGTTGAGGCTCCCCTCCAGATGAGGCCTAAGAACCCATCAAGTCCCGTCCACAGGGACCAGCCGGATGGAGTACCTACTGAACACAGGTGTGTGTGTGTGTGTAGTTGTGTAATAGTTCAGGATCCATTATTCCTTTCCTGTTGTCAAGGATTGACAAAAGTGTCTTTAAATTGATGTTTGTTTATTCTGTTTTTCTAGAAATTTCAAAAGGGAGAGTGAAGGATATGGTAAGATTCAATGTGCTTTTTCCAGATCTGTGTGAATTGTGCAAACTAAGCATCTAGTACTAAAAGCGCATGTTCTTAGTGCTTTGTTGAATGCTTCCCCATGTTATTCACAGAAGTCACACATGCAAAAGACTTAAGTCCGAACTTACAGACACAATCTGTAATTGATGAAACAATGCCACATTATTACTTGAAATTTAGCTAAAAGCAAAAGTTTATATTTAGGCACATTATATGCACCAAAAAACATACTGGTATTATGCATTAAAATACAGCCTTTAAGTGCACTCTTAATTTTGAGTTTTGTGCTTGTGATTAGACAAACTGCAACTGACCAATCACAATCTATTATTCTAAAGAAATTAGTAGTTGATTAGGTGCACTGGAAGGCAGTGTTTTATTATATTATATTAATATTAATTTATATATTAATTTGGGGCCACTTGTTTTACACATGTTTGCCAAGTGTTGATATTTTTAATTAAAACTATTAAAATGTTTTTTGTTAATTAAAATAAATTCTAAATATAATTTAAAAACTAAAATTAAAAATAAAACCAAAAATAAACTAAATGGGAATATTTAAACTAAGAAAAATGACAAAAGTATGAAACAAAATTACTTAAAATAAAATGAAAGCACAACATATTAAAATAAAAGCCAATTCAAAATATGAATGAATACTATTGCAGTACATAGATTAAACTAAATATAAATATTTTTAAAAAATTTAACTAAAATTACTTAAAACAAAATGATTTAAACTTAAATTAAACAAAATATTAAAAAAAAAATCTCAGTTCAAAATATTAATAAATTCAAAATATGAATGAATACTATTGCAGTACATAGATTAAACTAAATATAAATATTTTTTTAAAAATTTAACTAAAATTACTTAAAACAAAATGATTTAAACTTAAATTAAACAAAATATAAAAAAAAAAATCTCAGTTCAAAATATTAATAAATACTATTATAGTATAACAATACTAAAATAACACTGTTGTGGCTTGCCAGTTGCATCAATTAGGAATTGTGTTTATAACTCCTCCTCAAAGCATTTGCAAGCTTTCGCCTGACTGATCAATGTGCTTGTGTGTTCCAGAGAATTCTGCTAGACAAGTAATGGAGCATGCTTTGCTCAACGATGAGAGTGAGTACATGAGGATCAGCAGTTAGACAGAATATTACGAAGTAGTTTAGATGCAAAATAAACATGTTAGACCAGCACCTCAGAGCAGTATCAGATTGTTTGTATCTCTGCTTGTTGTGTATGTTTTGTGACATGCAGATGATATGCAAATGGCTTAAAACAATAATCTGAACATGCTGTATGTTTTCAGTAATCGTGGCCTGGTCTGGGCAGTCATGTGTGTGCATGATCTGTAACATTTCCATTTGCCTGCACAATAATATTGCTGTATTAATACTGTATCTGTGCAAAAGTTTTGATTTGTTATTTATAAACCGAACTAGTTTGAGTACTTTACATGCAGTTCCATTGAGGACGGTGTTTGCTGGACTAGTAGTACTTATAGTGTCTTAGTGATTTCCGGGAAAGTCTTGGAGTATTTGCTTGATTCATGTCTTGCTCTAATACAGGAGTGCTTCAGGAGATCCAGAAGTCTCTAGAAGGAGATCAAACGTAAGAAGGTTTAATTTAATGTAGGTCTCATTACTTTATTAATATGCATTAATGCCCATATGGTTTGAATAATTGCTAATTGTTTGTTTAAAGGACGTTCCTAGAGAACAATCGGAAGACTAAGCCAAAAGGCAACATGCTGAGCAATGGAGGTAATTTTTTTCTATTCCTAATTAGCATAAATAGTTATTCTGCATTATAATAGTAATATTGTAACTAGCCTTGTTGCGAGTATTTGAGAGAACGGTGATCATTGCTTTCCAAAGAAGTTTAGCAGTGTTTGAAATGCAGATCTTTCTGTATGTCTTCTGGCGCAGTAGTGTGAATCATAAGCACTCCAAATGTTTGGAGCTGCTCTGAGTGCTGATCACTTAAAAGTGCTTCAGGTTTACATATTGTGCATAATAAGCACAAAGTTCTCCGGGTTCACTTTTTATATTCAAGTCATTCCACATTTCTTTGGTTGGTTCAGGTCATTATCATAAGCAAAAATATATTTATTATTATTATGACTATGATTTTTTTTAAATGACAGGCGATACAGTAGATATTTATTATTATTAATAATAATAATAACAATAATATAATTGTTGTTATTATTATTAATAACAATAATATAATATTGTTATCATGACATGTCATAATTACTTCTAATATTTAATTGTCAGCCAAAATGTCATATTCATGACGGGTCTAATTCAACCATGATGCGTTTCTAAACTATTATATAACTTTTGAGCTTCATGTTCATTGTGCTTATTTTTTCTGCTGTGTCCACAGACTGAGCCTTTAATTCCCAGTGCCTGAATGATTGTGGATGTGCTCTTCATTCCAGACTTGCTTACGATCTGAACACTACTGCTAGTACCACTACTGAACCACGAGAAAGCCTTGCCCTGGAGAGACAAACCTCCCACTCAAGAGCTTGTACACCCAGAGAGAGGAGCGCGAGGGACCACCACCTGTGCCTGCTAAGACCAAACACTGTATCTCCACCTAATCCATTACATGCTGACCAACCCCTATTCACACCACCAGCGTCTGTGCGATTCACTGCGGCAACCTGAGCAAAAGCAGTGGCATTTGAAAGACTGGCAATTGAGACAATTTTGTTTTTAACTTAATTTTAAATGCATGATTTTTCTTTTATACCAGTCTGAGGACCTCAGAATTTGCATAGATGGTGTATAATACCTAGATAAAGACGCCATTAGCTGTTGCTGACGAATTAGGGTAGGACGACAAGGCAACATTAGAACTAGATGCTAATATACAGTTGCTAATAAACCCCATCCACATCTAAAACCCTACTTGGTATTCTACAACAAGTAGTATTGCCTTTCCTCCGTCCACACCAATGAGAACAGTGGCTAGATAAGTTCTTATAGGTACTTTTACACTACTGTGTAGTATATATGCTGTAGTTTCTAGGGTGTACAGCTTTCTGAGGGGCTAGGTTTTTATTTTCTGTTGTTTTTTTTAATGTAAAACATTTTTGTAATGCCAATAATGAATGATGTAATTTAGGAATGTAATTTTAAAATATTGTAGTCAAATGTTTTAATATATGTGTATATGAAAATCCGTACCCGTTTTGATGCTGGGTTTCTTTTATGGAGGGCTGTATTTTCTGATCTAAGGAAATATTTTGGTACTGTCTCCTGAAATGCTTTTAGCAGTTTCTGAGGGGGAGGGGGAGGGGGAGGTCTAGAATATATTTTTGTAGAAACATGATTATGTATGAGAACACTAATTATTATGCTTTGTAACAATCACACTACAGTCTTCTCAGTAAAACTTTTTCACACAAACGGCCTTTTTCTTCATTTTTGAAGAATATTCTCATTCTGTTTCAGTTTAGGGAATTCTGAGAGGTTCTTAGATGGTGAATGATGTAATTTAGGAATGTAATTTTAAAATATTGTAGTCAAATGTTTTAATATATGTGTATATGAAAATCCGTACCCGTTTTGATGCTGGGTTTCTTTTATGGAGGGCTGTATTTTCTGATCTAAGGAAATATTTTGGTACTGTCTCCTGAAATGCTTTTAGCAGTTTCTGAGGGGGAGGGGGAGGGGGAGGTCTAGAATATATTTTTGTAGAAACATGATTATGTATGAGAACACTAATTATTATGCTTTGTAACAATCACACTACAGTCTTCTCAGTAAAACTTTTTCACACAAACGGACTTTTTCTTCATTTTTGAAGAATATTCTCATTCTGTTTCAGTTTAGGGAATTCTGAGAGGTTCTTAGATGGTGTGCGTATAGATCAGTGCAGTATATGAACAGGCAGGACATTTTGCTCTATTGAAAATAGAAATAATTTGAAATGTGCTTTTTGTTCAAGTCCACTAGTTCAATTTGCTTAAATACTAAAAATGTCTTAAAATTACACTGTCATCATACTGTTTTTGCACTTAATCTAAATTTGTAGACCCCTCATTATGCAGTTTTCCTCCACATTGAAATGTAAATTGTGCATTCCAGAGTAATAACAGCTGAGTAATAATGTATTTTTAAGACGAAGGAATATTGATATGGACAGATTGATGTGATGTAGGTTGGGCAAAAGTGTAAAAATGAGTGTTGTTAAAATATATATATATATATATATATATATATGACAGGCAAAGTGTATGTAAAACGGTAACGGTGTGAATATTGTTACACAGAGCTGAAAGAAATCAGAGGGCATTTGGGGTCTATAGAGTTAACACCTAGAATGCTGTACTTGTCAGTTAAAGGGTTAGTTCACCCAAAAAGGAAAATTCTGTCATTAATTACTCACCCTCATGTCGTTTCAAACCCGTAAGACCTTCATTCATCATCGCAACACAAATTAAGATATTTTGATGGAATCTGAGAGCTGTCTGACCCTGCATAGACGGCAATACAACAGAAATGTTTCCAAGTCCAGAAACGTAGCAAGGACATCTGTAAAATAATCCATGTGACATCAGGGGTTCAACCGTAATTTTGCGAAGCTACGAGAATAATTTTTGTGCGCAAAAGAAAAGAAAAAAAGACTATTCAACAATTCGTCTCCTCCGCATCACCCTGTAGAGCCATTTTGGAGAATATCCGCTGGATGTAAACAGCGTATGCTGGTTCTGTGTCAGCTGCGTCACACGGATACGCTGTTTCCATTCAGATCAAATCACAACAACGTAGGAATCAGTTCCGGCGTGACGCAGCTGACACAGAACAGCATACGCTGTTTACATCCAGCAGATATTCTCCAAAATGGCTCTACAGGGTGATGCGGAGGAGACGAATTGTTGAATAAAGTTTTTTTTCTTTTGCGCACAAAAAGTATTCTCGTAGCTTCGTTAACATGGATTATTTTACAGATCTCCTTGCTACGTCTCTGGACTTGGACTTGAACATTTCAGTTGTGTTGCTGTCTATGCAGGGTCAGACAGCTCTCAGATTTCATCAAAAATATCATAATTAGTCTTCCGAAGATGAACGAATGTCTTACGGGTTTGAAACGACATGAGGGTGAGTAATTAATGACAGAATTTTCATTTTTGGTTGAACTATCCCTTTAACTCATTCAGTGGGGACTGGGGAATTTGATCAACTCAATATTTGTAGCTCAGGGGACTTTGAAGGTTTTTAATAGTATTAATACATACATTTTATAGAGCATCTTCATACAAGTAGTAGCTCGAAGTGTTTTACAAACAAGTGAAAGGTGTAAAACCCTTAACTCTGGTTAAGTTTCATAATAGAAACAATGAGACCTTTTTAGCTTAAGACCAAATAAAAAAAGTGAGCTTTTACAATTTAGAAATGTAATAGCAAAGTTATGTCTATGTATATATTTTATGTAATACTTACAATTAGTACTGATATGAATAAAATGAGAATGTAATGTGCAGCCATATGCATTACAATAATTGCCCAATATGCTGACTTTGTTTTTATGTTTCCGATTGCATGATAAGTTTGAAATGGGCCTAAATATTACTTGGCATATTGGGCAATTATTGTAAACAATAAAGAATAATAAAACACTGTGTATACATTAATAATTAAACATTAAATAAATTTTTTGGTATAAAAATGATATCAGTGATTAAGTTGGTTCGTGTTCACGTTCATTCAAATTATTTTATTTTGTTATTGAATTAATATTTTTTCAAGTGTGAAGGGGCAAAAGAATTATGAACATGTGAACATAACTCATGACATGACTCGTTATTTAATTTTTTTTTTTTAAGTGAACCATAACTATGTCTGTCTAGTCAATTTGTGGCTGCTTATAAGAGGGTTGTAGCCTTTGAAAACATTTGAAAAGAAATCTCCCTCTGGTCAGATCAGCTGTCATACACACTCAGCCAAGAGTTTTGATCATCTATTATTGAGAGATGCTTTGTTCCCTATAATCGCAGTAGCTCAAATGTTTGCCTGATATTGGACACCATCTCTTAAAGAATCCTAGAGAATAGCCGTTTCCACAATTGTGTCACACAGCACAAGCAAGAGAATGTAAAAATAAATAAAATAAAATAAATAACAACAGAGTTTTTATAATAGCATGGTCTAGTAGTAGCTTCTGAATATGTATGAGATTCAAATGATTAAAGACAACTGTCAGGTAATAATAGTTGTGTATATAGTTCCCTATTGTGACAACAATATTAGTAACAAAGACCAAAATGATTTAAGGACAGGGCAAAAAAGAAAAGAAAAGATTACCACATTTATTTTTTGTGGCCTGATTTTTGTTTTTTAACATATTTGAAAAAAAAAATTTGACCACGACTGTTTAGTAATTTTATTTTATTTAAAACTTAAATATTTAATAATGATAACTACCTAAAAATAATTACATGCTGACCAATTTAATAACTATAAAAGTTTTTTTTATGTTTTAACAATAACAGACTTTTCTTTAAAAAAGTTGTGGAAGGAATGTCTTCTGGAATTTCTTTGTAAGCATGTGAGCATCTGTCAGTATCTTTCTCCTACTCTCACGTATCAACACCTTTTGTCACCCCTGCAGTGAAGCCTCTCACCTTTCCACCGTCTGTTCAGCAGCTGCCCATAAGAATGGGTGCATAACTATATGGTGTGCCGTCAAATAAATTATTCACTAGAGCCCTAGAATGTTTTTGCATGCTTGTGTGTATGTGTGTTTATGTCAGAGAGACTGTGTAGGTGTTTGAGTCTGGTCACAGGATTAATCAATGGAGTGATTGGGACTAGCAGAAATACTCTCGAGACCTCCTCAATGCTTCATATGAACCTGAGAAGACGGGTGAGTTATTCGGTGTTACACTAATGCAAGACTGCATTAATTTTTTTGTAAATATGTTTGAATTTGTTCTGAAAAAGGAACATGTTGAACTTAGATGGTATTTGAGTACTTGTGTGTATTATGTTAAACCTCTTATGGCACAAATTTAATGGTGCTTGATCTGTCTGTATCTAAAGTCCCATCTCTGATCCAACTGGCATTATTGAGAGTGATGAGCTAAATGCCTGAAACCCAGTCCTAATGGTGACCATTAGGTCAGGTACACCTTGCACTTTAGTTGAAAGACGTGACATATGATCTCTACCCATGGTAGTTTAGGTTGCACTAGACCTGCACAAAGGTTAAAAATTTGTGAAAGTTTTGCAGACAGAAGGATTAGCATTTTTATTGACATTAAGGTTTGAATAATTTCCAGAGACATGTTTTTGAGGTCTTTTAATCTTTGAAAATGTTTTATTATTCTTAGGTCATCAAAGAAATGTTCTGACATTGGAGAAAAAATTCAGAAACAGGACCTGTGAGGTTACTTTGACTTAAAACCATGCCTCCAGCCAAATCCCCTTCCAGGGCTAGAGGAGGGAAGCAGAAAGCAGTGACAGGAAAGACAGACAAAAAAGAACCAGTTCCCCCCCAAAAAGGAGGAAAGACTGAATCTCAAATACTCTCAAATAATAATGAAAGTGGGAAAGGAAAAGGTGGTAAATTTGTAAAGAAGGAAGAAATAGCTGGGAAAGGGAAGAACAAAAAAGATGAGGAGAAGAAAACTGGCAAGAGTGACCAATCCGAGGAACCTCAAGAGGAAGAGATAGAGACCTCTAGGCAAATAGCCAAAGCAAGAAAGCAAAATGACAAAGCCTTACCTGCTAAGGTGACCAATGGCATTACAGGTAGAGGGAGAGCTGGGAAAGCTGTCAAATCAAAACCTGACCAGAAAAAAAATCCAGCCAAAACTCCTGCAAAAGTTGCAAGAAAGAGAGGTGCTAAAGTAGTAGATACAGAAGAGGACGAGTCGGAGAGCGAGAAAGCAGAGAGCTCAGAACAAGAGAGTGATGAAGAAGGAAAGGATGATAAGAAGGAGGGGTCAGATTGCGTGGAGAACACCGCTGAGACAGATGCAAGTGTATTAAGTGATGAAGAAGAACTGTCGGATGTAGGCAAAAAAACAGAAGTGGAGGAAGAAGAGGATGTAGGCAAAAAAACAGAAGGGGAGGAAGAAGAAGAGAAGAAAAGTGAGAGAGAGGAAAGCAGAACCAGTGAAGAGAAGGAACCCGTTAGCAGTGCAGAAGAAGTAGACTCTGAGGGAGTACTAAACGATACAGGGCAAGAGAGCACACAGGGAGAGACAGCCCATTCGTCAAAGAAACCAGGACCGCTAAACCTAACAGTTCACCTCAAGGGCCAGAAAAAGATGTTAAAATCTAAGATACTACAAAAGAAGGGGCCTTCTAGAGGAGAGGAGCCTAAAGATGATTCTGTGCCCTCAAAAGGAGTCCATATTAAAGGAATGGCTCTCTCCAAAGGTGGCGCCACTAAAGGTAAGTCTCAAATTCTACAGTTGGCAAGTAAAACAAAGGCAATGAGCAAGACAGAGGAAGATCAGGCAGCAACCCCAACAAAAGGCCCCAAAGGTTTGTTGAACAGACAGTCTCGTATGCTGTTTTCGATGAAAGGCAAAGGAAAAGATGATAAAAGCAAGAACGCCAAAGAGCAACCTCCAAAAGACACCAAAGATGCTGTCGAAGAGCCAAATCAAGATCCGTGTGAGAAAATAGTGGCAGACACAACTGAGCCTGAGCCTGAAGAATTAATACCCTCAAAGTCAACAGAGCGTTTATTAGCCCGGAAAAGAGGCATGACGACATTGCGGCGTGTCTCAGGATGGATTCAAAAGAAGATGCCAAAGAGCATCCATGTTCGGAGAAAATTATCAGCGGTCACCCAAGCGATTGGGATCTCAAAATGGCTCCCTGCCTTGGTACTTAAGAAGAGGAGTAGCAGCACCAAGTCAAAGAAGAGTCTTAGCCGACACAAGATGGTTATGAAAATGGCAAGTGGTGGAAAATCAAAGAAGGAAGTATCAACCTCAAAGGAAAAGACAGATGAAGAAACTACTGCTGATCTCCAGGGTGACTCTTCTGATGAACCTTGTTCCTCTCCGCAAGACGTAGAAGAAAAGGCCAACTCAGGAGATGCTAAATATGCGATTGTGTTCCCAAGAATGAACAAAATCGGCAAGGTTAATGAAGCCACCATTCCATCTACTAGCACCAGCACAGGCACAACAGAGCGTAAACCACCAAAGCCTGGTGCTCGTCTGGTTCTTCCAGTCAAGCCAGACCTTAGCCTACTAAAGTCCATTAAGAAAAATGCTCAGGAGAATAAAAGTGATAAGAATGGCAGCCCAAACTCTCAAGTGATTGAGGGGCAGCCTGAGGTCAAAGCAGACAAAAAAGAGTCAATATCAGTCATCAAAGATGGCACAAGTATACTACAAGTCGCCAAGGGAAAACTTGGGGGATCGCAAGTAAACATCACCAAGTTGTCTATGTCTAAACCTTTGCTTAATGGTATAAGTACGGGACAGAGCAAAGAAGTGGAGAGGAATCTAAGGAATTCAGATGTATCAGCAGAAGCCGAGACATGGAGGGATGGAGTGATGCAACCTTCTTATGAGGAGGATGCAGACAGAGAAGTGGCAGAACTGATGGGTGAGGGTCTTTTGCCCTCCGTTATGGAGCAACACTGGGCTCAGACTCAACAAATGTGTGGTGATCCTCAAGACTGGCTACGTTCGGAAAACCTCCTGCCCCATCAAACGGTGGAAAAGCTTACTAAATGGACAGTGTATCAAGATGATGAACATGCCCAAATCATTCAAGTCCATAATGGCAGGGGCCCATGGGAATCTGAAGATCCGACCCAAAATATGCTAGAGGAGAGACTTAACAGCACACAGGTATGACATATGCAGAATAATTTACACAATTATTGCCGTTGTCCTCTTTTGTAATTATGCAAATAACCTAATTGACATCTACAGTGTTGTTTGATTCAAAACAGGAAGTCCTAGCTGGGAAATAGTGTAGGTGTTATTCACATGTCTGCCCACTGGGGGGTTTCAGTGACAGCTCTGCTCTATTTCCTTTACTTTGTGTCTCAGGTAATGATGCCAGGAAGCAGCCAAGCTGTGGAGGTGGACGAGGTGGAAGATTTGGCACAGCTGGAGTGAGTCATCGCAGCAAACAGCTGAAGTACACTTGCTTGTGTAGACTTTCTAAGCAAGAAAAGCTACACTAGTAAAAAGTGAATTATATAAACAAAACATTAATTTGCACATCAGATAGCGTGTTAAGTTTGTTTGAATTGTTTCAAAACATGAAAACTTTAACCAAACTGCACATCCTATTCCAGAGAGGTGTGTGAGAGTTCTGTTCTGCTGAATTTGAAGAAGCGGTTTCATCGGGATTCAATTTATGTACGCATAACCTTTTCCAGAAAATCAAATGTGTTCTTTTTCACGTTCAGTTGTCTTTTTAACTTTATTAAAACAATTTATTAAAACCAACAGACATATATTGGTGATATGCTGCTGTCCATCAACCCCTTCAAGCCTCTCAGCATCTACACTGAGGATCTGAGAGAGCAGTACCAGGGTAAAGAAAAGCACAGTAATCCACCGTGAGTGCTTTCACCTATGACGATTCAAGCAGTGTTTGGCTGTAGATTGTTTTTTTTTTTTGCTTTTTATTTGAGAAGAGTTTAACAGTCATATTGAAAGAATTTTTTTTATTGTCCCTGTAGTCATGTATATGCCATAGCAGATGCTGCCTTTTGCCAATCTCAGAATACCACCCAGGAGCACTGCATCATCATAAGGTGGGGATGATTATGAGTATGATTAATATGTATATACATTTACATATGCACACACTCTCAGAAAACGTTTTTTTTTTTTGCTTTTTATTTGAGAAGAGTTTAACAGTCATATTGAAAGACAATTTTTTTATTGTCCCTGTAGTCATGTATATGCCATAGCAGATGCTGCCTTTTGCCAATCTCAGAATACCACCCAGGAGCACTGCATCATCATAAGGTGGGGATGATTATGGGTATGATTAATATGTATATACATTTACATATGCACACACTCTCAGAAAAAAATTTGCAAAAATTGTACCTTTAGGAGGGACACAACAGCTTGTCACTGGGGCAGTAGCCTCAAAGGGACACCTTTGAAACGTCTTTACCCCTAAAGGGTTTGTAATAGTCATAGAGTACATGTTACTACCTTAAGTGTACATACTGTATTACTACTCTAAAGTACTAATATGCACCCTTTAGGGGCAAGAAAAGGTACAATGGTGTCCCTTTGTGGGTACTCCCCCAATGACAAGCTGTTGTACCCTTAAAGGTAAAAATTTTAGCTGACAGTGTGCATACACATACATCTACACATTTTCATATTTATTTAGACGTATGGTACACATACATATGCATACATAATGTAATGACTTTTCATTATTCATTACATATATGTATATACATATTCCTACTGTATATTATACATTTGAATGAATGTGAATGTGTCAACAGTGGACAAAGTGGATCAGGCAAGACAGAGGCTGCAAAGCTCGTTGTCCATTACCTGAGTTCTATGTATCAGGGCAGAAATGATAAATTACGCCAGGTACTGTAAATCAATTTATCGAGATATATGGAAAATTATGTTTTGCTCTCTTAAGATATTAACTCAAAAAGATAATCTCCCTCTCATTAGCCAATGGATGTTTTACCAGTTCTTGAGAGCTTTGGTAATGCAAAGACCATACTGAACAACAACTCCAGCCGATTTGGAAAGTACCTACACATCCACATACGCCAGTAAGTGTACTGCATGCTGTCTGTTTGATTTAAGGGGCAGAGAGCATTAAATGAGCATGATATGATCTCCCTTTATTTTTTCAGTGGTGTTGTTGTTGGGACGTCTTTGTCAAAATATCTCC
Organism: Sinocyclocheilus grahami; assembly: GCF_001515645.1. Classification (NCBI taxonomy): domain Eukaryota; kingdom Metazoa; phylum Chordata; class Actinopteri; order Cypriniformes; family Cyprinidae; genus Sinocyclocheilus; species Sinocyclocheilus grahami. The sequence goes on along the minus strand of NW_015505215.1, from coordinate 3,889,525 downwards.
TTGAGAAATCAAGAATCGTCTTCCAGGTTAGATGTTTATTCATTAACTTGCCTTGCAGCTTAGTACACCTGCAAGGAATTGACTGAAACTGTGTTCCTTTAGGCTAAGGAGGAGAGAAACTACCATGTGTTTTATGAACTGTTGGCCGGGATGAATGAGTGGGACAAGCAGGATCTTTACCTGCAAGGAGCTGAAACGTACTTCTACCTCAACCAGGTAAAAGAAGAGCCCCATTAGTTTATGATATTTGTCTAATATTTCTAATATTTATCTTTTAAATGCTTTTAAGGGCAGGGCTTGTGACCTACAAGGGAAGCATGACAAGCAAGACTTCCTGCTTTTGGTCCACTGCCTGGAGACTATTGGTTTACATGCTGATCAACTTGCAACCATTTGGGCCATTCTGTCATCGATCCTGCAGCTGGGCAACATTTGCTTCAGCTCCTATGAGGTGTGGATGCCTGGATTACCACTTTTAAGGACAGTTTTAGCTTTTAGGATCCTTAAAATGTGTATATGAAAACTGAGTCTTTAAGCCAAACTATGTTCATTTTTGTCCCCTCAAAAATTAGAGTGAATCGTTTGAGGTCGCCCGTATTTTTAGTGAAGCCGAAGCTCGGAGAGTGGGAAACCTCTTGCAGGTGTCCGCCGAGGCCTTACAGACGGTCATCACACACCGGGTGACTGTGAGCAACTCGTACACACTCTCACTCAAATACATGTTAATTTCTTCCCAAGATCTCGGAACTAAATGAATATTTTGGGTTCAGTATATCTTAAACATTGATAATAAGAAATGTTTCTGGAGCACAAATCATTTGACGCTGAAAATTCTTTTTGGCATTACAAGAATAAAAAAATTCTTTGGCATCACAGGAATAAATAATATAAAATATTATAACAGAAAAGATATTTTAAACTGTAAAAAAAATCACAATATTACTGTTTTACTGTATTTTTGAAGAAATAAATGCATTTTTGGTGAGCATAAGAGACTTCTTTCAAAACCATGAAAAAATCTTACCAACCTCAAAATTTTGAACTGTAGTGCTTTTGTACATTTCTGCCACAATATATATTCAACCCAGAATATTACTTTTAACACAACAGAAGTATCTCCTAAGAACACAGAGTTATTTTTTCCACAGGAAACAACTTATGATAGGATCTACTGCCCTCTATCCGTGGAAAGTGCCATTGAATCCAGGTTAGACAATGAAATGTTACTGAAATTATTAGATTAATTAATGTATTATATGCATTGACCCCTAAAGTAGCTGATGAATACTGACAGATTGCTCTTGATTCAGAGATGCCATTGCCAAGATGCTGCCTTTATTAGGATTAGCAACAAGTATACAAAAATATACAAAATCACAAAACAAAAGAAGCAGACTGCGCTTGTCAAAGGAGGGGGCTTTGTTGAAAACTATGTGTTTGAGAGAGACGGGGCATAGAGGACCTACAATAATGTACAGTATTTGAAAAATAATGTGTTTTTTGAACATTAAAGCATGTCAACATATTCCGTTACACCAAATACACAAAATAATGATCTTTAAAATAGCATCATATGACCCCTTTAAAGTCAATATTCATTTGAGTAATCTTATACTACACCGATGGATTTAGAAGTTTATTTTTCTACGTATATGTTTCTAATATGATGTTTAAATATCATAAAACTTGAATTTCCACCAAAATGGCCTAGTGTTGATTCAAATGTAAATTATGTATACTACAATGGATTTATGGGCCGCTTTTGCCTTTTTTTTGCCTTTCTCTTTTCTTTGGCTCTCTCCCTCTTTTTTGTCCCAGGCTACAGACCACACGTTCTTGCAGAAATGTCACTATCACCATGGCAACAGTCCCTACTACACCAAGCCCAAAATTCCTCTGCCAGTGTTCACAATATATCACTATGCAGGGGCTGTCACGTACCAGGCAAGCCTGATCTGAGCATTCACAAAATGTTTTATTCATGCAGCATGATTGTTCTGATAGTTTTCCCAAGAATCTTTTGATTTCCATGACTAAAATACTTTTTTGGCAAAATTTTGGCTAAGATTTTTTTTTTCTCCCTGCTCACCAGGTGCACAACTTTCTAAATAAAAATCATGACCAGTTTCGCCCAGAAGTATTAGAGCTTTTTGCCCGCAGTCGTTTACAGGTAAATTAATCTAAGTTGTATTAATGGAAGCTCGCTTCACACTGTCTTCAGTGATTTGTGATGTGTCAAGATTGCAAAGAAATACAATAACGTGTCCTCTATTATATATTCATGAGACTGTCAACACACCCAGACAAAACAAAAGAGTTAAGAACAACCCATATCATTTATGCAAGCTTTAGGTCTCATTAAGTTTTAAAGGACCAATGTTTGGAAACAAAAACCTGTAACAAGTAATTGGAGTGCGTTTTCTTGTCTGCGCAGATAGTGTCGGGTCTCTTCCGGAAGGTTCAAGAGCGTTACGTCCAACAGAAAGAGCTGGGAAGAGCAAGAGGTTACCGGAACCAGATGTCAACTGTAGCTGCTCATTTCCAGCAGTCACTTATAGAGCTCACCACTCGTTTGGAGAGGTCAACAGATGTCACAAATATTTCTTCTGCTATTTTTTGTATAAATGGACTGCTATGTATTTTATACACAGGGTATTTGGTATTGCCATTTGGCTTATGTAGTCGTCCAATGTGAGAATATGTGTAGATAATTTAATGTCTATTTATTCTCTGTTTTTTTTAGGTGTAAAACTACATTTATACGATGCTTTAAGCCAAACTATGTTAAGGTAATTTCAGCTGACACTGTATGTAATTAACATCTAATCTCTCTGTTTGTGAACCATTATGTTTAGAGTAAGCAAGCACAAATGCTGGATTGGTGGACATCAGTTTGGTGTTTTTGTGTGGTTTCAGCTTCCAGGCATATTTGATGTAGACTACATAACCACACAGCTAAGGCATGGAGGGATACTGGAGACCATTCACATACGAAAAGAAGGATTTCCAATTCGCATCCCTTTCGCTCTGTTCATGGAGAGGTAATACAATATGGCAGAATCTAGGACATCAAATACATTATTAGGGGTTTAACAATCATACGTTGTTATCATACTTGTGTGTGTTTGTAATTATATTTATTCCATGCCTGAAAATAACATTTATATTTTTTTATTGTCCTATTGTTTTATTATATATGTGTATAATTATAATTATTATATCATTTATTTATTTTCCAAGGTGTAAAATCTTTAAAATTCGTGGAAAATTCATGTAATTCCATTTGTCAAAATGTGTGTGAACCCCGAGTATAGGTACATCAATCAGAATTGAGTAAGAAATCATGCAAGGCTACACTGTCTCTTCCTCCATAAAATCTCCACTATCTTTATCTGTGAGTTTCAACTACATTTTTCTATCACTGTTTATGTCTAATTTCAGATATGGTGTATTATTGGCCCAGAGACCTGCACACCAGTCTTGTAAAGAGCAAGTAGTGACTTTACTGGAGACTATAGGAGCAGAGGAAGGCCATTACCAACTAGGACTCACTAAAGTACAGTAACATAACTCTTTACCTCAGCCTGGGTTATTCTGACTCGTTCATTTACTACATTAACTCTAAAGATCTCACCCATTTCCTTTAATGTGAACACACACAGGTGTTTATGAAGGAGAGTCTGTACCAGCGGGTGGAGGAGAAATGGAGCAGCACTCAAACATGGGCGGCAGTCACCATCCAGAGGAACATTCGCGGCTTCATCTGCCGAAGAAACTTTCGTTTCTTTAAACAGAAGGCTATCGTCATCCAGTCCCACATCAGGGGCCACCAGGCCCGGTATTTGTGAAGCGATTTCATATTTGATAAAAACAGAAGAGGGCCTAATGTGATTCTGAATGTGAAGCTGTGGCGTCCTCTTTCTGTTACAGGAAGTACTACAAGAAATTGAAGCAGTCCTTCACTCAGTTTTGGGCAGCTATGATGATCACCAGAAACACCATCAAGAAACGTCATTGGAAGGTGAGAGCTTTTATCTCTCCCTCTATCTGTCTCTAGCTCTTCCCATCCTTCTACCCAATGTGTCTGTGGCTTCTTCTTGGCTTGGTCTTTATACAAATGCACACACTTCACTATATCAGCTGTTTACCGATATGGTCCACTGCTAGGCAACCAAAACTACTTTATTAATATGTGACAGTTCATACGATTCCAGCCTCACTCCTCCCATTCTAAATAATGGATTATTATATGACTCATTAAATTAATTAATGTCATCCGGTTTTATATTTTATTATCTAATGCAATCAAATACATTTCCAAGTTAGTCATATGTGTCTCAAGAGCCACTGCTTATTGGTTGCTGTTTCCTTACATTATGGGCAGATTGTGAACTTGCATAATAAATTATGAGTCTTATAATATATATTACTCTTTGAAAGGACTTTGGACCCGTTTGTGTGCTGAGTGAATTTATGAGATTATGACATTCAGTTTATGGCTCTTAGAATGGCACCCATTTCCTATTACTCAACCTCTATAGGAAAATAATTCAAATTTCATTTAAAATTAAATTAAAAAGTGTGGTGCTTTTCATTCATTTTTTATTAATTTCTTGTAAAAAAAACAAACAAACAAATAACTACACATTATGCAAAAATAAAAAATCCACTATTAATAGAATTATGTTTATTTTCTGATTCTTGTAGCATGTTTGATCTCTAGTGCGTCATGGCCAATTTAAGAGTGTGTACACATGTAAGAAATGTCAGAGTTAGGTGAGGTGAGCTCCACCCGCCTGCCTGCCCTTTCATCTTTGATCCTAGATTCTCTCTCTTTTTTCCTCACTTTCTTTCTCTCGTTCCTGCAAAGTTCCACCTAAGTACCACTTCTCTTGTGTTTGGATTTCAACTCATTTCATCAGTTAAAGAGCACTTTACATGGGGACGGCTACGTTTGTTTTAATATCATCCTAGGTAGGTAGTGTTTAATATTTATCCATATTACACATGCTAATAGCAAACAGAAAGATTAATGATACAGAGAGAATTCAGGGCGGAAAATAAGAACGAGATTATATCAGTAATATAAGACTTTAAGATTTGTTTAATGTGATCTTATATGTTGGAAAAAGATTTTAAATGTACATCTGAAAGGTTCTTTTTTTTACACTTTATGCTACCAGTCAAAATTGTTATACTTAAAAAAATATATACTTATAATGATATACTTACTCATTCAATAGTATTACTATTTTCAATATTGTAGAATAATGTTACAGTTTTTAAACTAATGGATATATGGGAATTATGTTAAAATATTCTAGATGACAACTCTTCACATGCTCTCTCAGCATCATGGGATGTTTTTAAATTGTTCCCATGTATGCTGGACACTTATTGGCCGCTTTTCTCTGAGGTCCAAATCGTCTGTTTAAAAAAATATGAATAAAAATGTTAGTTTTGTAAACAAATTCAATTAAAAAAACTGATTTCAAGCATTTAAGCAATTATTATGTTCATCAGAAGCATAAAGTCAGTCCAAACCTTTGACTGGTAGTGAGTTATATTTCAATTATCCACTAAGTTATATAACCTGCTACTTTCAGTTCTGTTTCCTTTTTAGCCATCATTGTTTTATACAGTTTGGACTATGTCCTCCTCAGCTGTCATGTACTCTGCTGTCAAATCACTTTGAAGTAATTGTTATGCACTTGTGGTAAGACTGGTTTGTGACGTGATCCTCATTCAGTGGATTAAGCAGCTTTGTGTATATTTTGTATGATTATATTTTTGCTTGTCCAATAAAAGTTAATTTATTTAGTATAAAAGTGGTTTGCTGGAATAGGCAAAAAGTATCTGGTGGCAACACTCCAGAATACTCCCAGATTTGTTTCTAGAATAAGTAAAAATCAGTGGCCTTATTTTCTGCACACTGCTTTCTGGCAACAATCATACCGCTGCACACATCTGAATATTTGGGTTGAAGTGTTCTGGAACAGTGTTGTAAATAGAACTTAACTACTGATTTCTAGTCGTGTCCTCTTTTGGAAGGCCAAACAAAGTAGTTTCGCTTTCACAACGAAACACACAGCATCTCCACAACATGGCAGTGGCGGCAACAGCAAAGTTATGCCTTCTTTCTTTGCGTGAACATTTGGGTGGCGTTATGCAAATCTTCCCACATCGTGACGTAGACATGTGGGGGCGTGTTAGAACGAGCCGTTTTAGTAGGGCGTGGTTGACTCTTAACTTTTATAAAGAATATCTCTTTGGATTTGAGACTTTAGTGTTTGCAACTTTACAGATCTTCTTTATGCACCAAGAGCTTGTAACACTCCAAAGAGAAAGGAAAAATTGAAATTGCATCATATGACCCCTTTAACCGGTCACTTCAGAGTTAAAAATTTATTTTGAACAACACAAAAGAATAAAAGATGTTTTTCCTGAAGGATGTGGGAATATTGGAGATCCCGGCAGAACTGTCGGCCCGATTACGCAGTGCAGCAGGTGAGATCCTTGATACTTGTTAACAATAAAAAGTACTATACTTAAATTGAAGTATAGGTATAGTGTAGTTTTGCTCAATCAAAAGTCAAAGTGATTGATCAAACACTTGAAAGTACTGTAAAAAGTACTTTCCATATTCATTTAAGAATGGTTTCCATATTTATTTATATAAGGGCCTAAATGTAAAATGTGAACTTTTTTCTTAGCTTCTCAAAATTGAATGATGAAATCAAGAGACAGTGGAGATTTTTTTTCATCAAAGTAACTTTGATTAACAATTTTCCTATAGCAACCTGTTTACAATTTCTCAGTGGTTTGACCATGTGAAACTATACTGAACTCAAGATACTGAAAGGTGTTTTCTAACTTTTTAAAATTCACCAGCAGCTGATTTTGAATATATCTACAGTTTAAAAAAGTCAGTAATGCTCACCAAAGCTGCTTTTATAAGCTGATCAAGAATACAGTAAAAACAGGAATATTGTGAAATATGATTGCAGTTTAAAGTAAGTCTGGATTCTTTGATGGATATAAGCAGCCCATCTTTTGTAACATTATTAATGTCCTTACTGTCAATTTGGATTAATTTAATGCATCCTGAATAAAAGTATTCAGTTTTAGACTGACTGACCTTGTTCACACTCAAATTAAGTTCATTTGTCGTAAGTAATGGATATAATTAAACTGCATTGCTTTTGGGTAAAAACTGTATTGCTTATGTTGATGGACTGATGAGTGTTCATCAACATAAGTAAACCATCATGCAATATATATATTCACATTTTACAATGATGGCTTTCAGGACGTCCTCAAGGATCAGGAGTAACAGAAGTAGCTCTGCCGCAGGTCAAAGCAGACCACAACCTCTCACTGCCCCAAGACATTAACAGACACCCTTTCTCCCAATATGCCAACACAGTCCTGAAGGTAGACTTTGAAAAACATACAGTAGAACATTTTTTAGTTTTGTGGTCTTCCAATTCATATACAATTTTCATGCGTTTGTTATATCAGTTATATGCTTTTTCACTTTAGGATGGATGGTGCCAACCGCAGCGTTTCCCGCTTCAGAAGCCTTTGACTTCTCTGGACTATGATGATGCCCGTACAGCTCTAGAAATCTACAAACTGGTCAGTAGTGTTTTAAATGGATCTTTTACCACAGAAAATCAACATAAACTTTTAACCGGGTATGAAATGTCAGAATTTAAATGAATCCTTACATGTCTACGTTCTTCTTTAGATCCTGCGTTTCACAGGTGACTCTGATCTGACTGGATGGCAAGAGCAGATGTTGGGGAACTACATCGTGGAGAAGAGCCAATCACAGCCCAGCATCGGAGATGAGATTCTAGCTCAGCTGGTTTACCACACTTGGGACGGGGATAATGAGGAGAGTACCCTGCGGGGCTGGTTGCTCCTGGCCTGCTGTCTGAGTGCCTTCACACCCTCTCCAGCCTTGGAGAAACCCCTCCTTAAGTACGTCTTCAGTTATAGTATTACAAATGCAAAAGCGGGGCTTTAGAACAAGAAGTGATTATTAGTGTAATGTTATTGACTGATATAACATTGCCAGTGACTGATTATACAAATTAACATTTGCTAAATAAACTAGACAAATTGTCCCAACGAAATGTGATGGAGTTAGAAAGTCAAATTTCATAGTGATCAATAGATAAATAATTGCAGACACAAGTCAGTCTTTCTGTACAGCTATTGCTTATCAGCAGAATTAAAAATAATATGTATTATGATTGTCAGGTATGTGTCTGACCGAGGTCCAGGGGAGTACCGCTCTCTGTGCCAGCACAAGCTCCTCACATCCCTCCAGCTCCCCTCCCCTGCCTGCAGACGATACCCTCTGAGTCAACTCGAGTGGACAGCCAATCAGAGAAAAGGAAAGATGGTGGTGGAGGTTAACACTTTCAATGGTAAGGACTGTAGTTTTCTTAGAAAACTGAGCTGATGAGCTGTAATGAGCAATAATAATGGATTCCCATTTGCACTGTTCATTCTAAGAGAATAAATTATATTAAATATATTGGAGTATGAATGTATTTTGAAAGTATTCCAGTTATTTAATGTTGACTGTTTTTATTTTTCAGAGGAAAGGTTAACTGTGGAAGTGGAGTCTTGGACCTCAGGGGAACAACTGTCCTCTTGGCTTCTTAGCTACAGGTAGCTAATAGATAAAGATGTCTCACAAAAAACAACCAGGGCAGCGTTTCCCAAAAGCTTCGTAAGCCTAAGAAGTTCGAAAAACCATCGTACGACTGATCTTAATATTACGATCTGTTTCCCAAAATCATCATCGTAACTTAAGTAGCACTTGAAAATCATCGTAGATCTACGAGTGCTCTGGAGTAATCGTAAAGCCTTTGTCTGGAACACAGCATTAGGTTAACATTTCAGTAAACGAGCATGTAGTACTACAATTACTAGCCATTCTATAAGGTGACATTTCAGCACTTGACAAACGGATAGCGACTCCTAAGTATCACTTAAAGTACGGCTACGTGCGATTGCGTTAAGTGCATTTTTGAGAAACGCACGTGAAACAATAACGAACGATCGTAAATTGACTCGTAGAAAACGCTCTTAAGCGCTAAGATCAATCGTTATCAAGAAACGCAGCCCAGGTTATATTTATTCCCATATTTTTTTATATTTTAAGACCTTGAGAAAATATTTTGCATTGTGAAATGTTCATGAAAATTAGGCAGATTTTTCATTGCTATAATGCAACAAAAATTGACGCATGTATGTATTTATATAAAGTAGCATCAATACAAGTTTCTTTCTAGGTTTTATTTTGGGACATATTTGAATCCGAAATCTAAAGAAAAACAAAGAGTAATTATTTAATTATATTATATCATTGAGAAATTTGAATGTGCACTACTGTTCAAACCTTTGGGGTTGGTAAGCTTGTTTAATGTTTTTATATCATTAGGGTTAGGGTTAGTTAATTACATTTTTGTGTATGGTAAAACTGTTATATATTTAATCATTATACAATAAAATGCAATATTATATGTTATATACTAAATAATTTTGTTAATTATAATTAAATCAATTAAATATATTATATATTTAAAATTTAAATATTAAATAAACCTATTTTAATTGCAATATACAGTATATATTATATGCAATATATAAAACTAAATAAAATTATTTAATATGTAATTATGTAATATGTTTTTTTTTTTAGATTCACCCTTGTTGTAATTATTAGAGTGCCATAAACAAGCAAGCAGTGTTTGTGGATGGTGAGTGGTGCTTTATGTAGTGTTACATCCCTGAGAGTTCAGAATAATTTTAAAGTCATATTTCTTTCTCTCAGGGGTCTGACTGAAGCTACACGGGGCTGGTCTGTGTCTCTGCTGGCTGGGGAGGGTTGGACCGACCTGGCAGGCTGTGACTTTGTAATGGATCTCTTGGCTGGAGTGGAGGCTGATGTGCCCCTGGGTCACCCACCCACTCAAACCGATTACCTCTTTGGCAACACAGGTGACAGGTACGCCTCTGTAGAGCTCAGTGCTGACAGTTAAATCAAAGGAAACTGTCAAATTACAGTTTAATTCCTTTAATGATTAATTTTCTCTTGTCAGGATGGCAACTACAGACCTGGATGACTTTATACCTCCTGCTCCCTCTATGCAAGCCCCTGGTCTCCCACCCTTTGAAGCATACCCATGGGACACCTATGAACCCTCTTCCACATCCCAGGGTGAGTGTCCAACCATTACTAGGAAACAGACAGTCAATTCTGAGTCATTGTTCTGTTGCATAGATTTGCAGAGGGACGATGAAAGAAATCAAAATGAATGAAAGCTACAGTATGAGGGCTGGGAACGGGCTCACCCTGTAGAGTAAATAAAATGACGGTTTCACTCTGACTTAATAAAGGGCACTCCTGAAACAATCTTTCTTTTAGGATCTCGTGGTCGACAGATGGATTCTTACGTTGATGACCTTTTTGATCCTGTGTTTGATCAGGGTCCTGGGGTCAGTATCATCCAGTTCAAATACATCAACATTATTGTACAGTTTATAGTCAAACTGGCAGCTACTTTGAATAAAAAAGTCATTATTTTATAGCAACTGAGCAATATATCTGTTAATTTATCATTTAAAACCTGTTAAACTTCTTTTAGTGAAGTATAAATGAAAAGTGTACTTGTGCTGTCTTTCTTTAAAATAAATGCCACTGTAGATGTTTTGATATTTATACATTTTTTTATATATTGTTTTACATTTGTAGAGTTGGAACACAAGTCATGAATCAAACTCATGTCACCTGCATGGGCAGCACAGCTCAACATGTTGGTGCACATGTTCTTATCACTAGGCTACACATATATATTGTTAACATTCATTAAGCCAGCAAAGATTACATAGCTTTGGCACTTATTAACTCTGAGATCTACTTGTATTGCCCTTTATCTTTGAGGGCTGGCCTGCAGAGGTCTTATGTGCATTTTTATTTGTTTTTTTTATTGGTAGGACTTTGAAAGGTTGGCCATGCTGAATCGTAGAATGAGAGGAGGAGGAGGCATGATGCCCAGCATGTATGCCGGAGCAGGTACAGATTGTATATCTGTTTAATTAGTGTGTAGTGCTTGATTGATGGTGATACAGGTATTTAGAGAGCAGTGAGGCCAATATAATGCTGATAAATATAATACAATTTAATGGTAACAAATAAGATGTAGACAAGATTGCTGAATTTAAACACTTTATTTACACAATATTTATATATTTACCATACTTTTACATTTATCCATTTAGCAGACCCGTTTATCCAAAGCAACTTACAAATGAGAAACATCACAAGCAATTTGTCATAGAGGCAGTTTTAGTAGAACAATTTAAACTAAAAATAAATATATGAATATATATATATATATATATATAATATGCAATGAAAGCTGTAACAAACAGTGAAAATATTCTACATTATACCTTGTTTTAGTTTTTATTTGTTTAATTTTTTTATTTAATTTAAATATTTAAAATAAGACCTGACATTTATTTTGGACCTGACATTAGAATTTATTTTGTAACTGGACTATTTACTCCCCTGTTATCATTTAGGAATGCCAATGAATCCTGCCATGGCTGGCTATGCTGCCACACCAATGATGCCAAACATAATGCCCGCTACTATGCCCATGATGCAACAAATGCAACCCATGCAATGTAAGCATCCCTACTGCTCATGTTGTGCATCTCTGATACAGTAGCATAAACTGTTAAATGCTTACTCTCTTCCTACTGCTTGTTTTGGATGTAGCTATGATGATGCCAACTGCCATGCCACAAGCCATACCTGCTGCAGCACCGGCTGTCAACACACAGCACATGGAGGCTCAGCAACAGGCCTTTATCAATCAGCAGGCTCTGCTTTTGGTGAGTCCACCACTCAAAATGCATTTAGAGCAGGTGAAATCTGGGTTTTTTTTATTTTTTTTTTTAAATATCTATTTTTTATAATATGTGTAAAAAAAAATTGTGTTTTTCCCTATAGGCTCAGCAGATGACCATGCAGGCGATGACACTGTCCCAGAAGCAGCAGCAGGAAGAGGTGCGAAAACGCGAAAAGGAGTCACAGAGACAGTCACCACGTCAGCGGCGGCGCTCTCCTCCACGTGCACGTTCACCTTCACGCTCACCCTCACCCAAACCCCGAAGCCGCCCCCAGGTAGAAAGAGCCATCCCTCAGACCCCCAAAAAAGCCTCAGAGACCCTTCCAAAGCCCCGCAGGCCAGAGGTACAAGCACAATACTGACCAGTGACTGTGTTTTCTATAACTTTATGTTTACGCTTCTGACTTTTAATCTGAATTAATTAATTTGTTCTCTAAGGCACAGCCTGAGACAGAGTTAGTTCACAAGGAAGATCAAGGATCCTTTCAAGATAAGAGGGATTTTTTTCTAAAGATTGGTGAGTGCACACTGTCAAAGAAAATCCTTAAAATGGCTAAAATAAAATTGCATAAAAGATTTTCACTATCTTTATGCATCTCAGGTACGTCAGAAGCACGCCCAAAGCCTGTGTCAAAGGTTGCTAAACCACTGATATACGCCACTCCACCGGTGACCCAACCCAGATCACCTCCACCGGTAAAGACTGAAGGTCAGACGTTTGTCACAACACCTAGAACTAAGTTTTTGTGATAAATGTTTTATTTAAATTTAAACTCAAGTCATTAATATGTATATGTAACAAGTCATAAAACACACAGATTATAGTGTGTTACTATATAAAGCCATCATCCAAAATAATGTGTCTTGAAGTTCATAAACTCTTCTTCACACAGTGAATCCACTCCCAGTACCTCCTAACATCCAAGAACCTGAACCAGAACCAGAATCTCCAGAACCGACATCTCCTAAACCAGAACCTACTAGTAAAATTAGAGAGATCATCAAGCAGTACCAGAGCCGGCCCTCTCCAGAACCTAAAGTCTTCGAGCCTGTCAGGTGGGTCAAGAATTGACCTGAATTATTTTAAAGCAAGACCTTGCTCCACCTAGAGACCACTTTTCATGATCCAATGAATTCTCAATGGATAAAACCAAGCCCTGCCCTTTTTTTTCTTGTGACGTGTCATGTTTCGCTTTGAAATATGTTGTGCTACGGAAGTAAAATGGGTTGCTAACTGTGATTCACACTGACTTAATGCAGCCTCTGCTGTAAACTGAACGCTTGCATAATATTACCTTTTCACTTGGAGTGATTCCTAGACTGTAAGAGGAGGAATAATGTGGACTTTGATCATCACAGGGTTCCGGCCAAGCAATTTCTAAAGAAACATGACCCCAAAGATGAGGCGCTGGCCATTCTCAAATCTCAGGGACCTGTCACTCAGCAGAAGGTAGATGATACCGACCTGAGTGACAAGCCATAATAAACTTTTTGAGCTCAAAGTTCAAAGTCAAGGATGCAGAAGTTGACCATGAATCTTTTCTGTATTATTTGTGCTGCAGAAACAGTGGGAAGAGAAGCCTCCTTCACCTCCTCAGCCCCCTGAGTCCCATGGGCCTCGTGCCATCTCTAACAATATGAAACAGAAGCAGCATTCACTAGCTGATCTCTTCGGCTCGCAGCGTTCGCATGCTCTGCCTCGAGCTCGTGAGCCCATCCCTCCTCCATCTCCCAGCATCCCCGACCCACCACTGATGTCTCCACCTGGACCTAGTAAGTGATTCTCAAATCATTTATATGAGTCACTTCTAACATATATGCAGTACACTTAGTAGGTCAAATTAGTCATAATATATTGGGTTAAATATTAAAATACTGAATAGTTAAACATATTACTTAGTTTTCTTTAACCATAATTAGCACAATTAACTGAACATGGGGTGAAATGAAATAATTCACAACTTTTTAGGTCTGAGTGGATTTTATCATTTTTCTAATGCCACCAGGTGCTATGCATTAAAATAAAAGACTGACAATTTGTTAAGAAATATTTCAGGTGTTTCTTCTTTTTTCCCTTTCTCTAATCAAAATATTCCTGATGTTGAAAACTGTCAATTTTTAAAGAAATTTTAAAAATGATTAAGAAATAAATGTTTTCTTCCTGCAATCAAAATATTCTAGATGTTGAAAATGTAGTAATTGATTAAGATTTAAATTAACTGGAAATTTTTGTCAATTTTAATTTAAGGTTTTTACGTATAAATATGTATTATGTACTGTATATATGTATTTGAAACTAATAACATTTTTATTCGTTTTTTATGTTTTGAGTAAGAGATAAATGCATAACAATTTATGAAGAAATTTAAAAATATATTAAGGAAATGTTTCTTAATTTTTTCCTTCTGTCTAATAGAAAAACTGCAAAATTATTAAGAAATTTTCCAAGTGTTTTTTTTTTAGATAAAAACAATTCAAGCAAATGTCTTGTCTTGAGGATATTTGAATAGATCACAAATACTTTAATTTGCAGCACAGAGATATTCATATAAATTAAAGTTAGACATATGCAAATTTGAAGCAAGTTGTGCAGCTTTCTATCTCTAAATTTCAAATACTAAGGTAAACAGATCGCATTTGCTAATGTAATCCTATGTGTTTCTAAAGATCAGTTCAACAGGATGGATGAGGAGGAGAGTGTTCGCTCCCAATTGCACAGATTCTCTGCCAGCGTTTACTTTTCCTACCCCAGTATGCCTGGCAAACTCTTCCTGCGCAAGGAGGTAACTAAGTCAAGAGAGTTTGATGTGACTTTGCATGACCCCTACAAAGGTTATCACGGCTGCTTCTGTCTAACTTATGTACAGTATACTCACTGTATTTGTGCTTTCTTGTACGCAGCTGTTTTATCCCAGGGAAAAATTCAACCACCCATACGTACTTAATTTACTCTGTGAGCAGGTCAGTAGCAAACATAGCAAACATTGCATTGCATTTGTTCTGTATACAACGCAAAAACTAATATATTTTATATTATTTAGTATTTATCATATTCTGGGCCACACATTGTCTACTGTTTTTGTAAACTGCAGATCATGCGAGACACTTACTCAGATTCTTGTCCGAGGATTTCACGTGAAGAAAGGCGTAAAATGAAAGACCTTTTGGGTATGACAGATGCTGTTTTTTAATAATCTGAAACCATGTACCTGTCTAATAATAATTCAGATAAACTATTATGGACAACTAGTTTTTTTTTTGTATCTCTTTGTTTTTCTCTTACCAGCGAGCTTCCCTATCAGAACCAGTATCAGTTCACTAGATGATGCTATGAAGAAAAGAATTGTCATGGCAGCAAGAGACAACTGGTCCAATTATTTTGCACGTCTCTTTAATGTGAAGGTGAAATACTTGGCTTTTCTTACGTACATAATGCACAGAAACATGCATACAGAAATTTGTTAAGCACTCAGAAATGTTTTTGCATGTGTGCTTCACAGGTGGGGAACGGAGGAGATGCTCAGATTCTGGGAGTGTCGCATAGAGGAATCAGACTGCTGAAGGTGGCCAGAGCTTCAGGCATAAACCCCAAACACCTCAAACTGCTCCACAGCAGCAGGTACAGAACATCTGGCTGAAGCATGCTTTTTACATTTTTTATTATCCTATTACTCAAATGTTTGGGGTTTGGATTTTATTTAATGTGACCCCACTGACCCCCAACATTTGACGAGTAGTATAAAATATTCTATAGGGCTGCAGTTTATATAACTATATGTTTTTTTACTGTTTAGTTTTTCACAGGTTTTGTCAGTACAGCAGCAAGGGGCTGGAAAAGTCGTGATCACTTTGAGTAATGAGGAGTTGGAACTTCACTCTCAACAGGCACCACAGATCGCTGCTGTGATTCATCTCTTCCTCATGGAGCTGATTACGGTGCTCAGTTTAAATCTTGTGATACTAACCTTAACACATGTAGCTTTATTTTTTCATTTAAAGTCAACATACCTGACCCTATTTACTTTCTTAATACACATTCACGGTCTTATAAGGAATGGTCAATTCAGTACATTTTATTCATAAGAAAAAAAAAATTTGGTCAGCCTCTGAAACAACTCTTTTTCAATTTCTCAACCCCTCTCCTTCAGCCAGCTCCATTCTGGTATGCAAAACCTTCTTTTCACAGTCCAAACAATTGCCAAAGGATTAAATCCCACCATATTAAAAAAAAAATGTATTTCCTATTTCTTTCACTACATTACAGAAGTAAAATGGGTTGCGGTTTCATGTTGACTTTAACCATGACTTTAACTATTGTTATGTATCATGATCTCTTTTTTTTTGGGCATTTTACATTTGTCATGCATGATTCAGTTCTCTTATCACTCTTATCACTAATTTTAGTGAATTATCGTGGGCAGAAAGATAATTTGTCTATCGTCACACAAGTCACTTTCAAATCATGCAGGTTTCTGCTGGTCATTGCAGCGAATTTGTGTGAACAACTTAAACCTGTTGTGAAATTTGCTTGGGGAAATCTTTTGTCCTAATATGAAATTCCAGATTGTGTGGATTCCTAATGAAATTATTTCTTAATTTCACTCACAAAAATGTGCCAAACAATGATCTTAATTTTCTTTGCTATAAAATTGACTGATTCTTTATTTGCAGAACTCAGACTATGTGATCGCTGTGAAGAGCTATGTGACAGATGACAAGAGCTTGCTGTCCTTTCACAGAGGCGACGTCATCAAAATCCTGAACATGGACGGCCTCAAGGATGGTGAGAAGAGAACCTGAGAAAACAGTTTCAGATTGTGGATCTCCATAGCGACACAGAATTGCAAAAAAAATTCTAAATGGGGGAAAAAAAGCCATTGGTTGAGCCAATAGTTTACATGTCTGGCCGTTAAAAACAGGCTTTCTAATTTGTTAATACACTAAGGATACGATTAGATTAATTTATTAGGCCTGTCAGAATAGCACAGGACACATATTTGTTAGTAAGGAGCATTTTATGCACGATATTAAAAAAACTAACAAAGTGTGACATGTTTGTATATTGAAAATCACTTTTAGCATAAAACCTAAAAGATGTTTACTATTGTGTTTTTTATCTTTGCAGGATGGATGTTTGGTTCCAGTGGGGGCCGTTCTGGAATCCTTCCGGTGGATGTCACTCAGCCTTGTGCCCCACCAGACTACCACAGCAGCAACATGGAGCGGCAGCTTGAGCGGAAAAAGAGTATGAGACTCACCGGCTCTTCCCTCAATGGCCCTGTCACTAACATGCCTGTCAATGGCTCCGTTTCCAACACCCCTGTTACCCGCTCAGTGGCTGGCAGTGAATACAGTGTGGAAGTGGGGTTCATCCAGAGATCTGAATCAGAACGTCAGAAGTATATCATGACTGAGTTTGCCAAGAAGTTCTTCACAGATGCTATCAACAGGTGAAATCTTCTGGAAAGCAGAGGAGTTTGCATCATACTTCACAAACTCCACTTGACATTGATTTATTTCTCTCTCTTTTTTCAGAACAAACAAAGACAAAAGTCTTAACGAGATGGTGGAATATACTCCAGTATGTATGCATCTCTTAGTCTCTCACTCGATGCATGCTGGGATTTTATACATTTGTTTAAATGTTTTTGTTTGCTTTTATTAGAATCCCATTCAGGAATCACTGATCCTTTTCTCAGACAATGATCTCAATCGTCTGGGTGCTCAAAACTTCATGTGTAAGTGAACTAATGTACTGACAAATAGAAATACTGTAAACTCATCCATTATAACAGCATACATTTTGGGATCCCTGGGATAATGTACAGTCAGTGGGTCATGTAAAATAAAATCAGGACCCCAATGAGAAGCAAAAAAGTATTTGATGTGTACAAGTTTGGTTTTACCAGCCTGAAAGGTTTATTATTCGCAAGAATGAGAGAATAACTGTATATTATCCCACTTATTACCATACATGGCTATTTACCACATTGATAAATACATTATATATATAAATTAGAGTCAAGTATTCCAGAGAACAAGTATTTGACACAACAATCTCTTTGTAGCTTTGATGCAGTTTATGTTGGATCAGCCTATGAAGAAAAATCAGACAGAGACTGACTTTGTTAACCTCATTTTGCAGGTAAGTGTTCCCTCCAGATCTACAGCATATTTTTTGAGAGGTATTATGAATTTACAGAATACATCTATAACATGACAACTTGTTTTGGTTCAGCTGGGAAAAGAGAAGGAGTTCCTCAGGGATGAGATCTACTGTCAGGTCATCAAGCAGACTACCAAAAACCCAGTCAAGTGAGTAAATAATATGTGTACACTACCATTCAAATGTTTGTGGTCAGTAAGTTGTTTTTTATATACTTGCAAGGACACATTAAATTGATAAAAAGTGACTGTAAAGACATTTACAATGTTACAAAACAATTTCAAATAAATGTTGCTCTTTTGAACTTTGTAGTCATTAATGACTTCTCCAATTTTACTGACCCTAAACTTTTGAATGTGCATATTGTTTGCTGATTTTTTAGGCAGAATTGCACCCGTGGCTGGCGTTTGTTCAATCTGGTGACTGGATTCTTCCCTTGTTCCAACACTCTCCTGCCATATTGCACCCGCCACCTGGAGGCCATCATTCAAGATGCCAACCACCCGTTTCAAGGTACAGTATTCCCCTAACATCTTGTACAGTATTTGTAGTGCAGACTTGCTTCAGTAACCCCACCAATATGAGCCAAGATTACGTCATATGTGGGTTTTGTTATACAGTCTGATTAGAATGTCATTTGAACCTAATTGAATGTACAATAATGGCTGTTTTTGTGTTTGCATGGGTTTTGTGAATATAATATTTGTATATAGAACTGGCAAGTGTGTGCATGAAGAATCTCAGTCGGTCACTCAGTTTTGGAGGACGCAGGCACATCCCTTCACATTCAGAGATGGAGGCCATTTTGGTAAGTGAAGACGCATGAGAAAAGAAAATATGTTGAACAGAGAAGATGAAAGCATGTGAAATGGGTTTCTGAATCACATGCAGGCTGGGAGGAACTCTCGTCGGCTGCCCATCATGCTGCCTGGTGGAAACGAATTTTCCTGCAAGATTCGCAGCTTTAGTGTAAGTGAGGGATGCTCTTTCTATTTTTATTTTATTTAGATCATGTGTTGTCTACATGACGTGCTATTATGCTTTTCTGTAGGTTGCGTTTGAGGTGGTACAAGACTTTTGCACTGAGATGGGCATCATAAATCCAGCAGAAGTGAAGGAATTTTCCATCTATGCCACTAGGAAAGGAGGTAAGATATATTTAGTCACTCTTATGCTCAGATAAACACACACTGTTTTTGATTTTTTGTTTTTTACCATGAATCCCTCTCTTTAGGTGATGGGACACGCCCAATTCACTCTGATGAGTATCTGTTTGACTTCCTGCTGGATGATGGCTCCATCTCCCTCTCCTTTCATCGAATAATCTGGAAACAGCCACTCCAGTTTAACAATGATCTTTATCTGGAGTTCCACTACCAGCTGGTACAAAAAAAGTCACTTTTTGAATATCCAAGATGACCTATGATGAAAATTACAGGCCTCTCTCGTCTTTTTAAGTGGGAGAACTTGCACAATTGGTGGCTGACTAAATACTTTTTTTCCCCACTGTATATATCTTAAAATGTATACACTACTCTTCAAAAGTTTGGTGTCTGTAAATTTGATATTGCTACAAAAGATTTTTTAAAAGAATGACATTTTTTAATATTTTAAAATAAAACATTATTATAAATTTGTAATAATATATTTCACAATATTGCTATTTTTACTGTATTTCTAATCAAATAAATATCGCCTTGGTGAGCATAAGAGACTTATTTCAAAAACATTAAAAAATCTTATCAGTCTTAAACTTTTTTATATATCTATAATTTTCATGTATTGTATGATGGATGCCATCTTATGTTTATTAGCTTTTGGCTAATTATCTGGGAGGGAGGATGTTGCTGCCCATGAACGGCTCTACAATCTACCAGCAGTTGGCAGAGTTGACCGCTCTTCAACACCTTGCCCTTGGGCTGACTGATTTACCTTCCAAGTAATTCTATATATCTCAAACCTTGTGATTTCTTATCCCTAAACCTTTCAATGAAACTTACAGTCATTTCGACTGACATTCTAATCGTTGGTTTAAATCTGACACTTATTTATTTGTAATAAATTTTCATCTTCAGCTCTGAAGTAAAGCAGTATCTTCCCCGGATGGATCGGCTCAACTCCAGTGACGAAAGACTTCTTGCTACTATACGGGCACAGTTTTCTACCTTAGGCCCCCTCGGCCATCTTGATGCCAAAGCTCGCTTTATCAGTGAGTGAACAAATCTGTCTAAATGTTTCCAGACAGCTGTTAAACCATTTCAGTTATTGATTTCACATCCTTATCCATATAAAACAAACTCTTCAACTTTCCAGAAAGTGTCAGTTTGCTGCCTTTCTTTGGATTTGATGTATTCACTGCTCAGAAAGTAAGTCATCGCAGCTGCCCCTCTCCCTCCCTGGTCGCAGTCAGCCATAATGTTATCAAAATCATTGATCCCAAATCACAGGTATGACATCCTTGTTCAGTTCCCATGATGTTTTGATCTTAATTGTGTGTTTTAACCATACCCGATCACAACTAAAGAATCACAAACTTTGCAGAACGCATGTTTGACAATGTCTCTGGAGGACATGCAGTGCTTGCGCTCAATCCGTCCCAAGAAAGACAAGCTGCCATCAGTTGAGATCAGCTTTAGTGGCCAAACTCAACCCAGGACTGTCAGCTTCAGTCTAAAGCAGGTTCGTATGTAGATAAAGGTCATGGATAAATACAATATATACATGTTGTCATTTTCAAGAGCTGGTCTTATTAATATTTTGGTTTTGATTAATGAGATTGCTCTTACTTTTGATCTCTCGTGTCTCCCAGGCGAAAGAGCTGTGCCACACCATTGCTGTGATTATGGAAGAGATGGTGAAACCCCCCTGCAGCAGTGCGTCCAGTCGGGCCGGAACCCCACATTAAACAACCAACATATGCAAAGCTCACCTAATAACCCATGGCTTACTCTAAAGTTCAAAGATGTCTCCTGTCATGAAATATTACAGACGTTATATTAAAAAAAAAGGATGTGCAAACGTTTATGTAAGATCAAGGTTAATGCTTACCAAATGTTTAATTCATTATAGCCAGGGTTTTTCAGGGGCGTAAAGATACTCCAGAGAAGATGTATACAGTACAATTTTCTATAAAAAAATCATGACATGTTGAACTGTTTGGAATGAACATTATTGATTTAATAAGCATTATTTAATGTAATCATTTTTTTTAACAAATACGTGTTTAATTTAGTATCATTATGAATTTATACCATAAAATGGGAATGATTTGATTATATTTATTATATGGCTGATCTGTTTTGTATATGTGTTATAATTGTTTAATTATTTGCCTCCAAATAAAAGAAAACTGATTAGTGAGTGTAGATGTTAAACTATTAAAGTGTTAAAGTATTAAACTATTAAAGTATAAATGTCTTCTGAAGTGTATTTTTCATTATTTTTCAATAAAAAAATCACTGGTATCTCTCCTCCCTTCTCTGTCATAAAACCGAGAAAACTTTTTTCTTTCCATTTTGCGTGCAGATACATATTTAAAGAGCGATGTTTATAAATATGCGTTTATTATAAACCCCATATAACATCAAAGGTTTCACTTCGATGTTCAGGGTAACTGCCTAACTATGAGCCAGACAACAGCAAGCCGATTACCCGCCCTGTAGGACGGACCAATCACAAAGGACAAAACAAAGCAAATCCCGCCCCTCAGATAACACTGACCAATCAGATTCCACTACATCGTCTCTGCATAAAACATACCACGCCCTTTTAGTCACTAACATGGCCGTCACCAGGGAGTGAGTCCAAGGATTTTGAGACGAATATTATTTGATTCTGCTTAAACGCTCTTGATGATTGACGATGCCACTTGCGGGTCGTTGATGTTGCAGCTCTGTAACGTAAGTTTACGTCGATTTAATGTGATTTGAACATGCAGCCAGTATCATTTAACCCCTAGGCCACCTCTGTTAACATGAACCAGCTGTTTCGATTGTTTAATGATATTTAGATATAAATGATTGTAACTTTGACATCTCATTTCAACTGTGAGATACAGCAGGGTTGTTTCTGTCAGTCGCAAGCCTTGATCAAACGATCAACATGCAAAATGGGAGCTGCCTTTCACAGTAACACAGGTGTAATAATAATCGGGGAAACTCTGGAATATTATATTTTATTATCATGTGTAATACATAAATGCAAGCTGTTACTGTCAAGTATTTAATAACTTTGTGCAACACCACTGCTTATTTAGGGTGTCTCTGTAGAAATATACATATTACTAAACAAATGTCATTTTGTTTTAAAGCTTAGACTGTAACTTAGTTGTTCAGATGAATCCTGCATTGTAATTTCACTCCCTGTAGTTAAATATTAAAGCCTCTAGTAGCATCAACACTACTAGTAAAGTACTTATTTAGTATCTGTGTAATGCTGCCTGTCATCACTTCTTCTCTCTGAATATTTGTGGATTTATGAGATTATGTTAGTGATTATTTAATTAATTTATTTTCCTGGCCCAGTGATGGTTTTGTGAGCCAGTTTGGATTTTCAGAGTGAGGAGTAAGTTAACTTGCAAGTTTGCTGGTTAGGTTTGCTTGTCTCTCTAAATAATAAGCCAGACTCTTAGTGATTTGTTTGTCAAATATAGCGTCTTACATAGAAAGCCACCGATTAAATGTCCTACATTGTTTGAGGTTGTTGCTAAAAGCTGTTTTTGCAGATTGCTGGCACGTTTGTATAATTTTTTCTTGTTTAATTTTAGACTGTCATTGCCTAATTGATCATATTTACAATGGCATCAGCGGAAACAGAGAAGCTATATTCCTAAGAATATTCTTTTATTAAATTAAATATGGGGATATTTTGATTGTGTTTCCATCTTGTGTGATTACCAGAACCTGATCATGTCAGGTTGGCATCAGATGGCATAAGGACAGTGGGTATAAACAGAATCACCCCCCTTTACAATAATCACATTTAGTTGCTTTGTAGCCTGAAATTAAGACAGACACCGTTTTTGTTTTATCCAGCTGTATTTACTCAGTGCAACTTATAACATCCAAGTGAAAGATATAAAACAAACTAAATACATTAAAAAAATTGAAAAAAGTCCACTAAGTTGTAAAAAGGATCACCCCTTGTGTCAGTATTTTGTTGAACCACCTTTTGCTTTAATTACAGCCTTTAGTCTGTTGGTTTATGTCTCTACTAACTTTGCACATCTAGACTTTGCAATAGCCTATTTGCCCACTCTTCTTTGCAAAACTGCTCAAGTTCAGTTAAAGGGGTCATATGATGTTGCTAAAAAGAACATTATTTTGTGTATTTGGTGTAATGAAATGTTTTTATGTGGTTTAAGTAAAAAAAAACACTATTTTCCACATACTGTACATTATTGTTTCTCCTCTATGCCCCGCCTTTCTGAAACGCGTCGATTTTTACAAAGCTCATCGGTCTGAAAAGCGAGGTGTGCTCTGATTGGCCAGCTATCCAGTGTGTTGTGATTGGCCGAATACCTCAAGCATGTGACGGAAATGTTACGCCCCTACCATACTGTGATGCCCTGTCCGGCCCGGAGCGACGAGACAAATGGCGCTTTTCCACTGCATGGTACGGCACGGTATGGTTCGGTACGGTTCACTTTTGGGGGGTTTTCCACTGGGTACAGTACCTGGTTCCTGGTACTTTTTTTAGTACCACCTCGGTTGAGGTTCCAATTGAACCATACCGTTACCAAAATGTGACGTGTATACTCTGCTGATCACGGATTGGCCGGAGAGCGGTCTGAAAAGCGAGGTGTGCTCTGATTGGCCAGCTATCCAGTGTGTTGTGATTGGCCGAATACCTCAAGCATGTGACGGAAATGTTACGCCCCTACCATACTGTGATGCCCTGTCCGGCCCGGAGCGACGAGACAAATGGCGCTTTTCCACTGCATGGTACGGCACGGTATGGTTCGGTACGGTTCACTTTTGGGGGGTTTTCCACTGGGTACGGTACCTGGTACTTTTTTTAGTACCACCTCGGTTGAGGTTCCAAGTGAACCGTACCGGTACCAAAACGTGACGTTAAACTCCTCTGATGACTGATTGGCCGGAGAGAATCGTCACTACCTGCGTCACTGAACTTGCGACACAAACACAACAGAACCGCTTGATTTAAATCAGCACAGCCAGCGAAAGGTCGAACGCAACTGTTTTGAACGAGCGCACCTTTTTTAATAACCATAAAGTGGCTGTTTCGTTGTCTGTTGAGGAAGTACAGACGTTCCTCTCGTTGATAGCAGAGGAGCGGATCCAGCGAGAGCTTGATGGGGCGACGCGGAATGAAAAAGTCTTTCAGGAGTCGCGGCAGTTTAGGCGGCGCAGCTAACGACATGTGAATAATCCCGCCCACTCTAAAGCGATACAAAACTGCAGTGGAAATGCAAACCGAGCCGAGTCGTACCACGCAGTGGAAAAGCGCCAAAAAACATTAAAACCCATTATAAAACGAACAGCGCGCATCTGAAGTGTCTCTGAAGGAAATAATGCATTATTTATCGGCTTTAAGATATCGGCCAAATTTTCTTATCAGGCCGATACCGATAACAGAAAAAATAAGCATTTATCGGCCGATACCGATATGGTGGCCGATATATCATGCATCCCTATAAATGAGGCATTTGTTGCATCCAGTGGGGACATAATTATGGATTATAATGACTTGTACTGTCTTTTTACGCGCTGTGTTGCATCGCGCTGCGTAAACACAAAACCCTGTCTGCATTTGTGATCGGAGAAATGACAAACAAGAAGCGCTACTCTACACATCAGTGGCAAATCCTTTAAATATTTAAACGTACTTACAGGCTGTGAGTCAGATCAGCCGGCATTATAGTCTACTCTACCAGGATCAGGAAACAGTCCTCCATAACAAACGCATTCTATATGAGATAAATCAGATATACATCAAATAAACACAATATTACAATGTACAATTGCACAAAAGGCTGCAAACGAACAGCGCGCATCTGAAGTGTTTCTGAAGGAAATAATGCATTATTTATCGGCTTTAAGATATCGGCCAAATTTTCTTATCAGGCCGATACCGATAACAGAAAAAATAAGCATTTATCGGCCGATACCGATATGGTGGCCGATATATCATGCATCCCTATAAATGAGGCATTTGTTGCATCCAGTGGGGACATAATTATGGATTATAATGACTTGTACTGTCTTTTTACGCGCTGTGTTGCATCGCGCTGCGTAAACACAAAACCCTGTCTGCATTTGTGATCGGAGAAATGACAAACAAGAAGCGCTACTCTACACATCAGTGGCAAATCCTTTAAATATTTAAACGTACTTACAGGCTGTGAGTCAGATCAGCCGGCATTATAGTCTACTCTACCAGGATCAGGAAACAGTCCTCCATAAAATGTGCTGCACTCATCTGAATATTTGGGTTGAACTGGTCTGGAACAGTGTTGTAAATACAACTTAACCACTGATTTCAAGTTGTGTCCTCTTTTGGAAGACCAAACAAAGTAGATTCGACGAAGGAGCGGCCGATGGGCTTGCGGCAACCACATGTGATGAACCCCGGGCTGGACTCCGCTTCGTTCACGGTGAAAGCCGATCTGGCGAGCGCGAAGTTGTTGTATTTCCTCAGCGGCCAGCACGGATCAGCTCCAGGCATGACGAAGCGGATATCGTCCTCTTTTGGAAGACCAAACAAAGTAGTTTCGCCTTCACAACATGGCGGCAGCAACAATACTACAGCGAGAATAAAAGTTACACCTTCTTTCTTTCCCCACATCGTGACGTAGACAGGTGGGGGGCGTGTTAGAACGAGCCGTTTTAGGTAGGCGTGGTTGACTCTAGGAATGTAATGGTATGAAAATTTCACATCACGATTATAGTGACCAAAGTTATCACAATTATCAATATTATCACGGTTTTGTTAAAATTAGATTAAAACGTTCAAAAAGAAGTGATACACACACTGAAAACATTTCAATAAGTTTTATATTTGAAAATCAACAAACAACAAATACAATTAGCAGCTATATACACTTTTTTTTTTAGCAAAAACATTAAATTAACATTAACATGAAGCCATGTGATCTTCGGTTAGGAGATCTTGTGATGCTTTTTAAAGCAAAGTTGGGGTTGATTTCGAGTTCACATACAAACATAAATAGAACAGGCTAATTAAATTTTTTTATTTTATTGTAAGACAACATATTTTTCGTCAGTGATAGAAATATGATTTACGATGGTAGTGTAAGCAAGTTTAGTTTGAAAACGTTTAATAGTAAATAAGACACAATTAGACAATATTTGAATAAGATAATTATAATAATAATAAATATTTATTTGCAACAACTGATGGAGTACTGAATGCTGCACGCACGCGCAGCGTTGTCAAGGTAACATTTGGTCAGTCATTCCCTTCGCCAAGGGAGTTTCAAACACTTATATGAGACAGTAATACCCTGCACCCTGCGTAGAACACACTTCAAGGGCTCTTCCCTTCGAAGGGAGTAGGGCATAGCATAGGGATGCTCACTTCTGTTTGGAAGTTGCCCCATGTCTCTTGTATCACCGCAGAGGCGCGGACGTGCTCTCTCTCGTTTCATTCAAATGCAGCTTGCCGTCTTGTGCCTCAGTTTTTGATTGTATTTTGATGCGTTTCCCGCTTTTGCAGCGACTTTCTTCTTGCAAGATCAGCAGACAGGGTGACCGTCCTCGATTAAATTGCCTTCAGGACTCTTGTAAAAGCCAAAATACGACCAGACCACCGATTTGGTCCTCTTAGATGGCTGAAAAATCTCCCGAGCGCTGTCACTGCCTTCCGCCATTTCCTCTCGTGCAAAAAACAACAACACTGCATGCTGCTTCTGCGTCAGACTGATGCTGGCTGGACAGGATTTACCGCGAGTTTTCAAAATTGCGATAATCAAACACGGTTTTGATGATAATTAAATTTTAAACGGTAATACTAACCGTCAGGGCATTTTATCGTGATTTATCGTAAAACCGGTAATCGTTACATCCCTAGTTGACTCTTAACTTTTATAAAGAATATCTCTTTGGATTTGAGACTTTAGTCTTTGCAACTTTACAGATTTTCTTTATGCACCAAGAGCTTGTAACACTCCAAAGAGAAAGGAAAAATTGAAATCGCATCATATGACCCCTTTAAATTTGATGGTGAGTGTTTGTGGACTGCAGTTTTCAAGTTAGGGCTGGGCGGTATATCGAGTTTGTACGATATATCGATATTTTCTTTATAAGCGATTCGATATGAAGCAATACCGTTTATATCGATATACAGTAGTTTGATACGAGCGCATCTGAAAATATAGCGGAGAACACAGACTGAGTTGCTGCGGAGAAAGTGCATAATCCAGTTTGTTCTAAATATGTGACAAGCTTCATATTAAGGCCTTTAAAAATTGGTAAGACATAGTTTATAGTTTCGTTTCACATATTAGTTTAAGCGACTTGACCCGTCATGCTCTGATAGAAAGGCTGCGTGTGCCGCTGACAGAGACACTAGGCTACTCACGCTGTTTAATGTGTTTGTGATGTGCTGTCTTACTGAATGCATAACTTACATTTCACAGGTATATTCTCCATCTGTAAATGATAGAAAGCCATGGAAATATTCCCATTTTTCTGTCAGAAGTGCATGAGCAGGGTTGCCAGGTTTTCACATGACAACCCACTCAATCGCTACTCAAAACTAGCCCAATCGCGTTTTGAGGGGGTCCCCAGTTAAAAATCACGTTCCAGGGGGGAAAATACACGTTTTTTGGCGAGGTTCCCCTGTTGAAAATTCGCATTCCAGGGGATAAGTATCATGTTATTGGAGTTGCTTCAACCCGCGGCATCAGTGTTAAAGTAACCCAATTCTGCGGGAAAACCACAGACTTGGCAACACTGTGCATGAGCCTTCTGCTTCTGATTCTCCACTAAACTTCAGGGAACGAGCGCCGCCGTTATATATATTTATATTAAAAAAATACTGATTTATTTGTATTTTAATCCAAATACAGAAATGAAAATACCGAGATATATACCTTATATCGCGAATCAGCCAAAAAATACAGAGATATGAATTTTTGCCCATATCGCCCAGCCCTATTTCAAGTCATTCCACAGTTTTTCAATGGGGTCTGGGCTCTGACTAGGCCATGCAAGGACATTCACCTTTTTCTCCTTCAACCACTGTGTGGTCAGTTTTGCTGTGTGCTTTGGGTCACTGTCATATTGGAAGGTAAACCTTCTTTCTGGCAGAGGGCAGCAGATTTTCTTCAAGAATTTGACTGTATTTTGCCCCATCCATTTTTTCCTTCTATCCTGACAAGTGCTCCAGTCCCTGCTGCAGAGAAACACCCCCATAACAGGACATTACCACCTCCATGCTTTACTGGAGGAATGCTTTATTTCGAAGGTGAGCTGTATTGGGTTTCTGCCAGACATATCGTTTGGTTTTGAGGCCAAATAATTCAATTATAGTCTCATCTGCCTCAGAATCTTAAAGGTGTGTTTTGGCAAAGCTCAGTCGTGACTGCATGTGGCCTGACATGTGCCTTGCTTTTGACAGTGCCTTGTCGCCCATAGTTTATTGTTTGCTTCAGTTGCACTACCAAGGACTGAAATGCTTGGAAGTCAAATTGCTTTGTGTGCCATTGAGAAGGTTTACAAGTCATTTTTAGGAGGGGGGTGATTCATTTTCCAACTCGGTGATTCTGTTTTTCAATTTTACATTTTTTTCTGAGATGTTGGTGTTATATCTTTCACTTGGATGTTATAAGTTGCACTGATAAATACAGCTGGATAAAACAAAAACTGTGTCTGTCTTCATTTAAGGCTGCAAAGCAACAAAATTTGATTATTTTAAAGAGGGGTGATTTTTTTGTATGGGCTATTATAAAATAAGGTGTAATTGAATTTTCTAATTTTCCATCTTTAGTGTTTTAAACCACAATTTGATCATTCTTTTATAATTATTATACATGCAGGTTTTTTAACCTTATTAATTGAGGGATATTTGTACTTTTGTCATCCCGTGTTGGACCATTAAACTTGGCCATAACTTAACCTAAAAAAAAAAATGTGTGTCAACTACCCTTATTTACAGACATGCTATTGCTCTTTATTGCACTCTTGTGTGCTGTTGTCAGTGAAATGAGTAACTGAGAAAATGCCAGTCTGACCATCTAATGTACATCCATTGACAATAGTGGGGAAATTTTTTTTTTATTTTGAATACTGATTACCATTTTGAATTCTGAATGATTTTGAATACTGATACCATGAGTGCATACATTTTACAATAACTACAGCATGTAAACCTGGAGGAATGCTTTATTTCGAAGGTGAGCTGTATTGGGTTTCTGCCAGACATATCGTTTGGTTTTGAGGCCAAATAATTCAATTATAGTCTCATCTGCCTCAGAATCTTAAAGGTGTGTTTTGGCAAAGCTCAGTCGTGACTGCATGTGGCCTGACATGTGCCTTGCTTTTGACAGTGCCTTGTCGCCCATAGTTTATTGTTTGCTTCAGTTGCACTACCAAGGACTGAAATGCTTGGAAGTCAAATTGCTTTGTGTGCCATTGAGAAGGTTTACAAGTCATTTTTAGGAGGGGGGTGATTCATTTTCCAACTCGGTGATTCTGTTTTTCAATTTTACATTTTTTTCTGAGATGTTGGTGTTATATCTTTCACTTGGATGTTATAAGTTGCACTGATAAATACAGCTGGATAAAACAAAAACTGTGTCTGTCTTCATTTAAGGCTGCAAAGCAACAAAATTTGATTATTTTAAAGAGGGGTGATTTTTTTGTATGGGCTATTATAAAATAAGGTGTAATTGAATTTTCTAATTTTCCATCTTTAGTGTTTTAAACCACAATTTGATCATTCTTTTATAATTATTATACATGCAGGTTTTTTAACCTTATTAATTGAGGGATATTTGTACTTTTGTCATCCCGTGTTGGACCATTAAACTTGGCCATAACTTAACCTAAAAAAAAAAATGTGTGTCAACTACCCTTATTTACAGACATGCTATTGCTCTTTATTGCACTCTTGTGTGCTGTTGTCAGTGAAATGAGTAACTGAGAAAATGGGTAAAGTGGTATTTTGGGTGCTATGCTGCATTTCTAAAAGTTGAAGTATTTGACTTCACAACACCAAATGTAAAACATTGAAAAACAGAGATTTATCTCTCAAGTACTCGAGCAGTATTATATTATATATTTTACACAAACATTTTTATATCATATCTAATTTTTTATTTTTTATTTTTTAAAGGTGATTTATTTATATTTTAATTTATGTATAATATACTGCTTAATGTAGGCTACTTATAATTTAGTATGGTTTAGATAAAATTTTGTATATTAAAAAAATAGTTTAGAAATTGTTTTGTGCAATATATATATATTTATATATACACACACACACACACACACGTCTTATATTTTTATGCACAATATAAATATATATATATATAAAATCTTTTACATTTTTATGTCATATCTATGTTAGTATTTTATTTTGTATTCTTTTTCATAATTTACTTTTTTTTTTTTTTTGCTTAAAAAAAATATTTGAAAAAGACATTGTTCATTATCATTTGATGATCGTTTGATCCATACTTTAGTAAGGTTGTGAAGTTCATTGAGGATGCTTTTCGTCCTGCTGCGCCCCATCACTGCTAGGATTGTAAATAGCTGTGTTAGCTGGAATGGATGAATGCCTGGACAGGGCGGCGAGGGCACACCATGCTTTTGCTTGTCTGTCAAGCCCCTCTCCCTCACTTCATACTCCAGTTCTTTCTCTCAAAAGCTTTTCATTGTCATTTTACACCCCTTTTGCCTGTTTCTCTTCAGGCGGTGTGTCGTAGCTGCCTCTACAGAGCTCTCAGCTTAATTAACACTACAATTCACAAAATCTCCTTTCTTTTCTGTTCATTCTTCTTAAGCTTAACTGTTTTCAGGAGACCTACACACTGTTATTGGTTGAAAAGAATGGTTGTGTGTTCATCCTCTCTGGTCAAATTGTACTGGTTTTAGTTTGCAAAGCTTTTTTAGCTGGCAGACCACACCAGAGTGGCTGGGACGTGTCCAGTGCACCGCTTCTGAATGCGCAGAGGCAGAGACTGTCTGTCCAGACTGTGCGACTAGTGCTGAAACAGCAGCATACATTATCCCGTAGCACCCCGGCACACTCGTGTCCAACCCACACGCACACCAGTCGCACATTAGTCTGTCTGCAGCAGAGGGACTATTCACAGCCATGATCCTGAAAAATGGGGCCTGGTTCAGGAAGAATAAAGTGAGTGGATCTGTGCACGCTTCTGGTAACAAACACAGTTGTTTGTGATCTGACTGTCTGACATCCAACGTTTTGGTCTCGTGTTGAAAGGCTTAAATCTGTTGTTTATGTGTGATTAATCTTGAGTACTTTGAACAGATGAGAGTGCCGTGGCAGGTGCATGTGCACTCTTCTTTGTATCTCTGGGTGTAAATGTTCCATGCATTTTTCAAGGTCTTGAGTGGTTTATCCGTAATGGGCCAGCATGCGTGACTGCATGTGTCCCTGTGCAAGCTAGTAAATCCCTGCTTGTTGATGTGTGAGAGATGCTCGTGCAGGGATTTAGTGCCTCTCTGGCTGTGGGAAAGCGGCGTGTTTATTTATAACGCTGAGGCCTTCATTTACTACTACAGGACCCCGGCCGTCCCAGAAGTCTACTGGTAGTATAGCAAGAATTCATCAGCGCAGAGAGAGGCTTTTATTTTGTGACCATACTAGGCATGTTAAACGATGAACGTTTCTGCCTAAATAAATAGGTTTGAGTTACTGCGTCTGCATTCCCTCAATGTTTTGCTTCAGTAGTTCAGAACTGTTGAAAAAGCTAATTAAAAAACAACAACTGATGGCTATTTACTAACAATGTCATGATGAAATGTTAAACATTTTTTGACATGCTGTCAATTTCTAGAAAAATTATTTCAGCTCATTTCTCAATCTGTGGGGCAATGCATTGCACTAGTGATTGTTTAGTTGTTGTTAGTATAGCCACAATTATACATGTTGACTAGTGTGATATCATTCCAGTAATACTAGACTGACTCACTGACATATTGTTGCACAAACTTGTGTTTTTGGTCTGCCCAGTTTTTAATGTCATGTGACAACAATTTTTAATTAAGGCAAACTTTGAAGGACTTTTGTAAGATCATGGACCAAGAAAAACGTTTAGCGTTTTATCATAAGTACATTTAAAGGGTCTTTTAAAGAGTTGTATATACAAAATTGTTTACTCTTTTTAATTCTAAGTTGAATTTTATAAAATATTATAATGTTGAATAGCCTGTGAAGCTGATATGGCAATACATTTAAATACAACCAACCAACAGTGCCAATAAATATATATATATATCCAACTAGGGGGCCTCGACACACTTACAAAAAAAAAAGAAAAAAAGAGAGAAAACAAACTTTTGAAATAATCCAAAACAGCTAAACATCTAGATTTTTTTGCTGACATTGTGTTTCTTATTTTAATTAGTTGCTTTAACAACTGCCATTTTATTTTAATTTTAACACTATGTTCTCATTATCTAAAATATAGGAAGTTTTGATTTCTATATTGAAAAAGTCATGGAAATTAATAAAATCTCAAAAAGTCATGTCATTTTTATTTTAACGAACATAAATTTTTCTAGTTATGTAAAGCTATTAGAAATGACTATTTCTGAGTATTTTTTTTTATCTAAACAAGTACATTCACTGTTTTTTAAACTGATTTTTTTTTTTTGCTTATGTAATTCAAAAATGATAAATAAGCAGATTTGTCATTAAAGCAGAAGTACAAGAAATATGTTGGGAGGCCTTCAAATATGGTCTGATACAATGGGGGTGAATAAGGCTGTGAACCTCAGTTTTAAGATTTCAAAAACCAATAAATATATATATATATATATATATATATATATATATATATATATATATATATTTACATTTATATGTATATGTTATAATTGTTCGAAATGCTATAACCATACAAGCATCACACTTTGGAAGTGCAATGCATTACTAAACACGATTTGTGTTTGCTTTTATACACTGTAGTAAAGGAGCTATTGTCTGTAATAGACAGCATTCTTAAGTTTTGGTCACATTAGCAAAATTTTGGCCAAATTTCATAGGCAAAAGAAGTCCTTTGTCTATAGAAAATAATGTAGCGATATATGAAGCACACCTCTTCACTTTCAAGCAAAGCAGATTTCTTTTGGTCAACGCAGAAAATTTGCGTGGCTAACTTGAACTTACTGTGACATCCGATATATGAAGCACACCTCTTCACTTTCAAGCAAAGCAGATTTCTATTGGTCAACGCAGAAAATTTGCGTGGCTAACTTGAACTTACTGTGACATCCGGTTGTGCTGTAGGAGGAGGAGGCAACTCCACTGGGACTGTCCACGGCTCAGGCTCTGTGCACCCTACGGGACCAGCTGTCCAACTTATTGGGGGAGCACCAGAAATCCAGCCGCCGTAGGTCCACCATACAGGTCTGTTCTAGATTGCATGTTATCAACACAGTTATGGTATATTACTTTTGTCCTGATTTTGGTTTTCCTCTTTGTTTTATAGGAGCAATGGGCTAAGAGCTTCCTTCACCATGACAACCGGCATTCATGCTTCCATTGGCCAGGAGCTATTCTCACTCTGATTGTGGTGGTTGGGCTGTTGTGTTGTCATGGCAGCCAGCCGGCGGGCAGGTGGGCATGGCTTAGTGCAAGAAACATCACATAGTCGAGTTTAGCTATCAGATATTTTTTATGTAAGTCTCTTTCCTTTGTTGTCTCAGTCAAGGCATAGAGTTAGTGAACGCGGGAGCACTTTTCCTCCTGCTGCTGCTGAACCTCTTTCTCATTGGGCGGCAGCAGAGGTTACGGATGAGTGAGATGGTGCGGAGGCTCAAGTCCATTATCTCACAGCTGAACGGTGAGAGAGCAGCGAGTGAATAAACGTCTAAAGGAATCAGTCATGCTTCAAGAAATAATAATGATGGTTATGTTGTGGCTTATCCATTCATTTGCATTATATTTCCATGCAATGCTAAATACAATTTGATATAACTGGAATTATGATATAGTTCACCGAAAAATGAAAATTCTGTCATTATTCACTCTCATGTCATTCCATGTTGCTAGACTTGTTGTTCCAAGTCTAAAAAGTAAATGTTCACTTGTTAACTCTCTCGTTTTTTCTCATTGTTTGCCAGATTATTTGGAGAGAAGTGCAGGACATCCAATCAGATGGGCCTCCTCTCTGTGTCCTGACCTCTACACCCCGACTTCCCCTTCCTGGTCACTGCATTGGACATTTAGAGATGAGCAGCTGGTCAATCTACCTGTCAGTCTCCTGGTGGAAGGTGATGTCATCGCTCTTAGACCGGGCCAGGAAGCCTTTGCATCTCTCAGAGGCATCAAGGTAATGTCAGATTTAAGTTTCTTTTTGTTCATTTATTGTGTCGGATATAGATATTTTACAATATACATAACAATTACCATGTTAACATTATTATTTTAGTATTATCTGTAGAAAATTACAGCATTTGTTAATATTTAAAACATTTGTTTGTATATTTTCAGTTAAGTTTTTATTTTAATTGTTCTTTTGTCATTTTTATTATTATTTTATCTTGCTTTATTTATTTTTTTATTTTTAGTAATTGAATACTTCTGCTTATTTCAGTTAGTTGCCAACATTTTTAATTCTATTAAGTTTTTAAGTTTAAGTTTTATATCTAATACTTATATTTTGTTTAATTTCAGCTTTACTTCAATTAATGAAGACAATATTTAATAGTTTTAATTTTAGTTAACAATAACAACACTGCATGGTAACCATAGTTTCTGCCAAAGTAACATAGTAACTACAGGTGCATCTCAATAAATTAGAATGTCGTGGAAAAGTTCATTTATTTCAGTAATTCAACTCAAATTGTGAAACTCGTGTATTAAATAAATTCAATGCACACAGACTGAAGTAGTTTAAGTCTTTGGTTCTTTTAATTGTGATGATTTTGGCTCACATTTAACAAAAACCCACCAATTCACTATCTCAACAAATTAGAATATGGTGACATGCCAATCAGCTAATCAACTCAAAACACCTGCAAAGGTTTCCTGAGCCTTCAAAATGGTCTCTCAGTTTGGTTCACTAGGCTACACAATCATGGGGAAGACTGCTGATCTGACAGTTGTCCAGAAGACAATCATTGACACCCTTCACAAGGAGGGTAAGCCACAAACATTCATTGCCAATGAAGCTGGCTGTTCACAGAGTGCTGTATCCAAGTATGTTAACAGAAAGTTGAGTGGAAGGAAAAAGTGTGGAAGAAAAACATGCACAACCAACCGAGAGAACCGCAGCCTTATGAGCATTGTCAAGCAGATCCTCATATGAGTGTTTCTCTCGCTCTGTTCTTCTCAATCGCTGTATGTTCTGTTACCAGGACGACGAACACATCGTGCTGGAGCCAGGAGACCTTTTTCCGCCATTCTCTCCTCCTCCTTCCCCACGCGGGAATGAGCGGAGGGGCCCCCACAGTCCTCAGCAGTACCGCCTCTTCAGGGTGGTGCGCACACCTATACTCGACAGTGTCAGGTTCATACCTCCGAGCCAAACAAACGATGAAAGCTGAAATATTTTTGGTTTGATTAATTTAAGGAAATGATAACTATACATTTTTTCATGCCATTTTATCTTGTGTGATATGTGAACATTTTTGTGTTCTAACAACAGCTATTAGTAACTAAGCACCTTTTTCTGGCCAATAGGAACAGTCTTGATATGGCTCTCTCCCGTCCAATCACAGCCCTTGATAATGAACGTTTCACAGTGCAGTCCATCATTGCCAAATTCGCCTGTCCAGCTGTATTGGTATGACAAAACTGAACCCATGCACACTTTAAGATTTCAAAATGGTTTGATTCACACATATTGTGCCTGCAAGCAACATCCTTTTTGACACTCACATTAACAGTTATTGTGTAGCCTAGTGAACCAAACTGAGATACCATTTTGAAGGCTCAGGAAACCTTTGCAGGTGTTTTGTGTTGATTAGCTGATTGGCATGTCACCATATTCTCATTTGTTGAGATAGTGAATTGGTGGGTTCTTGTTAAATGTGAGCCCAAATCATCACAATTAAAAGAACCAAAGACTTAAACTACTTCAGTCTGTGTGCATTGAATTTATTTAATACACGAGTTTCACAATTTGAGTTGAATTACTGAAATAAATGAACTTTTCCACGACATTCTAATTTATTGAGATGCACCTGTACATGTATGGTTACTACTTTAGTGGTGCATACTGGTATTTTGTGCTAGAATCTGAAACGGTACAAATGAAAACCTTGGAGAACACATGCTGTTTATTAATGAGTGTTTCTCTCGCTCTGTTCTTCTCAATCACTGTATGTTCTGTTACCAGGACGACGAACACATCGTGCTGGAGCCAGGAGACCTTTTTCCGCCATTCTCTCCTCCTCCTTCCCCACGCGGGAATGAGCGGAGGGGCCCCCACAGTCCTCAGCAGTACCGCCTCTTCAGGGTGGTGCGCACACCTATACTCGACAGTGTCAGGTTCATACCTCCGAGCCAAACAAACGATGAAAGCTGAAATATTTTTGGTTTGATTAATTTAAGGAAATGATAACTATACATTTTTTCATGCCATTTTATCTTGTGTGATATGTGAACATTTTTGTGTTCTAACAACAGCTATTAGTAACTAAGCACCTTTTTCTGGCCAATAGGAACAGTCTTGATATGGCTCTCTCCCGTCCAATCACAGCCCTTGATAATGAACGTTTCACAGTGCAGTCCATCATTGCCAAATTCGCCTGTCCAGCTGTATTGGTATGACAAAACTGAACCCATGCACACTTTAAGATTTCAAAATGGTTTGATTCACACATATTGTGCCTGCAAGCAACATCCTTTTTGACACTCACATTAACAGTTTGCTGTATTCGTACTGCATAGTATGTATGTAGATTTTTATTATTGAGCCTGCTGAACTCAGCAGAAAATAAGGTGATTATTTTTTGAAAACCTGTTTATCAACACAATCTTTTGCAGTATTAGCTTTTATAAAGCAACATAAAATGATGTAGTGTCAGTGTGAAAGCTGTCATGACGCTCACATGCCCCAGATGCAAGATGTGTGATAACGCATGAAAATGTGTGTCCATTTACTGATCTTTGGTCAAATTTTCATTTATAGGTGGCCTTTTTCTCTGTTAACACGATCCGGTACTTTTGTGACACTCCCGGTCTCACCACTGGACCCTTCAACTTCCTTCAGTTGCAGGTTGATAGTTGTTAATCACAAGGCAAATTTTTCTTTCAGTTTTTTTATTCAGAACTGCTTTCACACTCTGAGAAGTAAATATTAGGTTAAAGTCATCATAGCATTCTCTTTTTCATTTAATAGTTTTTTTTATTGCACCTTCATTTAGATTATTAACCATTAGAGTGATTAGGCAAGTTTCAAATGACATTATTGCACCCTTGCAAGGCATTGCGGGAAGGGAACGATACTCATATAATCGTTCCAAATAAAAGCAAGCAGCTAAATTTCTTATATGGGGGATTTTCCTCAAGATTGTTAGTGAAATCTACATACAGTGGTCACTTTAATGAAGCAGTTTTTGCTGTTATGAATATGAGATCCTGGGTAGCATGTCCTCGCAATATGCTATGAAACCTGAGATTATTTAAGTTTTTTTTTTTAAAACCATCACTGTAACACAGTGGTTCTCAAC
Source organism: Sinocyclocheilus grahami (assembly GCF_001515645.1). Classification (NCBI taxonomy): domain Eukaryota; kingdom Metazoa; phylum Chordata; class Actinopteri; order Cypriniformes; family Cyprinidae; genus Sinocyclocheilus; species Sinocyclocheilus grahami. The sequence goes on along the minus strand of NW_015505215.1, from coordinate 3,851,564 downwards.
CAGGGGAGCTCAGCAAAATTCCAAGGGGGTGTCAAGGTGACTTAAAATGATTTGAAATAAGCCAAAATAAGCATTAAAATGAGCCAAAACAACAAAAAATCAAGTTATTTTTTATGTTAATTCACTGTCTTCACTTCTCCCATATCAGGTGTGATTTAAAATATGAGATGATTAATACATCTGGAAAAGAGATGAAAAGAATGGGCATTTTTATAATATACAGATTTCTAGTTATGACAAACTCTTTCAAAAAATTGTATTAAAAATCCTTGTTAATCCTTATCCAGTAAATCATGAAAAATTGAAGTCATGGAATAAAAAAGGTTGAGAGCCACTGTTGTAATGCTTTAAATGACTACTATTGGAAAATATTATTTAAATATTTACACGTTTGTTTCTTTGTTTTTATCAAAGACTGCACAGAGATACCAAATAAAATTGAATTAGAGGCGCAAACGTTTTATTGGTCACAACAATGTTGGTATCGATGTTTCTCTTTCCCTCTTTTTCTCCTTCTCTTGCTGTCTTTGATGAATAGATGATGGGTGTATTGCCGATTTTACCTCTTCTGTTTCCTGTGATGTGGATTCTGGTCAATGCGTACGGAGAGGCCCGCTTGTTAGCCGAGTCCAGCTGTAACTCTCCCACTGGCCTGGTAAGACAAACAGAACACAGCACATTCTTTTACTTGTTCATGCTAATTCATGAATTGTTCGTTAACAATTCACACTCACACATATAACTTGCAGAACTTCCCAAATCCCACACCAATGGATATTGCTGCAAAATTGTAACTCGCTCTGTCTGTGATTACTGTGTGTATTAACTTTTATTTGCAGCCTTAACACTGAATGAGGAAGTAAAGCTTATTGGCCCAGCTCACACTAGTAGTAGAGTGGCTTAGGGAGGGATTGCAGAGCCGAGGTGAAGCGATAAGGCTAGAGTTGAAACGGAGGGCTGACCATCTGATTAGGTGTTTAATCAGACTTTTTTCTCATCCCAGCTTGCTAAGTTCTCTGAGGACACTCTAAGCAGCTACACGGAAGTGGTGTCCTCCCAGGTATATCCTCTGTATTCCTCCTCCTCCTCTCCCACCCGTTCACCACACGCTTCTTGTGATCCTTCTCCCTTGCTCTGGGCCCTTCCACAACCATCATCTTTTTCTTCATCTTTTTGTTCTGATAATTACTCATGTCAACTTCTTTATCAGAGGATCACAATGAAAAGAGCCTGTTTTTTTTTTTTCTTTTAAAAAACACAGTCACTTCATCTCACGTGTTCGATCAAGTTTGCAAAATCAGCCAATACACCCCTGGTCTTTTTTTAAATTAATTTGCACCTTTTTCGCTTCTTGTGCTGCCGGTTAGTTTGGCACCCCACACGCTGACCTGTGACCCCTCGGCCTTTGCCTGCCCACCTTCTGTCTGCCTGAGGTTTGCATGATAGAGTATACACTCTTTCTATAGTGGTGGTGCGTGTCTAAACTACATTTATCTGAGTTAATGTGCATTTTGAGAACTTCTGCATGATCAAGACTCTGTTTTTTTCCCTTTAAAATTTCCAAAGTGTGGTAAGTATTTGTCTGCATGGACAGATCAGATACATGAACAGGCTGAAAGTGTTTTGCTGTTTAATGTTTTATTTTTAAAGACTTTGGAAAACAAAAAAAGAAAGGTTTTAAGACAATCTTCATAAACTTCCTCAGTGGTTTATTTAACAGTTGTGCACAGTTAAAGTCTGAGTGTGTGTGTATGTATTTTTGATGATGTGTCTTTAAAGACCCAGTGAAATCAAAATTGGACTTTTGTGGTTTTTGTCGCGTTTCCATGTCTGTTAGATTCAAGGCCACCTATATCCTAGTATAGTCCTAACAGTTGCCTTTTTTTTTTTTTTTTTTGCAGATATATTTAATAAATGCACTAAGGTGTGCAATAAAGTTTGGAATCAGTTACTTTTTTAAATGTTTTTGAAAAAGTGCTTACAAAATGTATAAAACAGTAACATTTTATTATATATATAATATTATTTTAAAGTAACTGTTTTTATTTTATTATGTTTTAAATTGTAATTTATTCATTTGATGGCAAAGCTGAATTTTCAGCATCATTACTCCAGTCTTCAGTGTCACATGATCCTTCAGAAATCATTCTAATATGCTGAAAGTCAATTGATAGGCAAAATAAGTCATTATGCTTTTAATGGCAACCAGTTTTTCTTTACATGTACTGATAAATAATTCATAATGGGAACAGGAACATGTATTAAGAAAGTAAATTAGTTCAGTTTTGATTTCATCTTGACTTTAAAGGTGGATACTTGGACATCTGATGTGCGTCAGATAGATTCACCTGCAACTAACAGCTTTCAGTTCTTCAGTTCAGTGCTGCTCTCCTGTAGCTGCTGCCTCAAGCTTTCATTTGTTTGCTTCAGTTTCAAATTCAGTCAATAAAATGTTTCTCTCCCTTTTCCTGCTGCAAGGTGCATTTATCTTTATGAAACAATCCTAAAAAAATCTCTGAATGCACCAGGACAAAAACCCAAGACTGGACATGCTACTGCTGCTTTCTTCCTGCCTAACTCTCCCAGGCTTTGTCTTACAGAGCTTCTCTTTAAGTGTGTGTGTGTGTGTTTTGTCTGAGGGTGACATCCAGAACCAGGTTTCATAAATCCTGACAATTTTGCAGGGCCATTCACAACCCAGAGGTGCTGATGCATGGATTTGAGTTTCAGTCAGGAGAGACGATGACACTCACTCCATATTTGTGTGTTTGTGTGTGTGTACGTGCTTGTGTACAGGAGATGCTACGCTGTGTGTGGAGACACCTGGTCAGTGTGTTGAAGGGAGAGTCCCAGACCCTCTGTTATACCTCCAGTCTGCTACACTCGTTGGGTTCGGTCACTGTAAGTGCTCCTCCTGCTGTCATACTGGAAATGTTACACTTCCTGCTTGCAATTTGAAAAATGGCTTAATGTTGACTTTAAAAATTAATAAAAATTAAGACCGTTCTGGGTTTTTTTCAACTTAATTATCAATTACAGCAGGGCTGTAACTGATATAGACATTCAGGAGACATTCTGCTCAAATATTTAAATTAGTGCTCCATTAATATGTCTCTTTAATAGCAGAACCATTCTAAGAACTTGATCCTGTTCCCATTCTTAAACGTTTGTTTACATCCTTGAGATTCTGTATCATGCTGGTAATGACCACAAACAATAATTACAACACATCCCTCAGTTTGTATAAACAAATTTCAAGAGGCGTTTACAGTAATTAAATACTCTTTATAAGGCAAGACTGGAGGGCATGAATGCAACACCATAAATCGGTTTACTGTCCAACACATTTTATCATTCTTATGCTTGATGGGGAATGTAGTTGTATTAGCTTTGTAGCTGTTCTTCATCAACGGTACACAAAAATAATTTTTTATTAAAACTTAATTATGATCAATACCATGAGTGGCATTTACAATATTGTTGTAGCAATCATGTGCAGTAATCTATTAAATGCATTTACATTATTTGGTGAAAACAATAGACATTTGCTTGAAAATGATTCCATTAGTATTGCTTTAAATTCAAAGAATCATAAGCTTTATTAACTGATGAAGTTTCTTGTTTTATCATATTTCCTGACCCGCTCATAGGTGCTGTGCTGTGTGGATAAGCAAGGCATTTTGTCCTGGCCCAACCCTAGTCCCGAGACTGTGTTGTTCTTCAGCGGACGAGTAGAACCTCCTCATGACAGCCAGGAAGACCTCAGAGATGACCTGTTAGTCAACTCCCTCTGCAGGACAGAGGGCGAGGAGGAACGTGACGAGGTACTGCTGATAGCTAGACTGGAGTATCATACAATTTCTTTTAATTATGATGATTTGAATAAGGTTTCTGCAAAAATACAGCATATAATTGTACCTGATAGGGCTGGACTTGAATAAGTTGTTATTTTAGCCTGTGTTTTGTCTCACTTCAGTCTGTGTGTGTTTTCCTGTGTTTAGCCTCAGGAAGGCGAAGCACTGCTGTGTTTACCAGTGTTTGAACCCTCCCTTCACATGGCTGAGCAGGAACCCAGCGAGACATCACATGACACCGCCCGCTCCTCAGACACCCAGCGGCAGCATCAAGGACCCCAAACCACCCGTTCCAAACACCCTTCAGGATCCAATGTCAGTTTCAGCCATGACACTGAGGTTGGTGAAGATGACATTGCTCAGGTAGGACTACATCTTTATGTTGCTGCTTGAGCTGGTTCAGGTTCTAACTATGCAGTTTGGTTTATGTATTTGTATGTGTCTCTAATTCCAGCCATGTGGTATGGGTGATGATCTGTGTGAAGCAGAAGATTTTGTGTGCGACTATCATCTGGAGATGTTGAGCCTGTCCCAGGATCAGCAGAACCCTGTCAGCATCCAGTTTGATGATTCCGGTTGGCAGAATCACCTGCCCTCTTTGAAGCCTCTTGGCTTGAACATCCTGTTGAACCTGTGCAATACAACCATCACCCAGCAGCTCTGCAGATTCTCAGACCACTTGTCAAACCTGGCGCTGCAGGAATGCCACGGGGCGGTTCTACCCGTTCATGTTCCCTGGGGCCTCTGTGAACTATCTCGCCTTATAGGTAAATGAGAGAAGTATGTTAATAAACATATATATTTTCAGGATTTATAGTATTGCACAATAATCTTTCATTAATTTTGGACTCCTGTAGCTTCTATGGGCTTCCCATCACAAGAATACAGGGCTATACAAACAGAAAGGACTTTTTTAAATCATTATTCAACACATTCAATCTGTATTAGTATTGTCGACTGAAATTTTAAAAACTAAAAACTCACTTAATCTTTAAAAACACTAGTAATTTAATGTATTCTTTAGCAAAACATAAATATATATTTTTTCATACTGTGTATTATTTTGTGAGGCCTATATTCATTTGTAGCAATTAAAATGACAATGTTTTCGTTTTTATTGTTTTATTTAAAACCTTTTAAATATATAAGAAAATACAAAACAGTGTGCGCATCCAAAAACCCAAATTGGGCCCAGGTGCGGGATTAAAAAAAGAATAATAATAATAATAAATAAATAAAAAAGTACCGCTCCTATATATATATTTATTTATAAACAATGCAATGTTTCAGTCGATTAATTTGGTGCCTGACGAAGATCTAATCGGATACTTTCCGTACCCACTGTATATATATATATATATATATATATAGGAGCGGTTTTGCTAGTGTGCAGACATTCCTTCCATTTCTTCCAATTCCATTTCTTTTTTTATTTTTCATTTTTGTCAACAAAAATAATGTTGAATTTTCGTTTCAGGCATTTATCAGTTATCTGTATCAGGCAGAATATTAATATTGGTGCAAGCCTCAACCCATAATGATAATTGAAAAAAATCTCTAATATTGGCCAATATGGATGCGCAATATATATTGGATATTGTGCATCCCTAATCATTTATGAACTTCTACTCTGGCAGTACTTCTAGTGACGTTAAACTCATTTTACTGTCTTCACATCCTATCTTAAGATTACTGGGTTGTTATTTCCTGTTCTGTTGTATGTCAGGTTTTACTCCGGGAGCGAGGGAACTGTTTAAGCATGAGAATCATCTGTCTCTGTACCAGCTTCCTTCCGGAGAGAAGGCCAAAGAATCTGTCCCCCGCCGTCTCCATCACTTCACCAAACGCCAGCCTCCCATCAGTCACCTCATCAGTCTGTTCGTCAGGGACAGCACTACCAGTACGGCCCATTTTTTTTCTATCTCACTTCCTGTTTGTCCTTGGTGGTTTTGTTTAGTTATTGACCTTTGCCCTTTGAAATCCGTTCAGATAATGTACAGATGCTCTCCCATGGCTCGGCCGACCTCATCCTAGAAGCCTGCACAGATTTCTGGGATGGGGCGGACATCTATCCGCTGTCTGGCTCGGATAGGTCAGAGACGCTAATTAAAAAACTGACACTAGTCATTTAGTTTTCTTAATATGCAGAGTGAAGTTTGTTTGTGTACTAAAGTACTGGTATTTATACCCCATAGGAAAAAGGTTTTAGATTTCTACCAACGTGCCTGTCTGTCAGGATATTGTTCTGCATTCGCCTATAAGCCTATGCAGGTGGCATTGTCTGGACAGCTCAATGGAAAGTGTGTGGAGCTGGCTCCAGGCCCCACGCTCTTTTCGGGGGTGGAGCTTCCCAGTACCACCCCCATCAAACATGGCAGCCGCAGGAACAGCTGGAGTTCTGATGGTAAGAGACATTGTATGTTCAGCTCCCAGTCTGGACAGTAGAGCTAAAAATATATATATTTATATGTTTGTCTGACGATCAGCTGATCCCATAGATACATAAAGAGATAATGTTTATGTAGCTGGATAGATACATAGATGGATAGCTACATAAATTTATAGATGGATAGACAGATAGCTGGATAAATAGCTAGATGGATGTATAGATACATCAAGGGATAGACAAATACATAGCTGTATAGATAGCTGAATGGATGGATGAATAGAAACATAGATGGATAGACAGATGGTTAGATGGACACTTGGATGGATTAATGGATAAAGGATACGTAGATGATAGTCAGATAGATAAATACCTGAATAGATAACTTGATGGATGGATGGATAGCTACGTTGGTGGATAGACAGATAGATACCTGGATGGATGGATAGACAGCTAGATATGTAGCTGGATAGATACATAGCTCAGGGGATAGATACATAGACAGATGGATACATGGATGGATGGATTTGTCGATTTGTAGATACGAGGATGAATAGATATGTATCTAGATAGTCAGAGAGATGGATAGATTACTAGATTGATCCATTTTTTGATTTATAGTTAATGGTTTAAACTGATTCACTGAAATGAATCAAACTTACCAAATATGTTTGTGTACTGTATATGTTTCAGAGGGTATTGGAGAAGGTTTGGAGAAGGAGGACTGTGTGCAGGCTCTGAGTGGCCAGATCTTCATGGGAATGGTGTCATCCCAGTTCCAGGCCCGACTGGACACTGTACGGCTCATTGAGAACCTGGTGGGAGCCTGTATCCGCTTTGTGTACTTCTCCATGGAGGACGAGCTGCGCAGCAAAGTATTACACTGATGAGAAAACACACTCAGTAAAAACACAATGCATTTGCTGTGTCATATTTTGTCACCTGTTAATGCTGGCTTTGCTTGTAGGTGTTTGCAGAGAAGATGGGTTTGGAGACGGGCTGGAACTGTCACATCTCTCTGACCCCAAACGGAGATGGTCACTACGATGGTGCTCCGTCCAGCCCTAGCCAAGCAGGATCTCTACATGATGACCTTCTGCATGGTAAATGTGTCTTTCTGCCTGCCGGTACACACAATTGACATACACTAAATTTTTCCCTCATTTGGAATTGATTTAAATGATACAACCTCTCTGTGTTCTTAGATTCTCGTGATGACGCAGAGGGCCCACTACTGCCTGAGGACCAATCAGATCTTGCCAGCTTCCAGCCTACTGACAGTGATGTGCCCAGTTTCTTAGAAGACTGCAACAGAGTAAGCAGTCTACTCCAATGGCACTTAAATGCCACTTTAGAAGCGCCTCCGTGCCACCTTTATAGTGTGAGTTTGGTAGTTTGAAATATGTTTTGCAGTTGTTAAAATACTGATTGATGCTCTTTCCTCTCTGTTGTTCTATAGGCCAAACTGCCTCGTGGCATTCATCAGGTTCGTCCTCATTTGAAGAACATAGACAATGTGCCTCTACTGGTGCCCCTGTTCACAGACTGCACCCCTGAAAGTGAGTCAGCCTCAACACCAGCTTTAATGTTAGCATTAAACAAAAGTTGTGATCATCTTTTCTTCTGTTATGACGTACAGTATATCCAAATGAAAAAAATGTAGGGTGGGACTTGATTTTTATCAGTTTGTCAATTTTGATCTCATGGTGACTTTAAAGACCCCTTAAAGTTTTGTAGCTTTTAGTCCATGTGTTTTATATGCTAGTGTACTTGAGTTGAACCCTCTAAATGTTTGTTTCACAGCAATGTGTGAAATGATGAAGATCATGCAGGAGAACAGAGAGGTGACATGCTGTTTGGGGAGCTCCGCAAACTTCCGTAACAGCTGCCTTTTTCTGCAGAGTGACATTAGGTGGGTAACACACGCCACTCTACTCTGCTGTACACCAGAATCAAATATGCCCTATAATCTTATGCAAAGCTGTAATCTAAAGGATGGCAATTTTCAAGAAACTAAAAAGCTGGCTTTGAGCTTTTGTTCATTGCATAATTCGAAATATGTGAGATAATAAAATATAGTGTACATCAAAGAAGTTACGTTTATTTTAGAGTACTCTATGGCTCATTTGAATTTAAAGTGATTGTGGGGATTTGGAAACCCTCTCTCTGTGTGTTTTAGTATCTCCCTGGATCCTCTATACCCGTCCCGGTGCTCATGGGAGACATTTGGGTATGCTGCGGGCTGCGGGCTGAATGGAGACTGTGATGAGCTGTCTCCACTGGGGCTCAGTGCTAGTCTCAACAGCCTCGCCTGCTCCATGTCCTTCCATCAGGGCGAGAGTGTCAGCATGGTCAAACTCATAGAGCAGGTATACATACATACACGCTCTCTGGCATGCTGTAGGGTTGATGAGGCTGTTAATCACATGGGAGCAAGAAGATACAAGCTCATGCAGTGAATTTACTACAGTTTAAAAGTTGGGGGTCTGTACAGTTTTTGAAAGAAGTCTCTAATTATCAAGTTTGCATTTATTTGAACAAAAATTTATTTGTTCCTGTGATATTCAGTAGTTATTACTTCAGTCTTCAATGTCTAAAGTGTCTGCTTAATATTTCTGTGTAAACCATGATAATTTTTTTTCCCAATATTTTTTTTGATGAATGGAAAGCCAAATAACAGTATTTATTTGAAATGGAACTCTTTTGTAACAGTATACATGTCTGTCCTTTCATTTTTGAGCAATTTAATGCATTCTTGCTGAATAAAAGTATTAATTTCTTTAAAAAAAAACAAAAAAAAAAAACAAACTCAAAATCTTACTGACCCCAGATCTTGAACGGTAGTGTACATATGCTTACAACCGAAAAGAAAGGGGTGTGGGCTGCGGGCTGAATGGAGACTGTGATGAGCTGTCTCCACTGGGGCTCAGTGCTAGTCTCAACAGCCTCGCCTGCTCCATGTCCTTCCATCAGGGCGAGAGTGTCAGCATGGTCAAACTCATAGAGCAGGTATACATACATACACGCTCTCTGGCATGCTGTAGGGTTGATGAGGCTGTTAATCACATGGGAGCAAGAAGATACAAGCTCATGCAGTGAATTTACTACAGTTTAAAAGTTGGGGGTCTGTACAGTTTTTGAAAGAAGTCTCTAATTATCAAGTTTGCATTTATTTGAACAAAAATTTATTTGTTCCTGTGATATTCAGTAGTTATTACTTCAGTCTTCAATGTCTAAAGTGTCTGCTTAATATTTCTGTGTAAACCATGATAATTTTTTTTCCCAATATTTTTTTTGATGAATGGAAAGCCAAATAACAGTATTTATTTGAAATGGAACTCTTTTGTAACAGTATACATGTCTGTCCTTTCATTTTTGAGCAATTTAATGCATTCTTGCTGAATAAAAGTATTAATTTCTTTAAAAAATAAAAATAAAAAAAACAAACTCAAAATCTTACTGACCCCAGATCTTGAACGGTAGTGTACATATGCTTACAACCGAAAAGAAAGGGGGGGGGGGGTATTTTTGTGGCTTATTATATGTAGACAGATATAGTAAAAAAAAGTCAGTTAACTGAAAAGAAAAATTATTAAGTACATGAGTATAAGTCATGCGGGTTCGAGTCTTGCTTGCAACCAGTCCCATTCCCATTCTCTCATCATAATTGTCAATTTTTACTATATTTAATAAAACAATCTTTAAAAAAAAAAAATGTTGAATCTGAATGTTGTCTGTTGATGTATCTTCAGGCGCGACACACCACCTATGGCATTCGCAAGTGCTTCCTCTTCCTACTGCAGTGTCAACTGACACTGGTCATCATTCAGGTGAGAAAAAAACAGACCTGCGTAAAATTGACAGAATTCATTCAATATTCATACTCTTGATGTCTTGGTTTTTATAGTTCCTGGCCTGCCTTATTCAGCTACCTCCTCCCATGAACATCACAGACATACTGTGGCTTTCCTGCTTCTGTTACCCACTGAAAAAAAAAACAAAAAACAGAAGAAGGTGCGGGGGGGGGGGGGTATTTTTGCGGCTTATTATATGTAGACAGATAAAAATTATTAAGTACATGAGTATAAGTCATGTGGGTTCGAGTCTTGCTTGCAACCAGTCCCATTCCCATTCTCTCATCATAATTGTCCATTTTTACTATATTTAATAAAACAATCTTTAAAAAAAAAAAATGTTGAATCTGAATGTTGTCTGTTGATGTATCTTCAGGCGCGACACACCACCTATGGCATTCGCAAGTGCTTCCTCTTCCTACTGCAGTGTCAACTGACACTGGTCATCATTCAGGTGAGAAAAAAACAGACCTGCGTAAAATTGACAGAATTCATTCAATATTCATACTCTTGATGTCTTGGTTTTTATAGTTCCTGGCCTGCCTTATTCAGCTACCTCCTCCCATGAACATCACAGACATACTGTGGCTTTCCTGCTTCTGTTACCCACTGCTAAGGTAATAAGGAAAAAATGACAAAAAAGATGCCCACATGTTACATTTTAGTAAAACTAGGTCACTGTGTCATATCAGTCATCTTTATATGTATAAAAAAATACAATTTGGCATTCACAGCGTGTCCTTTCTGGGAAAATCGCCAGACAGTTCAGTGATGACAGTCGCTACTGGAAAGAATCTGGACTCCATTCCACGCAAGGTCAGTCATGAGACCACACAATGCACTCGATTTAAACGGCAAACTGTTTAAAAACACTTGATGTAACTCACATGTGCGTTTGCGTTCATGTTATTTTTGACTCTATCTCTCAGACCCAGCACTACTTCCTAGGCTGGTTCCTGTTGAAGTTCGGTCTGACGATGTTAGCCTACTTAGTCGGCTTCGGGTTTTCTCTACAGGAAGTGTGTTCTAGAGCAGCTAACCTCACAAAAACTGATAACAGCACCATTACCTGCTCTCACATACTCGCATCTAGGTACACAAACACTTGAATGTCATTTTCTCTGTGTTTAGATGCCATGAATTAGTCATGAGTACTAATCAATGATTAATGTATACAGCTCACAGGATGGCCCGCAGTGGTTTAGTGAATTGTCCAATGGGCTGCTTTTGATTCAGAAGATCATGGCAGGTTTTCTGGCTTTGCACACAGGTGACTTTAATAAAATACATTGTCTCATTTGAATATTTATCTAGATGGATCTGAGTGAAAAAAAACATATCTCTCTTCCTCTCTTTCAGTGGTCATTTCTCTGAGCTATGTGCACCGTTCACAACCCCTGTGGAGGAAGAACCCGTTCAGTAACACATGGTGGTGTCTCACGGTGCCTGTGGTGTGAGTGTTTCATGTAGAGAATGCTTATTTTATTAGCAAAGTCACATGCTAAAAGTAATTTTTTTACTAGTAAAATGTTTTTGAGGACTATTGTCACTTCCCTGGAATCAGTTAAATACACTTTGCCAATGTTTTTTCTTGCAGATTGTTGGGACAGGTGGTGCAGGCTGTGATAGATTATCAGTTGTGGCAGGACAGGAGTACAGAGGTGGTCTTCACACTACGTCACATTCCCCTCTTGGTCTGGCTGTTGGTCTCTCTGTCCATCGTACTTGTGGTGCTAATCAATGAAGCAGTAAAACTGCATGAAATCAGGTAAGAGGATAAATCGCTTTAATGTACAAATAAAAATTCTGTCATCATTTACTCACCTTCCTGTCATTACCAACCTTGCAAGACGTTCTTTCTTTGATGCCATTAATGCATATATAAAAAAATAAAGTCTTCTGAAGCTGTATGATAGCTTTATGTGAGAATAGGCCACAATGTATACTGTTGTTCAAAATTTTAGTTCAGTAAGAATAAAAATTATAATAATATTTTTATTCAGTAAGGACACATTACATTACATTAATCAAAAGTGACAGTAAAGCCATTTAAAATGTTTTTTTTAACTTTCATAAAAAAATATATATGACTATTTTCACAAAAATATTAGGAAGCTAAAACTGTTTTCAACATTGATAATAAGAAAAATCTGCATATTAGAATGATCGTGTAACAATCATGAGTAACGGTTGCTGAAAATTCAGCTTTGCCATCACAGGAATAAATTACATTTGAAAACATATTAAAATAGAAAACAGTTATTTTGAAATTTCACTACATTGACAGAATCTACTATTTAATTTCCTATTTGATTCCTTTAAATTCTTAATTAGTCCAAATCTAGCCTACATATGCCATTTATCATTTAACCCACAGCTTATGAAAATATGGCTCTGATTTCAGGGTGCGAGTGCGTTACCAGAAGAGGCAGAAGCTTCAGTTTGAGACTAAGCTGGGAATGAACTCTCCCTTCTGACCTGCATCTGTACAGGACAGCATGGTCACACACGTCAGCATCATGTTTATTTCAGTGGCGGAGAAGATAAAGAATGCTTTGAATTTCCCCCAACAGAGCTCTTCCTGCAACACCTCGAATGGGCAGAACTCTGAAGGGCTGCATTTTTAACTATCTTTGATTTAGGCTTTACTCAAAGTAAAGATTTCATCTGTGTTGTTTGAGGGATGTTCACCTGCATGCTGCTTTGGTTTGGACAGGAACATTATTTTTTAATGAGGCCATTCCTTTACCCCCTCAAAACCTGAAACTGTAATGCACGGTATAGAGAATATATACCAAAATGTACAACGGAGGGCTAAATTAGCATGATTTTTCTGCTTACTTTTTATCTTTTTTATTAGGTGTTGTGAAATGGGGATTTTATTGATTTCCTTTGTTTCAAACATGAGACAATTGACCGCTCATGAGATGAGCTTTAGCTGTAGGTTCTCTGTGTTCATATTTTAGTCGTATGGTTCTTTATCACACTGCTGAGAGGTTTCATGCAGTTCATTTAGTACGTCATAAGAGCTCGTTGAAGCCTGTTTTAACAGGTTATAATGTGAATGTCATCGCCTCAACTTACCTCGTATTCAGAGGGGAAAGATTACATTGTTTTCTTTTGTGATCATGATGTACAAGTGAATTTTCTTGCATGAATCTATCAGCTAGAGCAACTTAGCTAAGAAGCTTAGCTTCCAAAATCAAATGCTGTCAGTGTGAGACCGTGTGCAAACTCATTTACTAGCTTACTTAGAATCAGTCAGGCTTTAAACTTCTTTTCCTCTTACAGATCGATATCAGATGAAATGCATGAATATCTGGAATCTTTTTTTAGTCTTCTTTTAAACTATTTTTACTGCAAAGTTCTTAAGTTCAATCAAAACACAAAGATTTTTTAACCAGGCAAAGCAATAGCTTTCCAGCTGAAGGAAGAATGGTCCAACTTGAATTGTTCTCATTCTGTCTACAGAGATGTTTAAAATGTTTTTTCATGTGTGATTGTCAGCCAGAATGCACTGAATTATTATTTTTTTTGCATACATTTGCATGCAAGACAACAAAATCACTGGTCTTTTTTTCTCACCGCACATTTTTTCAAGAGAATTATTTCCGATGTTCTGTAATGAATATATCTAACTCTGGATGGGGTGGGCTTATTTAAATTTGTATTTTTTGTAATGATTTTTTTCCACCCCCATCCAGAGAACTCAGTGTTTACTGGTAAAGAGGTATATTGAACTTTTGTTCTGTTCTACCTCTAGCTGATTGCTAATATAATTCTAGGCAACGTCATGATTTTAATAGGTTTTATTCTTATTTTAATTTATCCAGTTGGGCTGCAGCTATGGAGTATAAGGGGCTCAATTACTGTGTCACCAGATGTGCTTATTTAAAAATACATGCAAGTGTATTTTCTGACAGTGACCAGCTAATCTCCAAATTACCAGCATTCCCCCCCCCCCCAAATACTAGTGTAATCCACTGACGTGTAGACTGAAACCTCTGACTTAGCCTAGACTCATCAAAAGGAGAATTTAAAGGGATAGTCCACCCAAAAATGTAAATTGTTACCATTTACACACCCTCATGTTGTTCCAAACCTGTTAGACTTTATTTCCTCTGCAGAACATAAAAGGAGATACTTTGTATAATGTGTTAATCGTTTGTATCCATACAGTTAAGGTCATTCAAGTTTGGAATGAAATGAGGGTGAAAAAATCATTTTCTTTTATTCTTGAATCGACTTTTCATTTTTAGGTAAACTGTCCCTTTAAGTTGCTGCTAGAACTGTATAAAGTGGTAGATTTTAAAAATGATTAATGTGTACAGGCATCATGGGACCTCTAGAACCTATACTCAAGAACCCAGTTAGTATTTTCTAAAGAACCTGTCTTTCCAATGAGCCACAGTCTACCCCCTTTTCTACGTAATGAACTGCAAGATGTCTTAATTTATTGATTTCCTGTCTCACTGTTATTCTCAAGTTTAAATCACAAATACATACTGTAACCTAATCTAATGTTGATATTTATTTTGAAATGATTACATATGCTTGTACATCAGCAAATGATTGCAACCTAACAACCTTTTTTCCATAATGCATCTAGAGATTGTCTTAGGCACTGAATGTTATAGGTGTACGTGGTGCATTTTTGCAATGCATGTTATGTGCTTTCTTCTAATTTTTCTGCACATGCAACAGGAAGGCGGGTCTTACGAAGTGTTCAGAGGTTATACTGCCCCATTACATAACTGTAGCTGTGGTCCGATGTTTCTGTTCAGCACCACTGCTGTGTAACTAAGCCTAATACAGACATATTGGAGAGAAAAAAGTTAAGTAGTTAATTTTTAATTGGTGCTGAGTTAGTGGTAAAACAAAATGTACAATTAAGGTCAAATATATCCGTATAGGTGAAAATGTGTTTTAATAAGCACTGATTTTTACCTGACTTTTTTTTTTTACAGTAATTATTTTTAAAATGTTCTCCTTTCCCTTTTTTCCTGATGTATGCATGATAAAGACCAGAATGCAAGATTTTCTTGATTTTCTCAGCTGCTGAATATTGAATACGTTGACTCAGTCATGCATGGATTAAAAACTTGCTGATGTTTTTCCATCAGTCAGAAAATCTGTCATCTTTAAACCAGGAGTATGAATCAGGCCATTTTAGAGGACTGTACAGAACCTCTCTGCAAAATACATGCCTGGGCTACAACCAACACTGATTGACCCAATATATTTGCTATTTATGAATGTTCATAAGATTTATCAATGTTGTACAGTTTGTATTTTTTTTAAGATGTCTTTAACATTGATTTCTCCACTTCCCCAGAGATTATTTGTGAACCAATGTTGTTAATAAATATGTTCATTTCAAAACAAAGGCGTGCTCTTTCATTAAGAAAGTCTCTTATGACGTTGTAATATTCAATTGTCCAGATCTTATCATCCATTCTGCCAACATCTGCAATTTTACATGGTACAAAAAATTAATAATTTGCTGAAAATATACTCACACTTGGACCATCAAAGATGCAGATGAATTTGTTGCTTCATTGGATAAAAATTTGAGAAATTCAACATTACTTGCTTACCAATGGATCCTCTAGTGAGAATGGGTGCCATCAGAATGAGAGTTTGAACAGCTGATAAAAACATCACAATAATTCATAAGTAATCCACATGACTCCAGTGAACATCTTGTGAAGTGAAAAGCTGCATGTTTGTAATAAACAAATCCATCACTAAGGCATTTTAACACTAAACCATCGAGTCAATATTAATCCAGAAAAATGCTTATTCCAGAGATATGGGCAAAACTACTATGCTTTATTATATTTCAGATATTTCACATTCCGTTACTGTAACAACTGGAAAAGTAGTTTGTGATGAAATACTGACTGAAAAAGTTTCAGGAGTTGCAGAAACACTCTTAATAGTCAGCTTTTTAAAGACTTTTGCCATTTTAAAGTTTATTTTATTTATTTATCAATGTTGTACAGTTTGTATTTTTTTTAAGATGTCTTTAACATTGATTTCTCCACTTCCCCAGAGATTATTTGTGAACCAATGTTGTTAATAAATATGTTCATTTCAAAACAAAGGCGTGCTCTTTCATTAAGAAAGTCTCTTATGACGTTGTAATATTCAATTGTCCAGATCTTATCATCCATTCTGCCAACATCTGCAATTTTACATGGTACAAAAAATTTATAATTTGCTGAAAATATACTCACACTTGGACCATCAAAGATGCAGATGAATTTGTTGCTTCATTGGATCAAATTTTTAGAAATTCAACATTACTTGCTTACCAATGGATCCTCTAGTGAGAATGGGTGCCATCAGAATGAGAGTTTGAACAGCTGATAAAAACATCACAATAATTCATAAGTAATCCACATGACTCCAGCGAACATCTTGTGAAGTGAAAAGCTGCATGTTTGTAATAAACAAATCCATCACTAAGGCATTTTAACACTAAACCATCGAGTCAATATTAATCCAGAAAAATGCTTATTCCAGAGATATGGGCAAAACTAATATGCTTTATTATATTTCATATTTCACATTCCGTTACTGTAACAACTGGAAAAGTAGTTTGTGATGAAATACTGACTGAAAAAGTTTCAGGAGTTGCAGAAACACTCTTAATAGTCAGCTTTTTTGTTCTCCTTTCCCTTTTTTCCTGATGTATGCATGATAAAGACCAGAATGCAAGATTTTCTTGATTTTCTCAGCTGCTGAATATTGAATACGTTGACTCAGTCATGCATGGATTAAAAACTTGCTGATGTTTTTCCATCAGTCAGAAAATCTGTCATCTTTAAACCAGGAGTATGAATCAGGCCATTTTAGAGGACTGTACAGAACCTCTCTGCAAAATACATGCCTGGGCTACAACCTACACTGATTGACCCAATATATTTGCTATTTATGAATGTTCATAAGATTTATCAATGTTGTACAGTTTGTATTTTTTTTAAGATGTCTTTAACATTGATTTCTCCACTTCCCCAGAGATTATTTGTGAACCAATGTTGTTAATAAATATGTTCATTTCAAAACAAAGGCGTGCTCTTTCATTAAGAAAGTCTCTTATGACGTTGTAATATTCAATTGTCCAGATCTTATCATCCATTCTGCCAACATCTGCAATTTTACATGGTACAAAAAATTTATAATTTGCTGAAAATATACTCACACTTGGACCATCAAAGATGCAGATGAATTTGTTGCTTCATTGGATCAAATTTTTAGAAATTCAACATTACTTGCTTACCAATGGATCCTCTAGTGAGAATGGGTGCCATCAGAATGAGAGTTTGAACAGCTGATAAAAACATCACAATAATTCATAAGTAATCCACATGACTCCAGTGAACATCTTGTGAAGTGAAAAGCTGCATGTTTGTAATAAACAAATCCATCACTAAGGCATTTTAACACTAAACCATCGAGTCAATATTAATCCAGAAAAATGCTTATTCCAGAGATATGGGCAAAACTACTATGCTTTATTATATTTCAGATATTTCACATTCCGTTACTGTAACAACTGGAAAAGTAGTTTGTGATGAAATACTGACTGAAAACGTTTCAGGAGTTGCAGAAACAACCTTAATAGTCAGCATTTTAAAGACTTTTGCCATTTTAAAGTTTATTTTATTTATTATTTACTTATTGCATTTTATAAACATAAAAATCACATTCCATGATTGTACTTAAACTACGACTTTATTATGCCTCATTTCACCATCAAGGTTGGAAATTACTACGCCCACTGTGTGTTGCTGTAGTCGTCCGATAGGGGGCGTTGTCCGCACCTAAAGAGGTGCCACAACATCAGAGGCTGTGATTGGATCTAGTGGTTGACAAGCGGGATGTGGGCCAATCATTGTTGAAAGGTTAACTGTGCGTACTGCGTACTACAGAATGAAGCACGGCAGCGCCGGTGGATCCGCAGCTGCAGCACGCTGAAGGGTGTCATAAGATCATTTGAAGGACTCGCTACGTGGGTTTCTTCACATTTTATACCCGTTTAGAGGTAAATATGTCGGGAACTTCTGTTTTTGTGCTTTATTTGGTTCTTATATTTGTTCATTAGGCGTTCGAGAAAGATGCCATTTGAAAACCCAAACGACCTGCTGTATATGTTGCAAAGGCATGACCCAGCCAAACAAACTTGTGTCAGAGATAAGGGTTTTTAAAACATTTAGGGCTATACAACGCGGGAAAGATTGTTTAAAAAGGCTAGAAATGCACCGCACCCTGTGTGACACGACATTCATCATGCGCTAACAGACGCTGCATCAACAATTGCACGCGCGTATTCACGTGCATGGTCTTAATGCACAACAGGTGCAGTTTGAATGTGTATATATCTGATAACAATGCAGTGATACAAGCTACAGATTTATTGAGCAAAAGAAAACCCAGCAACGGTAGATGCTACTGATGCACGTGAACATCGCCTTGTTTATTTTTGCAAAACCTTAGTGAGGTTTGCAGAGAGAACGCAGTCAATTGAAGCAGACCTCCATGTAATTAAAGTCTGGCCTACATCTATGGCTAGTGACCATACCGACTCCACCCAAATCGAAGTTTACATATTTTCTCATAGATATTAAATTGTTTAAAAATGATTTTGTGAACCACTTGACAAAGTTATATTTGTGCATGACAATAAAAGATAGAGCATGAAGTTATTTTTTTGGCTCAATAAGCTTTTAAAATGTTATTCTTTAATATGGTTATTATCAACACTATTGGTTGTTCTGCCACATCTGCTGTATCTTGAGATATGCGTCTTTTTAAATGCAAAATAATGCCAAGGAATTACATCACATTAGTTCGCATACAGTGTTATTTTAGTATTGTTTATATAATAAGGTGTTTCTTAAAGGGGTCATATGATGCGATTTCAAGTTTTCCTTTCTCTTTGGAGTGTTACAAGCTGATTGTGCATAGATAAGATCCCTGAAGTTGCAAAATGCTTATTCCAGAGATATGGGCAAAACTACTATGCTTTATTATATTTCAGATATTTCACATTCCGTTACTGTAACAACTGGAAAAGTAGTTTGTGATGAAATACTGACTGAAAAAGTTTCAGGAGTTGCAGAAACACTCTTAATAGTCAGCTTTTTAAAGACTTTTGCCATTTTAAAGTTTATTTTATTTATTATTTACTTATTGCATTTTATAAACATAAAAATCACATTCCATGATTGTACTTAAACTACGACTTTATTATGCCTCATTTCACCATCAAGGTTGGAAATTACTACGCCCACTGTGTGTTGCTGTAGTCGTCCGATAGGGGGCGTTGTCCGCACCTAAAGAGGTGCCACAACATCAGAGGCTGTGATTGGATCTAGTGGTTGACAAGCGGGATGTGGGCCAATCATTGTTGAAAGGTTAACTGTGCGTACTGCGTACTACAGAATGAAGCACGGCAGCGCCGGTGGATCCGCAGCTGCAGCACGCTGAAGGGTGTCATAAGATCATTTGAAGGACTCGCTACGTGGGTTTCTTCACATTTTATACCCGTTTAGAGGTAAATATGTCGGGAACTTCTGTTTTTGTGCTTTATTTGGTTCTTATATTTGTTCATTAGGCGTCCGAGAAAGATGCCATTTGAAAACCCAAACGACCTGCTGTATATGTTGCAAAGGCATGACCCAGCCAAACAAACTTGTGTCAGAGATGGGTTTTTTAAAAACATTTAGGGCTATACAACGCGGGAAAGATTGTTTAAAAAGGCTAGAAATGCACCGCACCCTGTGTGACACGACATTCATCACGCGCTAACAGACGCTGCATCAACAATTGCACGCGCGTATTCACGTGCATGGTCTTAATGCACAACAGGTGCAGTTTGAATGTGGATATATCTGATAACAATGCAGTGATACAAGCTACAGATTTATTGAGCAAAAGAAAACCCAACAACGGTAGATGCT
The DNA here is from genome assembly GCF_001515645.1 of Sinocyclocheilus grahami. Taxonomy (NCBI): domain Eukaryota; kingdom Metazoa; phylum Chordata; class Actinopteri; order Cypriniformes; family Cyprinidae; genus Sinocyclocheilus; species Sinocyclocheilus grahami. The sequence continues at coordinate 3,831,502 of NW_015505215.1, read as the reverse complement.
ACTGATGCACGTGAACATCGCCTTGTTTATTTTTGCAAAACCTTAGTGAGGTTTGCAGAGAGAACGCAGTCAATTGAAGCAGACCTCCATGTAATTAAAGTCTGGCCTACATCTATGGCTAGTGACCATACCGACTCCACCCAAATCGGTCATGAATATTAATCAGGTTGTGTGCGTTTGCTTGAACTGATTCGCTGAAATCTAAACAGGGACGATAATAAGTGAGCGCCAGCCAATGAGATTGTCGTTAGCACATTAGTTCCGCCCACTTCAGGAAAACCCAGCAGTTCTTAAAAGCTGAAGAATTACAAAGGAACTGTTATTTTTACAGGAGCATGTTAACATATTCTGTTACACCAAATAATGATCTTTAAAAAAGCATCATATGACCCCTTTAATGTTTTAAAATACCTTTTATTTAATATTTTCCGTAGTTTTTTTTTTCTTTTTTCCAGGTTTTAGTCATTTTTGTACTTCAAGTTAGTTGCCAAGGTAACTTTTAATTTTTTTTTTATTGTTCTAATATTTATAGGTTTATTTTATTTCTGCTTTATTTCAGATATTGAAATCGATTTTTAGTCTTAGTTAACAATAACACTAGTTGCATGTAATTTATTAATCTCTAAATTTTAAAATTCAAATTCTGGAAATGTGGCTTATTTCATGGGCTTCTTAAATGGCAATATTAGAACTAAACATTCATTTGGCTTCAAATGACATTTAGAAATACCATCAATGTGTATTTTCTGTTTTTGTCTTTTTTATATTTTAAGAATAAAATCAAGTGATCTTACATGATGCAGGTGCTTATTAGAGTCATTTATTAGGTACCCCAAATGAGGAGCTCCTGTGCCAAGCTAAAAGAAATCGGGATGGTGCCTTCTGCTGATGTTTAATTATATTTCACTCTTTTGCCTGTTCCTCCTGTTAAAGAGAGGCAGAACAGGAGTTTTGAGGTCCAAGATGGACGTGGACGTCCCTAAACCCCGTGTGTTTCTGAACTACTGCCCCACTGCCCTGTTTTCACAGTGAGAATCGTTCTGCATGGTGTTGCTCCTGTGTGTGTCTTGCAAGATGGACGTCCACCGCTTTACGCATCAATACTGCGCTGAAGCTCTGCTTTATCCTTCAGCTGAGCCAGTTGTTGTAGAAATACCTCATGCAAATGATTTGATTAGAGGTTTCATTCGGTCAGGGAGATTAGAATTTTTGCCATTACTGCAAGACAAAATATGTTATTGCAGTTTTGTCCAGTCCGCTGCTTTGCTGTGTGCTTGAACTTTAAAATCTAATTTAATAAAACAAAGACTGTGTTGTGTTTGAAAGGTCTAATATGTTCCAGGAAAGGTTTCCACAGCCTTTAATGTCCTAAATCCAATTATAGAGTCTCAGTGTTTGTTAAATGTGATCTTTGTTCTCCTTATTGAGCCAATTGGGTAGCAAAAATTAGGCTAACTAATCTCATAAATGAGTGCTCAAATATAAACTTTTAATTGGAGTTCTGCAGATTTTGTTCTGGGATTGAAAGACAACCAGAAGACTCCTCTTTGGCATTGTCATCAACCATTCATTCGTGTTGCATGGCGTTACTGAGAAGGCCCATGTAAGGTGGTACATGGTGCGGACTAAAGTTCAGGTGTCACTCTGTTCATGGACCTTACAGCTTGTTCTGCGTCTCTAGGTGGAGTTTACCGGTTGGTCCGACCCAAGTGATGGCCGTGGTGAAAGATGGACCGTGGAAGAGCCTGAGCTCTGGGAAGAAAGTAGCTTTGGCTGCTGGCCTTTCTGTGGGGGCCACTGTGGGATACCTTGTTTACCGTCACATTCGAAGCAGCAGTGGTAAGTTGTGACCTCTGGCAAGCTTTTTTCCATGCTCTGAGCAATTGCCATGTGCTGACATAAGTTTTCACTCACTGATTGTCAAAATTATATTGTTTTGGAAGTATAAAAATGATAGTGTAGTGTTGATATTCTTCTTTCCATCATTTGATTTCTGTAGTGCAATGCCGAAGCAAAGAGGAGACCAGAATATCCGTTCCTCTTGATGTGTACCGATCTATTGCAAGATATCAGAGCACCTTTCTAGACATAGTGAGTGTTCATTCTGTCTTTTTTTTGTATGGCACTAGAACTATACAGTATATGCAATATACCGTTCAAATGTTTGGGGCCTGTAAGATTTTAAAAATATTTTTGCAAGAATCTCTTAGGCTTACCAAAGCTGCATTTATTTCATCAATAGTAATATTGTGAAATTGTTAGTTTAATATAGCTGTTTCTTTTTTAATACATTTAAAAATGTAATTTATTATTGTGATTGTAAAACTGAATTCTCAGCAGCCATTCTTCTAATCATTATAATATACTGATTTGGTATGGTTATTTTTATTTATTTTTTATGTTTATTTAAAACAAATATTTTTTGTTACATTATGAATGTCTTTACTGTCACTTTTGATCAATTTAATGCGTTCTTGCTGAATATAATGGATAATTTCTTTAGGAAAAAAATTATTGACCCCAAACTTTTGAACAGTGGTGTATATATGTGTATATTATGAGCATTGTTTGGCTCGATGATGAATTACTTATGTTCTTCATTTGTTAGTTGCTTTGAATAAAAGCAATTCTACTAATATGAATATGAAATATTAAAATTTTTACTTTATTTTGTCTTTAATATTTTAAATGCAAATATTTTAAATTTAATTTACTAATTTTATGTGATTTCCAGGGCTGTAAATCAACAAAGTATTGGAAAAGCATTGAAAGTATTGTAGTAGCTATATTAAAATATTTTCCTTTTAAATGTGTTCTCTATAAAATCTGGTTATGATATTTAGGGTAAATAATCATAGAAAAACAAAATTGTTGGTGAAGAAGGTATCTGATTTGTATCATGTGGTTCTCTTAACTCTCACATTTGTGTAGGTGAATCAGAAGTCTGGTGCCCAAATAAATGTGCTGCCGATCACTGAAGAGCAGAGCATGGTGAATTTTCTGATCCAGGGCTCATCGGAGCAGATTCTTGTGGCACAGTGTGCTCTGGAGAAACTGGCCACCGACTGTGAGGTCATCACTGATGTTATAGACGTGCCTCAGACGGCATTTGGACGAATTATAGGTTGGCGGACAGTTTAGTGCCTATTGTCGTATTTTTAGAGCATCTGTGCTTTGCATCATTCTGTCAACATATAATCTCTTGTGTAAAATGTTTGAAATGTGGTTTGCTTCAGGTCGTGGTGGTGAGACCTTGAAGTTCATAAACAGAGTCTCGGGGGCCAGAGTGAACTGCTCTAAAGATCGTGGACACAGCTTAGATGAGAAGGGCAAGATCACGATTACAGGCACACGCAAGGAAGTTCAAAGTGCAAAGGTGAGATTTTAGCATACGTGTGGTTTAGAAAAAGTTTCTGCATTCACGGACAGGTTTTATGCACACATGTAGTGAGTGAGACCCAGTGTTAGATTGATTTTATTTCCTCACAGGAGATGATCATGGAGAAGGTCATAGAGAATGAAACTGTGCGAAAGCGAATAAGTCAGGCTTCTGCCCTGCGTCAGAAGAGGAAATCGCCGGAAACGGATCAGTTTAACAAGGCTCAAGGACCTGAGAATGAATTATTAAAGCTTAATGGAAAAGATTTACCTTCCCCAGTGACTGAGCTTAAACAAGAGGGGCCTCTTGCGGTCAACGGCTTTACAGACAACAGTGATACAGCTGAAAACTCCCTTAAATCAGAGGAGGAGGAGGAGGAGATTCTGTCTCCAGTATCGCCTTTGGAGATCTCCAAATTTGAAAGTATGATTCGTCAAACCCACCTTCACAAGGCCAGTGAATTAATGGAATTGTCAAAAATAAAATTTTTGTCATAATTTACTCACATTCATATGATTCTAAACCAGTGTTATTTTAGTATCATTGAGATAATATTGTAGTTTTTATTATTTTGTTAGTTTTTATATTTTGGTTTTCATTTTAATTTGTTAATTTTTGGTGAACCTTTCCTTAAAAAACATGTTTTCTGCAATTTATCAAGGAATAAGGCTAAATGATTAATCCAAAATTAAAATTAAAAGCTTTTAAAGAAGATTTTGAGGGGTTCCTGTGACCTTTTTTTTAACAGTACAATATTATTACTATATTGCTACATTATTATATAAATTGTTAGTATATTGATATATTAATATTACAAATATTGGTAACACTTTACAATATGGTTCAATTAGTTAATGTTAGTTAATATATTAACTAACATGAATAAACAATGAGCAATACATTTAAATATTTACAGTATTTATTCATCTTTGTTAATGTTAGTTGATGTTAGTCATTCATGTTAATTCACAGTGCATTAACTGATGTTAACAAGCACAACTTTTGATTTTAATAATGAATTAATAAATGTTGAAATTAACTTTTAACAAAGATGAATAAATTTTGTAGAAGTGTTCATTCTTAAGTCATGTTAACTAATGAACCTTATTGTAAGGTGTTACCCAAATATTACTATATAATAAAAATATTTATTGTAATAATGTAGAAATAAAATGACAAAAATTGTCATATTGATATATAATTTGGGGGCCAAATTGTGCAGCCCTACAGACCTGGAGCTTTAAAAAAAATAATTTTAAACTGCACAATTTATATCAGAAAAATTGCCGTTTTACTTTTTCTTCCCTCAAACTGTTCAGCCCCACCCAGGAATCATTTTCAGTCTCCCGTAGAAGATCAAATAACTAATAATTAGTCTTTTCTAACCAGTTCCTAGTCCAGACCTGAGCTTCCAGCCCGATGAGCATCTGGAGGTGTATGTGTCTGCCTCTGAGAATCCTCAACACTTTTGGATCCAGATCCTAGGGGTCCGATCTCTACAGCTGGATAAACTGACGGCTGAAATGAGCCGTTTCTACAACAGTGATACCTCACAAGTACGTTTGCTTGACCCCACTTGACTTAGGATCCACGACCCTAATAAATGAGTAAACTATTTCTTCTATATTAGTAGTAAATAATTATTTCTTCTACTACCCCAGGAGCACAGAGTGGAGACCATTATTGTTGGAGACATAGTGGCTGCTTCATACAGGGACCATGGCACGTGGAATCGTGCTCGAGTGTTGGGAATTCTGGGCTCTGGCCTGGTGGATTTGTATTACGTGGACTTTGGGGACAACGGAGAGCTTCCACGGGAACATTTACGAAGCATGAGGTATATAAGAGATGGAGAACACAGAATCAGCTGTTTATATGCTTATTGGGCTCTTGATTATTGTGTTTTACCTTCTATGAATAAACGCAGATGCATTTTAGGTGTGGTGTGTATACAATACTCATTCTGATGGTATATTATTTTGTGGCGTTTAGAAGTGACTTCCTGAGCCTGCCCTTCCAAGCCATTGAGTGCAGCCTAGCTGGGGTTCGTCCTGCAGGTAAAGAGTGATGTTCAGGTGTTTATCAGTGAAATATAATTTTTGTATAATTTCAAAAGAATAAAGTAAAAATTTTTGTTTTAGGAGAGGTTTGGACTGAGGCAGCCCTGGATGATTTTGAACGCATAATATACTGTGCTGAATGGAAACCTTTACTGGCCAAATTGTACAGCTATTCTCATTCTGAGATCTCATCCTGGCCCAGTGTGAAACTCTATGACAACAGCCAGGGAAAGGTTAGAGGTCACAACTCACTTTTGAATTTTGCAGTTGTGGTATAAATTCTGACCATGTTGACCGGCACTTCAATCGGGAATATTTTATATTATATTACATTTAACTTTTTGCACTTATTTGACACTTTTATCCAAAGTGACTTAAAGGTATACATTTTATCAGTAAATTTCCTGGGTATCAAACCCATGACCGTGGCGTTGCTAGATACATGCTCTGTTTAAGGTATTGTAATGTGCAACTCATAGGTTACCTCTTCTGAAACGGTGTTTTGGTATTATTTATATGCTATTATTAGTTTTGATTTATATTTTGAATTAGCTTATATTTTTATATTTTCAGTTTTTCATTTAATTTGTTTAATTTTTAATAATTGTATTTGCCATTTTTATTAGTTTTGAAAAGTTTACTTTAGTTTAAATCTTTTCAGTACTTCAGCTTAAGTTTATTTCAGGTATTTAATATTTTTATTTTATTAATATTAAAACAAAAATTTTTTAAACCAATAAAATATTTATTTGAAATGGATTTCATTAATAATAACAACTGTTCTGAACCCTGCTTAATCGTAAAGCTAATCTACACATTCATGTGCTCTTTAGCAGAAATCTAGCATAATTGCTCTCAGAATTGCAATGATGTAACAACCGCTTTGAACATCTAGGGTCTAGCACCCATCCAAATCACCCTAAAAAATACTGAGCGACGCTGACGTTGTGGTGGCGAGAGTTGCTTGGACAGGCATCACTCACATTTCCTTCTGAAATTGTAAAAGTTTTTGTTTTGAATCCTCTATGGTCTGTCATCTCGGTCTCAGGTTCTGGATCTCGGTAAAGAGTTGATTCTTCTCGGTCATGCTGTGAGCTGTGAAGATGAAGGGATTGGGCTGAGGGGAGACTGGGATGAGTCCAGATCACTGCAGAAGATGCTGGTAAGATGCATATGAATTGTGTTATACAGTGTATTACAGGTGGAAGCAGCACTAGGAGAATCATTGTTTAATTTTTGTACAGGACGACATGACCGGAGCAACATCAGAACTCAGTATGTCCTGTATCAGTTTGTCAGGTACGTTTTCTCAGGGTGGTTCCTCAGAAATGAATTGAGACGCTTTAACTTCCTTCATGCAATTTATAATTATTTTTACATTTTCTTCAAAATTCTGCATGCATCACATGCTTAAATTCTGCCACATACACTGTTAAAAACCTTGAGGATAGTACATTTTTTAAATTATATTTTTATTTAGCAAGGACACATTAAAAGTGACAATAAAAAATATATATTTATATTTCAAATAAATGCAGTTCTTTGAACTTTTTCTATTCACCAAAGAATCTTGAAAAATCATCACAGTTTTCACAAGACTATTAAGCATGTTTTCAACATTGTTGATAATAAGAAATGTTTTGTGAGCACCAAATCAGCATATTAGATTGATTGACACTTATCAATGGAGTGGAGTAATGGCTGCTGAAAATTCAGCATTGCTATAAAAAATAAATTCCATTTCACAATATAATAAAATAGAAGACAGTTATTTTAAATTGTAATAATATTTCACAATATTTCTGTTTTACTGTATGTATTTGTTTCTTTCAAAAACAAAAAGAAAAAATCTTACCAACCCCCAACGTTTGAAAAGTAATGTATTTCAGTTCAGCAGAGTTTAACCAGTCCTCGGGATGGCGTATTTGAAGGTACAGCATATCCACGGATAAGCAAGCAGCTGGAATGGTTTTCATCTCTCACAAGCTCTTTGGAGATGGAGCGAGCAGACGTGGACCAGAGCCTGTGTTTTGGACTCATGTCTTCCTCTTCCTTAATCCACTCCACTCCATCTCAGAACCTGAGTGATCTGGTCAGCCAAATACTTGAGTCATCTTCCTCCATGCTAGACCCACCAATCCAATCAAATAACTTAACCCCTGCATCACCATTACACGTGCCATCAGTGCAGGAAATCTCATCTTCGTCTCCATCTTGTGTGGAGGCTGTGACATCAGCGCTAGATTCCTTCACTCTTAGTGATGACGTTTTCCTTGGGACGAACTCTTACAGCAGGAGGAATAAGATGACATCTTCTGCATTAGAAGAGACTGGTTCATCTTGTACGGTGGACAGTTCCAGTGGAAATAAAGAGAGCAGCAACAGCAGTGATGGCATCAGAGGAGTGTGGTATTACCTCACTTCCTCTAGGGACTCCTCTGAAGCGTCTCTCAGCACCACCATGCCTCAGTCGTCCACTACATCATCATCTTATTTGACAGAATCTTGTGATGAAACTGCTGCTTCCTCTGGCTCTGTGATTGAACTGAGTTCCGATTCATCCAGGAGTGCTGAAGATGCTGAAATGCCACTCAGACCAGCTAATCGGGCTCATCCACACCCGAATCCAGAGGTCATCACTCTGAGTGACAGTAGCAGCTGTGTAAGTGACCTAATTAACCCTTCTGAAGAGCGGAAACATAAGTCCTTTACAGAAGGAAATTTAGATGAACCAAACCCACTAAAAAGTGATGTGAAATGCCGGAGGTCAAGCTTGTGTGATGAAATGCTACGTAATGAAGCAGGAAGTGCAACTGAAGGAAGAGGACAAGATTTTCAGGAACTAAAGAACATGGATTTCAAAACTGAAACAGTCAAGAGTGGTGAAGACAATTCAAGAGGTGTAGCTTTTATATATAACTTAACGACACACTGGAGCACATTGGATCTCTGTGGGATGTGACTGGTTTTCACTGAAGGGCTTTAATACACCTTGCTACAACTTTACACTTCACGTGGGTTTTAGCTTCAGTGGGAGAGATGCTTTCTGTTTTATTACTGGTGCTCATTTAAGGTGAAGGGTTTTCAAAAAAACGTAACTCTAAATATCTAAGTTATTAATGTAATTATGGCTTTAAATTCTGGAAACGTTTAACTATTTAAATTAGACAAGCTGCTGCTTATGACTTTTTTTTAAATTTTCATTTTTCTTTATGGATTATAGGGCTGGGCGATTTTGCAAAAAATTAAAATCTCGAGAATGTTTGATCGAATCTCGATTTTTTTTTATTTTATTTATTTTTTTTTTAACGATTTTTAACTAGTCAACTTGAAAGTGTAACTACAACGTGATTCAAGTTACTTTTTCTTTATTAACCCTCTAGTTAAAGAAAATTCTATTCCAAGTGCAACACACATGAAGTTGTCAACATGGTGTAAATGTTAAACAAATCACTTGTTAAATATCTTCGTAAATCGCCGACATGCGGTTGGATCGTTCTTTTCTCTTCGCTGTTATCACCGTCATATTGTCAAAGTGTCTTAATTCTAACATTTGGTAATATTTCTATTCAAAATCGCGATTCCTCGATTTCTAACAAATAAAATCGTGGCAAAACAATAAATTCGAATGAATCGATAAAATCGGGAAAATCGCCCAGCCCTAATGGATTATGGTATGCAAATAATGTAAAAGTGCTTTATCATTTTTCTATATTTTTTTTAATCATTTATTATTACTTTTATTGTATTTTTTAAACGTTTTTATATTATGCTTCATCTTAAATTTATTTTTAGTCAAGTTGCCTATTAAGCAGCATTTCTAATTTATATTTTATTTCAGCTTTATTTCAATTTATGAAAAAGATTTTTTTAAATATTTAGTTTTAGCCAACAATTATTATTAGTAGCAGGGTTTCATAAAATTTTTCCATCTAGGTTTTGTTTGATTTTTATTTTCATGCAAAGGCCTATTTTTAATCTGTTACAGGTCAGGCAACCTTAAAATGTCTTAAAAGCATCATTTAAATTTAGGAGTAAAATATTCTTGTATTGTGTCCTTTATATGATATATATCAGTTTTGCCCTGTTGAACGTCCCTTTTTTTTCTTTTTCTTTTTTCCAGAAGTTGCCTCAATTTCTGGAAGTGTGGATGACACTCTTGATGAGGAATTTAACTGACAAAAGACCAAAGATACGTATGCCTTGATATTGGTAAGCAAACATCAGTATAATCTCATATTATATATAGTTTGGATGCTCCTGTATATAATGTCCCATTTAAGAGCAGATGATTGATTTAATGATGTCACACTCGCTGTATTCTCCTCCCCAGAGACCAGTTGTTATCCTCATTTAGCATTCGACACATGCTTCCTGTCTCTGAAAAAGAGCCTTACTTGATTACGCCACCTGCTCAGACTGTTTGTATTTTCTGCATAAGTTCTCTCATTTAAGGAATGATATTCACAGTTTGTATCTTGTCTGAGCTTTTCTGGACTTCTGGAAGACATTTGATGGTTTATTTTTACTGTTTACTGTTCTCATTGTGTTCATCTCATTTACAAATATAACGTTATGTCAGTCATTCTTTGCATTGCGTTGATCGTCTGAAGAACAGATGAAAGCCAGTTAAAGAGCAGAGCTCAGGGAACTCATGATTGAGTTAGTTCGAAACCTCAGTATTCTTGCAGTGTAGCACCAAAGCTCCTTTGGGTTGTGTTTAGCAGTGATATGATGGTTCAGTTTATGTTGATGGATCTTTTTTTGTGTGTGTACTGTTTGTATTCTGTTTCTCATTTTCTTTGTCAAGTTATTTATGTTGTGAATTGAGATTTATTACATTGAATGCTATGGTATATGTGTATACAATCAAATAAAGACTATTATTATACCCCATATATTTTAATGACTTGTTTTAGCCAGTTGAGTGAACGGTCCTTCAATTGTTTTTGGATCATTGTTCTACGATAAAATGGATGAACACGGTTTTTAATAATAATAATAGAATTATTCAAAGTTGTTATAAAATA
>NW_015505215.1:3736029-3820772 GCF_001515645.1 Sinocyclocheilus grahami | reverse complement strand
TAAGCTGGCCACACATCCAAACATTTATCACCTCATCCATCATCTCATCCTGTCATTTTCTATTACCATGCAGTTATGACCGTAGACACATTATATTTAATAGTTATAGTCAATAAATCTGCTATGGCACTACAAAGTCGGTATTTATTTGATCTGTAATTATTCACCAAAACATTTCCTCACTAAAACATTTCCTATGACCTTATATGGTGTAAAAGGTGAAGAACCGGTGAACTGTGATTGGCTAATATCCATGTCAATCATTCCATGTCCACGCGCACGCGCACTTGAGCCATGACAATTGTTGATAATCAACTGGAGTTATTTTTTTCCTTTAGAGTAAAATAATTTCAAGCCAAGCCCTTTCCCCCAGGGGGGCTCTTGGACCATACATTGAACATAAGATACCGACTTGCATGAAGGGCTAATGGAAAACCCAAGGGATATGGTAAGAAAGAATTTATTTGAGCCTGCTTCCTTGATTTAGCGCCGTTAGCGGCTAGCAGTGGTAGCCGTCCTCTTTGTTTTGGTTGTCAGAAATAGATCCTGCTCGTCACACAAACTACAAAATGTACCTCATTCAAATCATTCGTAATACTCTCTATGTTATGTAACAGCTTATTCAAACTAGCTGTCTCACTGAATGATGCAAATACAACTGATAATGTATGTGTTTTGTGTATATGAAATATACCCGCAGGCCTATGTGTGTGTAAATGTTTGTGTTTGCGGTTGTGTCTCAAAACATAGTTAGTAGACAGTATTTATGGGGCTCTTAAACGCGTTAAGCACGTTTTCTGAAAACGTTGAAAGATCTCTAGGTTTTCAGGCACAGCATATATGTAAGTTTGTGTTGTGATATGACCTAAAAATCACTTTATGGTGGGTTATGGGGATATAAAATGTGTAGATTTGAGTAAAATGGTATTTTAGCAGGTGGTAATGGAACATGCGTTCAGATGGAGAAAGGGGTCTGAAATTCATTCTGAAATCAGGTCACAGTGGTTTGGACAAATCCATGTCTGATCCACCAGTCTGGTGCTTCAATGTTGAAAAATATAAATATGTAGAACCTGAAAATACAGCAGATGTCATTGGAAATATTAAATGAGATTCTTTTGCTTTGGCTGTCTCTTGTCTTGAAATGTGCTGTGGGGATATTGGGTGCTGATGATATTGACCCTTTTTACATGATATTTGCTTTTTTTTGTGACCCATGAGAACCTTCAATTTTATTCATGTGATATAGTCTGCTTCCTAATTCCCAGCTCATTAAAGCATTGATGAACTAATATAAAGATTATGGTTATCACTGACTGTAATATTTATCAGGCTGCTGTATTATGTCAAAGGTAATCATTTATTGAAGTATTAGTGGTATCTAAGTGAGCCTTAATCCTTGTCTTTCTTTGCTCTTCAATTAATTTGACGTTACTTCTTCCTTTTTTAAATTTCTCCACATTTTTCACTCCTCTCGTCGTGCCTAGGCTGAGCACACTCCCCGCTCAGAGCGGAAGAGGAGAGATTCGTTTGGGATGTTTGACGGGTATGACAGCTGCAGTGAAGACAGCAGTAGCAGCTCCAGCTCAGAGGACAGTGAGGATGAAGTCCCCAGCATCCCCGCCAGCCTGCCAATCATCAAGAACAACGGCCAAGTGTACACCTATCCTGATGGAAAAGCAGGAATGGGTTAGTAATTTAATGTATAGTGGGGTCCAAAAGTCCGAGTACACACAAAATTTGTTTTATTTTTCATTTAAACCTGGAAATAAACGGAAAGTATTATGATTTTTACTAAAATAATATCAGGTCAACTTTTTGCTCATTGAAATTTTATACATTGAATACGTTTTAATATAATTTCTCATGAAAAATAGTTTAATACCCTATTAGTCTCCTACCTAACAAAAAAAGTATCATTATGGTTTGCATTTCATCTAGGATAATTGTTCAATATAACGATGCACTGAAATAAAAATTCTGGGCTGAAGCTGAAAATTCAGGATGCACTTGGTCAGTTCATGTGCCACTTGAACTGAGGTGGCTACAGCAATCTGTTACGCTATATTAAAGACAGATAAAACCTAATTTATTGTTTGAATTTAATGTTTTTTTTTTATTTTTAAATCAACAGAATTTGAAAGCAGAGACTGTTTCATATTAAAGCACAAATCTTATCGCGGTTATTGGATGGCAGGTGCACTACAAATAATATTTCATAAAGTTCACGCGTCAACGGAAAACAGCCTAGACAAAATGATTGATCTTGAGATTTAGAAATACATTTCAGTATCGAGTAAGGAGAAATCAGTATTGTTAATCCTGCACTAGGGTCCACACAGATGTGTACCTGTTGTAGTTTAACCACATTGTATAGCACAAATATAGACTCCGAAACGTGCAATTGGAAAAACATGAATTAAACATCACCGTTTCGGACAATTATTTTAGCTCTCCAAAAATGGCCGGTTTCAGTTGGTTTGAGCTGAAAATTTTTGGTTGCCAAAATTTCAGTGAATTACTTGTTCAATAGTGTGAATATATGATTAATGATTGTGTTTTTGTTCATGCAGCAACCTGTGAGATGTGTGGTATGGTTGGTGTGCGAGATGCTTTCTACTCTAAAACAAAGAGATTCTGCAGTGTATCCTGTTCTAGAAGCTATTCCTCCAATTCTAAAAAGGCCAGTATACTGGCAAGACTTCAGGTAACTACTCATGGACTTAAGAAGCACTCCTAATCAAAACACTACCTTTATTGTTGTTCAATGTATGTATTCTTCTTGTGTCCTATTAAGGGTAAACCACCTACAAAAAAGGCAAAAGTCTTACAGAAACAGCCATTAATGGCAAAGTTGGCAGCTTACGCACAGTATCAAGCAAATCAACAGAACCAAGCTAAATCAAAATCAGGTAAATATCCAGGTTTAAAGTGTCATTATGTAATTGTATTCCTAATTGATTAATAATCTGTTGTCACATCACTTAACCACAGCATCATTTGTTCTTTTGCTCATGTAGTGGTACCTGTTGAAGGCTTTGACTGGGGCCAGTACATTTGTAGCAATAATCTTGTTGGGGCACCAGTCAGCTGTTTCAAACATGTGAGTACAGGTAGAGGTTGGCGAAACATTATTATTTTTTTGTATTTAATATATTGACTTCTTTTTTTTTTTATAAATACTGTTTGTTACTTGATCACTCTCCAGGTGCCCATGGGTATGTGCTGGGGTGACATAGCAGAGGGGGTGAGGGTGGAGGTCCTCAATTCTGACACAAACCTCTCCACAAAAGTTTACTGGGTAGCAGGGATTGTCAAACTGTCAGGTAATGTTGTAGTTTAATGACTGCCAAGGTTTTTGCTCTTAAGAATCTTTCAAGTATTATAACTGAAAAAGGTATCATATATTATTTATTTTCATCATTTCTCAGGTTTTAAAGCTCTTCTGCGCTATGAGGGTTTTGATAACGACTCGAGCAAAGACTTCTGGTGTAATCTGTGTATCCCAGAAATCCACCCTGTTGGATGGTGTGCTACTAGTGGAAAGCCACTGGTGCCTCCGAAATGTATGTGAAACATTAAGCCAATCAAAACTACGTAATTTGCTGGTTTCTTTACTGTTAAAGTAGTGTGAAGTTGCCGTTGCTGCATAGAAGTAATTATAAATTTTTTTTTTTTAATATATAATTTTTTTATATATATATATAACTTGTTTTTATAGCCATCCACCATAAGTATTCTAACTGGAAAGCGTTTCTTGTGAAACGACTCACTGGAGCCAAAACACTTCCACCAGATTTCGCCACAAAGGTAAGACACTATCCGAGCAGTGATCATGAAACCGTTTTCCGCTAGAGAGATACTCTAGAAAAACCAGTAATGCAAGATCTTCCTGATATAAAGATCACAAATTGTTGTGGTGCAGGTGTCAGACTGCCTTATAGGAGTCTGAATGGTTTTCGATGTACCTTTTCAAAGTTGATTCAACAAAAAAATAACATTTGATGATGTTGTGGCTTATGGATCTAAATGTGTCTAATGTTGCCCTCTGTAGAGGTGACAAAGAAAATGGAGGGTCAGATGGATGCTCCGTCACAGTTGTTTCTTAAGGTATATTTATAATTGTTTTTGTTTTTATTTGACTTTGTTTACAGTCACATTCATGTGTGTCAACTTTTGATCCCACAGGTTAAGGATGTGGATCAGAGTGGGGAATGGTTTAAAGATGGAATGAAGTTGGAGGCAATAGACCCTCTAAATCTCTCTGCTATATGTGTTGCTACTGTAAGAAAGGTAATATGCCATTTTGTCATTTTTCTCTGTTAGTCTTAAATGTTGATTTTGGGGGGGGGATCACAACACTACAGTAGTACAAACACAAAGTAGAGATTTGTAATTCAGAAAAAAAATAGACTAGAAATTATGAAATACAGGAAGAATTTATTTTAAATATTCAGTATAATCTTATATATACATATGGGCATCTATACATACAGTTTTCTTTATATAACTGTACCAGCACCTATCACCTAAAAATACATGTGAACACATACCTATATTTAAAGATACCGAATATTGTAAATAATACAGAACAATTACCCATACGCCCTTCCCACCCACCTCTCTCCATCTGCTTGATACGCACTGCATGGGGAAAACAGCTAAAACAAAATCAGTTATTAGTGAAATGGTCAGGAAGAAGTATTTTAACTTGGAATTGATTATCTTCTCTCAGGTGTTGGCAGACGGGTACCTAATGATCGGGATTGATGGTTCTGAGGCTGCTGATGGGTCAGACTGGTTCTGCTACCACTCAACCTCTCCCTCCATCTTCCCAGTCGGCTTCTGTGAAATCAACAACATTGAGCTCACACCCCCAAGAGGTGCTTTTCCACTCTTTCTGCAGTGTGATCTGATCTGACTGCATCACTGAATGAAATTTGGCCATTTTTGCTAATGAATCTGAAACTGCTCCACAGGGTACACCAAACTCCCTTTCAAATGGTTTGACTACCTCAGAGAAATGGGCTCAATTGCAGCCCCTGTGAAGCTCTTTAACAAAGTACTTTTTTTTTTTTACATTTATTTGAGAAATAATGCATTGTGTTTTGTCGTCTTTTACACACTGGTATGAATGTCTTCTCTTGCTTTCAGGAAGTACCGAATCACGGCTTCCGTATAGGTATGAAGGTGGAGGCAGTGGACCTGATGGAGCCACGTCTGGTGTGTGTCGCCACAGTGACCAGGATCGTCCACAGACTCCTACGCATTCATTTTGATGGCTGGGAGGATGAGTATGATCAGTGGGTGGACTGTGAGTCTCCAGATCTCTACCCCGTAGGCTGGTGCCAACTGACTGGCTATCAGCTGCAGCCACCTGCCACACAGAGTGAGTGAACAGTCCAGAAGATTCTGATTCTAGAAGGTTCAAATTGTTTCATAGCAAGACTCACAATATTCTCACATTGATAGTCTTCTAATCCTATCACCTAAAAATACATGTGAACACATACCTATATTTAAAGATACCGAATATTGTAAATAATACAGAACAATTACCCATACGCCCTTCCCACCCACCTCTCTCCATCTGCTTGATACGCACTGCATGGGGAAAACAGCTAAAACAAAATCAGTTATTAGTGAAATGGTCAGGAAGAAGTATTTTAACTTGGAATTGATTATCTTCTCTCAGGTGTTGGCAGACGGGTACCTAATGATCGGGATTGATGGTTCTGAGGCTGCTGATGGGTCAGACTGGTTCTGCTACCACTCAACCTCTCCCTCCATCTTCCCAGTCGGCTTCTGTGAAATCAACAACATTGAGCTCACACCCCCAAGAGGTGCTTTTCCACTCTTTCTGCAGTGTGATCTGATCTGACTGCATCACTGAATGAAATTTGGCCATTTTTGCTAATGAATCTGAAACTGCTCCACAGGGTACACCAAACTCCCTTTCAAATGGTTTGACTACCTCAGAGAAATGGGCTCAATTGCAGCCCCTGTGAAGCTCTTTAACAAAGTAAGTTTTTCTTTTTTTACATTTATTTGAGAAATAATGCATTGTGTTTTGTCGTCTTTTACACACTGGGATGAATGTCTTCTCTTGCTTTCAGGAAGTACCGAATCACGGCTTCCGTATAGGTATGAAGGTGGAGGCAGTGGACCTGATGGAGCCACGTCTGGTGTGTGTCGCCACAGTGACCAGGATCGTCCACAGACTCCTACGCATTCATTTTGATGGCTGGGAGGATGAGTATGATCAGTGGGTGGACTGTGAGTCTCCAGATCTCTACCCCGTAGGCTGGTGCCAACTGACTGGCTATCAGCTGCAGCCACCTGCCACACAGAGTGAGTGAACAGTCCAGAAGATTCTGATTCTAGAAGGTTCAAATTGTTTCATAGCAAGACTCACAATATTCTCACATTGATAGTCTTCTAATCTTTTTTTTTTTTTTTTTAATTCTTATTCTTTTGTTTTTTTATTTAGTTTTTCACAACTATTTTCTACTCTCTGTCTGACTCTTCGATTTAAACAGTTTGTAAATGTAAATTTAAATCTATATGTAAATGACTTCTATGATGGACTGACCTCTGTATACCAGCAAAGACAATGCCAGAGTTACTGAATACTGAGTAAACACTGACATGTAAACTCAGGCCATCATTTCTTGTCTTTTTGACAGATCCAATCAATCAAGTGTCCTTTAACAGAGCACATAAAGGATAGCATGCGTCCCATGACTTATGTACTGTGCAAAGTGTAAATAAGAATAGGCTAATAATTTTGATTATAATGTATTATTTAATATTGGTTGTACAATACGGAATAATAACACTATAATAACATCTTTTTTTAATGCTTATCTTTTGTGCATAATTTTTAACTCGGAGCAAATAAAAATCCTGCTGTCCTTTCTATTGTAAACTACAATGTGTTTGAATGATGTTTAATGATTGGCTGCATAGAATAACAGCTTGTCTTTTTCGTCCTCAGCCACAAGAGAAGCACCACCAAATGTCTCCAAACAGAAAAAGAAGACTGCACAGTATAAAGGACAAAAGAAAAGTGAGTCCAATCTTTTCTGTCTGTTCATCTTCTCTCTCCTCTCACCGAACACTGATTTTGGGTGCAAAATTGGTCCAGGAGGCGTTTCTTCTGGGTTTCCCTCAGCTTTGGGTCTGGTCTGGTTCTGCTTGATAGTCGGTAGCAGTTGTCACGATTCAGTGGGGTCACGGATAATTACAGAAAAACTGTAGCCATCATCCTCATCCCCGGGTGAGAAAGAGTGGCACCCTCCCTCAGGGTGACAGAATCTGAGCAAATGTTTGGTAGGGGTCAGATTTTAAGTCATCATGTTGGGTTCCACATTGCCTTTTCTCAGGGCTTCAGTTTCTCAACACAATCACCCTTCTGACATGTAGAAATCAAATTAAGGTTCAGATCTGAGTTGAAATTTGGGCTCAGCCGGAGGATGGCCCGCAGTGTTGTGGAGTGGAGCTCGATAGCCTGCGTAACCTCAGTAACTTCGGTAACCTCAGTCTGGCTTGGTGTTTAGAGAGGAAGATTCCAGTTGGGAGGAGGCCGATCGGTTTGGGTGGGCCTCTGAGGAGGAGGAGCTTCTTGGGTGATGAAGAGCAGACTCCGCCCCATTACCTGTCCCACTTCTCTGGGTCCGGGCGACCTCCCACCTCAGGTGTAGAGCATGATCGCTCTCTCAACTCAGGTAACTCAATTCTCCATCACTCAGGGAGAGGGCGCCACAGAGCTCATTCCTGTAGAACTTTTCAGGTCGGCCAGCATGAAGAGTTGCACATCATCAGGTGTCTGAGTCATTTGTGCAGCATACACCATTAACAACCGTTGCATGATAAAAAAAGGATAGTTTTACGTTTGACTCAGAAGAATTGTGTGCACTTTTTATTCACTTTCTGTGGTGTGAATTAATAGTATTTGGATGTTAAAGGAATGGGTCACCAAAAATACTGTCAATTCTGTCACTTGCCCTCATGATCTTTAAAACCTGTATGACTTTCTTTGGAACACATAAAGAGAATTTAGCCTTTTTTTTTCTTTCTTCATTTAACAATAAAATGATACTGGTTCTGTCAAGCTCTAAAATTACAACAACAAAAAAAAAGAAGCTGTTTATATATTTGTTACACAAGCAAAACATGTACTTGGTAAGAGTAGTAGAAATCTATATTGAGACAGTATATTCATACATGTATGATATTCATATTAAACACACATATATAAATATTTAAACGTATAAATATAGTAGTGGAATGAGGGATGATGGTATTGAAATCAAACCTTACTGGTATGAAGAGTAGACTAATGGAAAACACTCACAATTTGCACTACAGGGATACAAATATATGTATTGGCCTGTAAAATGATAGTAAAACCTGCAGCTTCATTGTATAATGTGATTAGCAAACATAATTATAGAAGTGGGATGTGCTCAAGTCAAAGTGAATATTGTGATATGCAAAAAAAAATATATATATATATTGTTTGACATTTTACACCAATGTTTATGGTTTTGATTTCGTTCTAAAGAGCCATTTTTATACGGGCGGTCAAAGTATTTTGTGAGCCGGAATAAACCGTAAGCAATCACTGCTACCTGAACACTACCTTCCTGTCATCTTTGATGTTGACCGCACAGCAGAGAATTCTTCTGGTAAACTTTCTAGTAGTATTGCGAGTCTCTGAACAATACAGCGCCAGCTTGTTTGTTTACAAGCCTCCTTGTTCGTGCATCAGCGAGGAATCGCATCCCATCCCATGCATTTTCCTTTACTCGCAGCATTCATTCCAGAATAAAACCATTTTTACTACCTCTAAAAGAAAACATGATTTTAAAATACACAGGTTGAGGATTCATGTGGTTCCTCAGCCTCGCTAAGGTTGCAATAGGTAGTTTTCATGCTCCATTTGAAAGGGCATATTCATTATATTTTATGCAAATGGAAAATATCCACACTTGGACACATGGCTTATTTCACTTTAAAAGTCTACACATCATTTATATTTATATCATAGCATGTTATCGACGGAGTTCTTGAAATGGAAAAGAATGTTATGCAATAATAATGTCTGTTGTTTTATGATGTCTTACTCTGAAAACAAAAATCACACAGCTCATACGTATATAGACTTAAAACAAAATATTCTTACAATATATTGCAAAACTGTGACAATTTTCTAAGAGCTAGACTTGAGCTTTCCCTGTTATAGATCGTTCTGAGTGTAAATAACCTTTATAACATCATATAGAATCAACCAATTTACTTCTGCATAGTGGTTTATCTTAGTATAATTATAAGCTCTATTCAATACCAGTAAGGTTGTTGGTGAACTCTCAGGAAACGTATCTCATTGACTTCTGCTTTATTTGAAGGGTCGTGGTTAAGCGCTTCTAAGATCATCCAGTTCTACTTACGATACCGCCGTTTTGTTTGTTTCCAATATTTGAAGCTCCTGACAAATGTGATCATGTCTTTGTTTTCCTTCTTTTCCTCTGGTTCAACTTTGCTTGCATTCATCAAATGCTGATTACATTTTGTAAATGGTCACCCACGTGTTGTAGTTTTAGATCCATGTTAAATTATGGTTTGTTGTATAAAGATCCAATGTATTTTTTTTAACAAGTGGTGGTGTTTTTCTTCTCTCTCTTTTGTAATTTACTTTTTCCTTCATGGGTTTTAGCGGATGTTTGTACTGAATTGATTTATTTTTTAAGTCATTTTTGGGTTTCTTCAGTAGCTGTTGTGCTGTATGCATGTGTAGTTTTCCAAATGTAAGGCACTGCTGTGTATTTAATTTGTAATCGTCAAACCGGGACTTTATGGCTACATTTGACATCAGCAACCAGATCAATATCGTCATGTTCATACTTCTTTCAATGCTTATTCTTTATGCAAATATTGCATTATTTTCAACGCCAGATTTTTTTCCCCTCATAAACCCCATCCATAGCATCAGGATTTAGGTACACACTGGTTATGATCATGCTTGTCAACTAAATTTTATTTTTTTTAATTTTTTTTACAATAAGACCAAAATCTCAATCATTTGCAATTAAAATATGACTGTTGAGGCAAATTTAGCTGCTACCCTCAAATGAATTTAAGCCCTAACGCACAACTTCACCTTTAAGTAAACACTCTTGTCAGCAGAATTGATGCCTTATCCTCGGTTATGTTTTTTCTCTACATAAGTAAAGTTATTGAGTCAAACATAGAGAAGTGAAATACAAACTATAAAGAAAAATGTTGTCCAGTAGAGTGATTATCAGTGCATGCAGCAATGTGAGAATCTTATGAAGGCCAGTGTTGTTCTGGTCTCGATACTAACACGGGTTTTTGTGATGTTCCCTCTGTCCTCAGTAATCACATCACGGTGCTATATATATATATTTGATAACTCATTCATTAGGTCTATTAAAATAATTAAGTCTGTAATTATAAGTTGGAGAGCTGGTGATTATAACTTCAGATCAGTATTTTGGATACAAATAGCCGAAATCATTTGTTATAACGATGAAAAAATAAAGAACTAACATTGACCCTCATAGTACATAGAGGTGAGGGTGGTGGGTTTGTAACTTTTTTGATAGGGTCTGTATCTGGTCTTTGCTTTATTTCTGATGATGATGATGCGTGCTGTGATATGGGGTTTGATAGCTTATATGTGTATATAGTTCAACTGTGGGGGAAGCTTTCGTTGGTTGAATTTTGTTAATTTGTTTACAAGCATTTCAAACTGTTTCCGCATGGCTGTGAAAATGTATCTGTTGAATTTGAGGAGAAAAAAAAAAAAAAAAAAGAAATTTTTACACTGAATTAAAAAGGATACTAAACGTTTATCTGTATGTTGTTTTCCCTTCTTGGTACTTAAAGGCATAGTTATTTTTTTATCCTTGTCATCAAAAATAAGCACAAAAATGCAAGTTACAAACAACAGGAAAAATACAAAATAAGATAAAAATTAAATAAACAGTGCTTTAATTTTTTTTTCAGGTGCAGACTATTTAACAGTAGCATTCACGTAAGAAATACTACAGAAATGAATAACCAAATGTTAAAATAAACCACTGAATAGTCTTCTCTGTATGAATTAAATAGGCAAGCTACTGAAGTTATTCAGTCAAGCGTGAGTGATTTTCTGTTGTTGTTTGATTAACATTAGCGACATGGAGAGCAGCAGGTTTATTAGGCTGCTGTAACTTTAAGACCTAATGCACAGATCCAACATGCCAAATACTTTGAACAGACAACTCTTATTAAAACGCTGTCAAGAAATAGTACCGTTTTTAACAGCAGGGTATTACAATGCTTTTCTGGCATCGCTATATATTGTGCAACACGTGTATAAATATAGTCATAACAGACTGGCCATTTTTAAAAATGTTCATTGTTTTTGGTGTCGAACAAAGAGACATGGTTCTTTAACAGTTATTTAAAGCAGGTCCATTTCAGTGCTTTACCAATTTACCAATTAAAGTCATATGGAGTGAAGCGAGCATTTGCTGTGGAAATAAAAATAAAAAGTAAACGTACACAAACATCCAGCACTCACTCCCACTATTACCATGTGCTGTATAAAAAGCACAGCACATCCACTAAACAAGCACTTTAAATAAAACCTTTAATTAGAAGGTTTATCAGCCAACAGTGTCAATTCAGTCAAACGTGTTCATTTCAGTGGTTAATGGGTCCCAAACCATGAACAGCTCACATTTAGGCTGCAGTTTCAACACTTCATGTTATGAACTGATCATAACCACACACACACACACGAAAAAAGAAAAATCAATGGATTGCTGCTGCTCTAAAAGTTACTTCAAAACTCTATGGTTAAGACTAGTCCTGAAGCTCATCAGACACTATACAGCGCTTTCAAAGGGCCATCAATATTACTGTAAGCAAAGTAAGAGAATATACAGATATGTTTCAGATATTAAGCTTTCTTTTAAAAAAATTATATTCTAGACTGTACATTATACAGTAATGTTAAATCATATATTTCATCTTATATCAGCGATATAGAGGTAAATCAAGTTGATCAAACATTAAAAATCAACAGATTCCGAAATCACAGGCGAATTAACACTGGTTTAAAAATACACACGTGAAAGGGTTTCTAAATGTGTACAAGTGTACGGAGAGAGAGAACAAAGGAGCAGAGAGGCATGATGGGACGGACAATTGTAGAGGAAGTAAAGAAAAACAGATGAAAAGAATTGGGCGAGAGGAAGAGGGGAGGCACAAAGGAGGCTCAGAGGTTGCTGAAGAGCTCATTTCTTTTGCTCCAGTCCATCTGCGGGGCTCTCTTGCTAGAGCGTTTCTGGTGAGCGCGTTCCTTGGCCTGCTGCAGCGATATGTTCAGAGATAGTCCTGCGTTATCACTTGAAGCCTTCTCTTTTGGTTTGTCCTGCAAACATTTCAGCATTAAAATGAACATTCTATGTATACTCAAGACTTTGTGCATGGACACAAACCTCTGGTGCGGAGGTGCTGGCTGGAGCTACAGAAGTGGAGGTGTTGGAGGAGGTGCTGGAGGTCGACAGGCTCATAGCTACTTTAGGCTTTTCCTCCCGAGTTGCTTTTCCATTCACCTTCAACAAAGTATTGACATTAATATAAAAACAACGTCAACCAATTAAAAGCGTAGTCCCCCAAAAAATGGAAATTCTGTCATCATTTACTCACACTCGTGTCATTCCAAACCTGTCTGCATTTCTTTCTTCTGTTGAACACAAAAGTACGTATTTTGAATAACCAGATACTTTCTGTCTCTACTGACTTCCAATGTATTTTTTGGACAAACAATGCTACCAACATTCTTCAAAATATCTTGTCTTCCACAGAAGAAAGTTAGTTTGGAACGACATGGTGGTTAATAAATGATGACAAAATTGGGTGGACTTTCCTTTTAAGCACAGGACCAAAAACAAACCCCTAGATGGACCCTGAGGTTTCAGTTCACAGTCTGACTATGGGGCCTGTCCTAAAAGCCACACTCGAGGTCTTGGCCAAGTGCATGTGACAGGAAGGACACACACAAGACTGTCCCAAGTAGGATAAATGCCAAAGCTAAATCCACACTATCTCTAATAGTGCTTTGGTGCATTATTTGAGGCTAAGTGTATCCAATTACACATCATGTGCATGAACTCGTGTTCCCTGAAACCTTGAGATTTTGAGGAAAACTTTACAGTGTAAGCTACATTCATTAGATGTTACATATAATTGAATAGGAAAATGTTAAGTGTTGCACATTTTATTGGTGCGGAGATGACTATGCATATTTTCTAAAACGTTTGGGAGGGCTTTTTTTATTTTAGAAGGACCACAATTCAATTGTATTGTCTGTTACACAGGAACTACTGAACAGACAAGTTTATTCTAAAGTCCAAAGTACTAGAAACCAAAATGTGTAACTGAAGCTCTTTAATAACTTAGACAACACTGTTTTGTAAGTGTGTCCCAATCGGTTAATCAAGCAAGCGTTCTACATACACGTGTGGTCTTCACGCCCTCTTGAGTTGAATACAGGAAGCATGTCATGTAAGCAGACAAATGGTCAAGTGAAGAGACAGCGAGGTGGAAGGCACTAAGATAGCCATGAACTGAAAGTGTTACAAAATTCTAGCTCCTCAAACCAGGTTTCCACACCATTTTACAAGTTTTTATACCATCACAAACAACTTTGATCAACAGGCATTGGGAACCTGATGTAATGTAGATGAAATGAGACATTTCTCTACAACATAGACTAAACCAAACAAATCTCAAGCTCCATCTAGGGCTTTGAAACTCCTGTGATTTTTCAAGTTGTTTGTAAAGTTTAAAAGTCATTTTATACAGACTGAACAGATTGGGCGATTTCTAGTCAATGAAATATTTCAGTGCTGAGCCTAACTAAAGGCATTTATATATTGCTATAGAATTTTTGATGCATTAGATGATGCAAATGAACATTTGCTTGTTTTGCTTGTACTGTATGTAACCAAAATGTTATGGCATATGAAAAAATACGGTCCTTTGCGAAAGAGCTTTTCTGGTAAGAATGTCCCATAGGAATGAGTATCATGACACTACTGTTCAAAAGTTTGGGGTTGGTAAGATTTTCAGTCAGTAGGATTTTTTTAATAAGGCTCTCATGCTCACCAAGTCTCCATTTATTTAATTAAAAATACAATAGAAACAGTAATATTGTGAAATATGATTATAAATTACAATTAATTTAAAATGCAATTTATTCCTGTGAAGGCAAAGCTGAATTATCTGCAGCCACTACTCCAGCCTTCAGTGTCACATGATTCTTAAGAAATAATTTTAATATGCTGATTTGGTGCTTATTATTTCTTATTATCAATGTTGAAAACAGTTGTGCTGCTTAACATTTTTGTGGAAATGTATACTTTTTTTTCAGCATTCTAAATCTTTACCGTCACTTTTGATCAATTTAATGTTGCATTGATGAATAAAATTAATATAGATATTTTCAAATGTATATATGTATATCAAGTATGTTTTAGAAATGTTTTAAATCCAAAAATATTTTGAATATTTTTAAATAGCTTTATGGCTCCCATTCTAGAACAACTAATGTAAACCACATGATCCACAAATCTCAAAAGTAATAATGGATTCACAGTACTCATACTCTCTGTGATGTCTACAGCTGAGCAAGATCCAGGAATCCTTCATCAGAGCCAGACAAACATCTGAGGGCGAAAGAGTATCTGAGAAACGCTATTTGATAAAGCTACAGATGTTTGTGTTGTGTGAAGAAAAACACTTTTCAGAGGGCTTCAGAGGAAGCGGTGATTATCTGCTCCAGGTTATCATTCTCTCAGCTAGTCTAATCTAGCAGTGGGAAAACTGACAGAGAAGAGCTGCTGGAGAGGAACCAGGACACTGCATTAAAAGTGGCCTGAAATCTGGTTATCAGACTCCACAGATTTACCCTCGTCCTAATGCTGCCTGTCTAATCCCATCACTGATGCTCCGACACTACTACACTTTATCAGCCAATCAAATGTGATCAGGTAAATTTAGCATGTGCAACTAAACGAAGCACATCACACGCCCACTTTTCGAGATGTGTAATGGGTCACACTCATGTTTGCTTGACACAAATGAAGATAAGTGGTCCACTTAAGTCTGAATACATTTAGGCTGATGATACATGGGGCAACTTTTTTGAGCAATGTTGCTTGGCCACTTTCCCTTTGAGAATAAGTAACACATTTCTATCTGGATACTTTAGATCAGTCGTGGGCCCTGTGTCTCACCTGGTTACCTGTTGACAGCAACATTGCTCAAAAAGTTGCCCTGTGTATCATCAGCCTTAGTCTTTTGAACAATGAGCAACATAGATTTTACTCACATGATCTTCTGAATCATGGCTGGAAACAGGCTCTGGAAGAGGACCTGAGAACAAAAAGGGCGACGGGAAAAGATCAATTCATTAGATTTCTGCAGATGCATTTTAAAGACTTGTGATCATATATATTGGTCTATAGGGGGGCAAACTGCTCATCACTATTATTAACAAAAATGCCATTAGCACAGTAGAGTCACAGTACAATGGTTGAACAGTGAGTTTCCTTCCAAGAAAAAAAACAGGAAACGGGCAAAAAGCCTTTATAGAATTTAATGAGAATTGGGAAACATGGCTGTTGTGGTTGAAATAATGAATAAAAGATGTGTGTGGGTGCAGCTGTCAACATTCTTTCAGTGAGAAATGGAAAAAGTCCAACAGCCCAGTGGCAAGCTCATCATTTATTTTTTAACTTTTTCTTATTTCACCTGTTGCTCTATTGCCCTCAAAAAGCCTCCAATGAAGTGACCTATATGTTATATATCATGTTATGCTACTTCGTGTCATAGTGAGGTGGCTGGAACACAAACATGAGTCGTTTGCCTGTCTGGCACATTTAGGGTGGGGGTGACTGATTTCCCCTATTTCTCATACTTCTGCCATGGTCCTGATCGCCATGACGACATGCTGGCAGTGCGCTGTTGACTTTGGCTAATTCTCTCATGTACCATAGACAGTGCCACCGCAGGCCTTGAGTTGATGTTTAACCAGCAGTCTGTTACTATGTGAGTGTGTGTGCACACCTGAACATCTGAAATGTTTGACAAAGTGAACAAAGTTGTTCTTGATCAGCAAAACCACACTTAAGGTCAAGGGTGAGATGGACATAAACCCCACTTTGCACATGAAAAAACACGCAATAGCTGGTTAATTTGTCACGCTGGTACCTGTGAGATGTTTCTCAGTCGGAAGGACACCACAGCTGCTGAAGAAGTCGTCTGTCTCAGGATCCACCACCAGCAGTCTGGTCTCATCTCCTCCTGTCTTGATGGCCGCCACCACTTCTGAATGCTGCATTGTGTGCACAGCAATGCCATTCACCTACAGAAACAACAGACAATAATTCATAGATTTTGAAGCAAAGATAGAGACTTAAAATATGATAAGGAAGAGTTGTGGGAACATGGCAGGAATGCAGGAAGTCTCCATTCATTCTGATATATCTGGATATTAAATGAACAATTGTTTCCCTGGGTCATTCAAAGCATGTGGATGAAGTGGTCAGCGTCTGTGGTTCTGTAGTGATCTTTATTTTTTAATAATTTGACTTATTACAGAAGTAAGATAATCTGTGAAAGATATTGTATAGAATAGATTTTATGCTTCAAAATGACTTAATTATTGTGCGTTTTTACTTTTTTAAGTCTGTTAATTAGTAATTTCCTATTCAATTTAATTAATTGCTTTACGGTAATTTAATATCAATGTAATTTAATTTAAATGTAAAAATACAATTACATAAAAAATAGTTACAAATTAAGAATTAAAAAATGTATATTAATTACCAAATATAACATTCTTTTAAAAGTTTGTTGATTAGTAATAACTTTTGTACTAAATTAAATTTTAGTAATTAAATTTTAATGTAATATACTTTAAACATAATTCAATTTAAATGTAAACATATAAATACATACAATTAAATTACAAATAATTATTGTATGTTATTCTCATTTGTTCAATTTGTAGTAATTTAATTTATTGTTTTAAAGTAATGTAATTTAAATGTAAAAACATAATTAAATTTAAATTAAAAAAGTCAAACTACATTTAAAAACTATTAAAATACAAATTATGATTTTACTTGTAAATATTACTATTCTAATATATTTGCACTATTGCTTCTTTACTTCACTATTACTTAAAGGATTAGTTCACTTTCAAATTAAAATTTCCTGATAATTTACTCACCCCCATGTCATCCACGATCCCAGATGAGGAGTAAGGGTCTTACCTAACGAAACGATCGGTCATTTTCTAAAAAAAAAAAGTATATGCTTTATAAACAAAAATGTGCACCTTGCTCTGCACAGCGATGTGCATCCATGACTTCACGTAATACGTAATAACGTTGAGGCGGAAGTACCGACTCAGTCAGCGTTTACAAATGTGGAGAATGAGGACCGTTCAAAAGTTGTTGTATGTTCAACGACACATATTCAAATGTCTTGTGTCAGTTTATCTTTTAAAATGGTCACTTCGTGTGCGTATCCTGGATGTTTAAATCTTTTGAAACCTAACTTCCGCCTACGTCAAGCGTGACCTTTTCAACGTAATTACATATTACGTGAAATTATGGATGCGAATAGCAGAGCAGTGCAAGGTGCGCATTTTTGTTTATAAAGCATATACTTTTTTTTAGAAAACGATCGATCGTTTCGCTAGACAAGACCCTTATTCCTCGTCTGGTATCGTGTAGAGCCCTTTGACGCTGCACTGAAACTGTAATTTTTATTTTCAACCATTTGGTAGCCGTTGAAGTCCACTATAAAGAGAATAATCCTGGAACGTTTTCATCAAAAACCTTAATTTCTTTTCGACTGAAGAAAGAAAGACGTAAACATCTTGGATGACATGGGGGTGAGTAAATTATCAGGACATTTTTATTTGAAAGTGAACTAATCCTTTAATTTGCACTATTCACACCAATGCAGCTAGAATAGAATACAATTTTGGCAATGCAAATGTGTAACAAGTGAGTTTTTGTCTACACATACTATAATATATACCAGCCAGACAAAGCAAATCTCCTTTCTCTGACGCTCTGTTCATTTGAAGTACTTATGGGTCAATAGAAAGTCTAATCCCGTGACCATGACTTGTTCCCAGAGAGGAGACACCTGGGAAAAGACTGAGGTTCTGTTGGACTATCCCATAATGCCAGAGGCTAAGGAATCTGCGTGAGAGATTCAGGGCAGGAGTGGGCTCTTAGGAATGCCGACCCCACTCTCCCGTTCTGCAGGCAATTAAAAAACAGAGGACAAACAACAGCCCCCTTATGTGTCCTTTAAACACAGCCCTATTAGAGACACACACACACACACACACACACACATAACAAGAGGCCACACTCACAGAATAGGGAAGCAAAAGGGAGAATTCATCTGAGTGAGCATGAGACACGCTAGGGTTGGTGAACAGGCATAGCATAGCATGTTTTTATCGTCATGTTCAGGTAAAGCCATGTGAATCCACACGATGCCTGACATTTAAATGTCTCAGCTCTCTGCAATCTGAGATGAGATGCGGGAAATGGGAGTGAAACAAAGAACAGGAATACTGAGAGTGTGAAAACACTCAAAGCTTTCAAGCACGGCCGCTGCATGAAGTCACCATTCAAAGAAAAGCATTCGGTGGCATTCTGAAGGAAATGAGACAAAGCTTTAAAATGAAAAATCTTCTCAGTCAGGCCAAAGCGGCCCGGATTTGTGCTCCGGGTGAACTACGTCAACCAGTCACACAACCAGTCTTCACACAGTGAAAGGGCATGATTTTTTTAAATGTGTGAAATTAAAACTGTGAAAAACACATAACCACAGACCGAGTTACAAGTCAGCCAAAACCATTTCACCATGACCCTCAGAACATTTACATACTTTTACTGAAGTCACGTACACACACTACACAGGCTTTGGGAGTGACAATTTGATTTAAATCCAAGAGTGATTCCCCGATAGTCACTCAAATTGATGATGACTGACATAATGATATCTATATCAACATAACACAACACTTGATTGGAAAAGAGTGACGCATCTCAGATACAGTTTTAATGACATCATTAGGAACTAGCTGCTAATCTGCTCTCTGTTCTGTACACACTTCACTGTTGTGATTACCTGAATTTGTCAGGAATGATTTCACACTACTAAATAACCAAACTGTGTACAGATTAGGATTAAACACAAAGAGAATTTGGTATTTTATTGATATTTATTTTGTCTAACCTTATTTTCTTCATATCTTTGACCTCATTTACACCAGGAATTAACATGCATTTAAAATGGGACAATGATAAATACATAGATTTTTTTATACATATAAATAACATAAACGGGGCCTTTTTCTCCCATTCAGTCTGAACTTTCTTTGGGGTCTTTGGGACCTCTATCACATAGCCATAGTAAGTGGATTGAGCCTGGTTTTATATCAGTGGTTTGATAAAGATATGTGGCTCTGAGCTCTCCTCAGGCATTCAGTAATCCCAGCACTCCCAAAGAGACAGTAATTACATTGGCCACTCCTTCACTGACAGATAATGAGATTAATGCTCTGGAAACACAGTCCAAACCGCTCAGGCATTTACAGTTAACGCTCTCTGTGCAAGTATAAAATGTTTAAAATAGCACTCTGGCTTGAAAATTAATCTTTTTTTTTTCTATGGTTAGGCTAATGAAATACTTTATAAGGTGGGAGAATTTTAATTGAAATTATTACTTAGTGTTTTTTAATCTAGAAAGCAGGATGGCTTCTGGCTGATATAATGTCACTATATACATAATACAATGTATAACAATAATAGATAAAACAATTATAGAAATCGAGATGTACAAAAAATTATGCTACACAGTATTTATGTGGAATTCACTGAAAAAAAAAAACCTGAAAGCAAAAAATGTTTACAATCAATTGAATGGGCTGTCAAGGGAAATCAAAATTGCCAAAAGTAATTTATAATATAAATGTACCCAACTGTTCAAAAGTTTGGGTCAGTAAGATTTTTTATTGTTTTTGAAAGAAGTGTCTTATGTTCATCATGGCTGCATTTATTTGATCCAAAATACTGTTAAAGCAGTAATACTGTAAAATATTTTTACAATTTTAAATAGTTTTCAAATTTAAAATAAAATTTATGAGTGATTGGAAAGCTGAATTTTCAGTTCTTTGACATTTCTTATTATTAGCAATGTTGAAAACCGTTGTTCTACTTGATCTGCGGGTAACCATGATAAAAGAAAAATTCCTGGATTCTTTGATGAATAGAAAGTTCAAACTAACAGCATTTATTTAAAATGTATTTAAACTTTAACTTTTGATCAATTGAATGCATTCTTGCTAAATACAGAGTTCTGGCATGAAAGTCTAGATGGCGCAGTACAATAGGTATAACTCAATCTGACCTAATGACATCATTATCTAATGTCATAGCTGATTGGTTCTCTCCTGTATCGGTAGCCAATGAGCTCGCTGCTCAACATTCAAATATATGACTAGTGCTTGCCGTAGCAGTTGCAGCTTGCTTCAGAAACCCTCCACCTTCCCCAGCTCCACCTGTATAGATCTGCTACGAGGTGATTCATGTATGCTATATGGGGTTATTTCATGTATGTTATATTTGCAGTAGCAATATTTCTTACATGCTCACAGCAGCATGTTGTGGATGTATTGGCAGTAGCAAATCTCGGTACTTGCTCTGCCGCAGCAGCAGAGTAGCAGATCTATTCCGGCAAGACCAAATACATTAACATTGTCATGTACATTACCTTGCCAATCCCTCCGAGAGTTGTCATGACAGAAATACAATTATTCATTTCTTTCAAATCAAAATCATACTGACATTTTCAAGGAGAGGCCTTGAATTACAGTGATATATACAGAAAGAGAGAGAGAGAGAGAAAGAGAGAGGCACTATCTGAACATCAACACAAAAGCTTATTACCATACATTCCTGAAGTACACACACAAAGTTGTTTAAACCACTGATTAAATATGGTGTATTATACCTGCACTATTTTATCTTGGGGCCGAAGTCCAGATTTCTCTGCTGGGGAGTCCTCATCCACCGCCCTGATGTACTGGCCAGATTTTGACTTCTCTGTGTGCAGGTTAAAGCCATATCCGGTGGCACCCTTCTTCATGTGACAGAGACGTGGACGCAGCTCATTCTTTGATTCCTATAAAGAGACAATAAACAAGGAAGGAAATTATTATAAAAGCTGATGCACTGATGTATCTTACACACACAAAGCAAAACATATAAATAACGAGAACATTTCAAGATATCAAATACATATCAATTTCTTGTCAATCATAATAAGATGTATCTTTAAAATGTAAACTACAGCTAAGAATTTTGTACAAAGCCAATTAAAGTCTGCAACAATCCTAATTCCCTTCCTTCACTGCAAAAGGTTCAAATCAAAACTTCACCACACACCAAAAATAAATTCTGAATTAATTCTTTCACGTTACAAATGTGCATGAGAAAATCATAATTTAACTTCCAAAGTAAAGCCACCCACCCTAATCGATACATGAACAAGTCACCTGCTTCCTGAAACATTTAAGATTCCACAATATTCTGACTGAGCAACACTTTCTAAATAAAATCTACAAAGAAATCTGTTAAACGAGAGAAATAACTTGTTTACCATTTTAAAGAGGACTCAGTACGTCAACATCCCGAGATGAAGGACAGAAAAGTAGAAGTAACTACTGACCTGTCATCTGTGTACTTCCTTCTTTAGCAAACCAGTCTGTAATATATGGCTGAAATTATACAAACAGATAAGAAACCAAACATCTACCTGCTGTACACAAGCACATATTGATTTATGGATGAGTCAAACTAAACATACAGGAACTGGCAAAGTATGAAAAGAAGTTTGTTCAAGTTTATTATAAAATTATATTAAAATTATTATATAATATAGTTTTGTTTATACTGTACAGTCCAGTCTTTTGTCTCATGTCCCATCAATAAAGCTGTAAGCATCATCAAAAACAAAACATGCTTCAGTAAAACAAATACCAATAATAACATTATTATTAATAATAATAACAATAATAAATAATAAACTACTACTGCTTATTATTATTAACAACATAATAATAAGCTATATATATATATATAGCTGATTTAGGCCAATGTTTTGTCTTATGTATCCTCACAGCCCTATCAATAAAGTTCAAATATAACAATAATAATAATAACAATAATAAATAATAAACTACTACTGCTTATTATTATTAACAACATAATAATAAGCTATATATATATATTTATATATATATATATAAATATATATATATAGCTGATTTAGGCCAATGTTTTGTCTTATGTATCCTCACAGCCCTATCAATAAAGTTCAAATATAACAATAATAATAATAACAACAACAATAACAATATATAGAGTTGATATAACCCAATGTTTTGTCTTATGCATCTCCACAGTGCCATCAATAATGCTCAAGTATAATAATAATAATAATATTATTATTAATTTAAAATTAATATAACCAAAACAGTAAACATGATACACCATTTATGAGATTAATCATGATTAGTTATTATAATCTTTACACTGACCGGTTTAAAAAAAGCTAACTCAAAATTATTACAAGTACCCCAATCACTGATACAGACCAACACTGTATCATGTGTTGATATGTCCAACACTGCCAATACCAAAGACAGCAGTACAAAGCTGCAGTGTACAGGCTACATACTTCCTGGGAGGCCTGCTCTTCTGGGAAACCCGACAGCAGTGCGAAGTGAAGGGGTTAGGACTAGGGTCACTGAATGTGCTCGACACGATTAACAATACCTGGCTCTTCAGAAAACACTAGCTGGGGGCTAACCGCAGGTCACAGATACAGCTGACAATAGCAAAGATATCTTCATTACTATCCCCCAAAGAAAAATGTGCCTGACTGTAGCCATTAATGAAAGAAAGAACTCTTCTAACAGGTGACTATGCAAAGGCAAGACCTATCTAAGCTCTGATTAGCATAGGCTTAGCCACCAGAGGCCATATGTTACGCTAAGAGTTTAATCCATCTTGCTGAACACAAGGCTGCAAATGAAGAGCTCTGTTTGTGGATGGTTTGTGGACAGTGTGGCAAAGTGGTTAAAGCACAGGCCTGGTAATCAGAGCCATGAACTATTACTAAGTGTACCCTTGATCAAAGCACTTAACCCCAGACTGCCCCAGAAAGATTGTCCCTGTAATAAGTGTACTATAAGTCACTTTGGATAAAAGCGTCAGCTAAAAGACTTACTGCTCACTATAGAGCAGTATGGTATCTAAATGTAAAAATATGTATGGCAGAAGGCCATGTGACAGAAAAGATACAGTATGGGAGTTCAGGGTTTTCCTCTTTAAGTCTGGACCATTTTTATATTTTGCTTAAGTATTTACTAAAAACAAACAATGTACATAATATTTTAAATGCTTTCATCGTGAGCATGCCTCAAAGTTAACCAGTAATTTCAAAGCTTTCTTTCCTTGCCATCTATTCAAAGTAGAATGTACATCATTCACTTAAAGGCACAATATGTACTTTTCGCCGCTGGAGGGCACGTATTCAAAATAAACAAAGCAAAGGCGTAGTTTGATGACGCCATGACTGAGAGTGGAATCATGGGAGTTGTCGTCTTCATCCCCACAACCGACGCAATCAGACGGGACTCGGGCAGAAATCATGTTCATGGATGAGCTAATGATTTATTAACATAGTAGAATGAAGCAGGGTGAGGCTGGAAGCCGTCGACGCAAAACTAGGCCGCTGAACGAGCACGACACACGGCTCGAAAGCAGCGGAGCTTTTATTATGCCACAGTCGACCGCTTCCGCTCCTTCCGGTCGTGCGTATTTGGGGGAAAAAAGCAGCGCTGTTTTATCATACTAGATACATTTGAAAGTTCTGTTATAATGCTACTCTGCGGTCTAATAAAACGCACAACATATTAAAGCGGAAACCGGAAATCGAGGGGTTATGACGTCATTGGCAGGCGACACAATGACACTATGGAAACGGTCCGTGTCACTAGTTAAAATTGCTTATTTCTCTGGATTTAAACATTCTTCGAAACATTTGGGATAATGTAAGTACACA
Source organism: Sinocyclocheilus grahami (assembly GCF_001515645.1). Taxonomy (NCBI): domain Eukaryota; kingdom Metazoa; phylum Chordata; class Actinopteri; order Cypriniformes; family Cyprinidae; genus Sinocyclocheilus; species Sinocyclocheilus grahami. Next base: position 3,796,529 of record NW_015505215.1, on the reverse strand, counting down.
AGTCAGCAAAATATATAACACTGTTCTAGTGGTTTTTGGATATTTTAATAAAAAAATTCTTACATATTGTGCCTTAAAGTAGGTGCTCGATCAAGAGGATGCTTAGATGAAATGCAAAAAAAAAACAGCCCACTGTCATTACTGCTTCCAAAGACATTTTAAACATTTAACATTTTAAAATTATAAAAAATATATTATTTGGGAGCAAAAATAGAAGTGTCTCAATCTTTTGCATTTCCTTGCCATCTACCAATAATTCTCCCAATGATAACATTGTTTATTATTAAATGCTCATTACAATGCTAAATGGCGATGAAAAAAATGTCTCGTCACAAACCTGGTTTATTTAAACAGTCAAGAGTCATATATGTATGACAGATAAAAATAATTGTATTAATCTATTTTTCTGCTCACTGTGTTTCTGCTGCTGTTGTTAAAATAACCACAGCATCTGTAGCTCTTGTAGCACTTTACATCTTTAGATGCTTTAGTTGCTTCTTAGAGAAGCAACAGAACAGAATGGGCTTGAATGAAGCGCATTTGGCTCTAGATGAAAATACAGAGGATATAGCACCGTAAGATCATTACCACAAACAACCCTGAGTGCTTGTGGTGCATGTGTACTGCTTCGTTGTTTTGACACGCTGCTCACTTTAACCTATAGAAACATCTTCTTTCGCCTTTCTTCACGACAATTTAAGGTATTGTTCTAGCACAAACATGCTAGACGAGTTAGCAAACAAGTTCTTGGCTTACTGACCAAACTGGCAAGCGACTAACATTAGGCCTAGGTCTTATTTCACCCTGCAAAATGGTAACTTTCCTGCCAAAGTGCTGTGGCCAAGTTCAACTATGTTTGACAGAAGGTTCACAATGTCCTGAGAGGACTGGACATACAGTCAGGGATATTATACAATGTTATCCGCTCTCTGGGTGGATTTTTTGTCAAACACGTGTGACGGTCACAATGTTTTTAAATGCGTGTGATACTATACACACAAGCAGACAGAAGATCACTCAGCATGTACTAAAAGATACACCCCGCTGTGATAAGATATACAAAGCTGTCTGATAAAGCCATAGACTTATCACTGTATTGGTTTTTCTTGTTTCTTCATTACCAATTACACGTAACCTCTGCAAACTCTTCCACCCAAGGCCACTCTTTTTGTAAGCAAATTCAGGTTAGAAATGATGAACTGAACAGATGAGATGATATAGTATGATGTGGAAATCATACTTGCTGCATTGCCACTGTATGAGAAGCAAAAGATATAAATGCAGCGGGTGAGGAGAGCTGATGGCTCCGGCATATCTCTGTTTGGCCAAGTCGGGTGTGAGTAAGGGGAGAATTGTGGGAAAGGACTTGGGTGTGGACTGCTATCTCTGAGAAGGGTTTGGAAGGGGCCCACACATTCACAATGCAGAGCTTTGATAGATCCCTGGAACACTGCAATTTGATTTTATTAAAGAAATCTTATCAAATCCACATGAAGAGAGGATACTCAAAAGAAAAATATTATACATATGATTAAGATAAAATTAGGTAAAAGTCACAAACTCTGTCGAGAAGACTTATTTCATCCCAAAATCCCATGAAAAGTAAAAAAAAAGAATGAAGCCTATTTTTAGAATACATTTTCTTTGGCATTATTTTTATGACAATAATAATTCTAATTATATTAATGAAAAAAATATTCTCTATTTTCATTTTTAACAATTATACATCATGGTAATTACTTTGTACTACCTTTAATGTATACTAATGTTACAAATTGTAAAATGTACTTATGTACAATATTTTTAAAGGTGTCATGAGCATGTTTTTGTTAAAAAGCTTGTTAATCATTTTGTACATTCTTATTTGGTACAGAATGGTTTATTCCACAAATGTTCAAACTACTGTTTATCGAACCCATGTTTAGATTAGAAAAAAAGAGATACTTTTACATTTGATATGGGCTTATTATAGATCTGTGTCTGATTACTCATAAGAGCAGGAGTTTCATTTGAGATTGAGAGGATCTTTTTTGTGACCAGTTTTGCGAGCAGAGCAAAACAACCTCAACAAAAACTGAAATGAGATGAGAGGAAATAAGCCTATTCTTTATATTTCATGAAGCATTCAAGCTTATAACGAAACTAGTTTCTAACAATAAACTAGCATTCAACTATGACATGCAATAATGCAGTATGTGATGAAAGCCTGTGATCTTTTGTTGTTATGCATGAAACTCACAAAGTTCCTTTTCATGTAGAGTTCCTTTTGCTGACTAGATAGTCTCCATCTTGGCCTCCTTTTGCCCTTAGGTTATTTCAATATAGGAAGCTGAAGTCAACAGAGGAAATAATTTCCCCCTGTCTACAGTAGATGTGGGGAAGAGTCATTTTAAAGCTACAGTGTCTGACAAAGACCTTCATTCACTGCCAATCCTCCTGAAGGTCTGTGTGACATAATACCCTGTGGCCTTCAAAGTGACTATTGGCAAAGAGGTCAATCACTGATTACAGAGAAAAATGAAAATGTAGTGATAACTTTTATACTTATCTCTCCTTGACTTCTCACATACTGTGAGAGTTAAACAGACAAGTGTTCTTGTTGATTTTAAGCAAGTTCCCAAAAGGAGAAATTTTCAAATACTGCAATGCTTAGTCTTTTTCAGACATTTACAAAGAATGTGGACTGAAGTTTCCAGCTTCAAAAAGGATGCAACATTGCATAAATTTATCATCAATGTGTGGATTCTTTTCTAGATCGCCTGAAGTCATATGATAGGTTTGTGCGAGGAACACAATGAGTGATATAAGTGCATCATAACATCAGAACATTACGACATGTATGACATTACATAAACTCATCATGATATAATTCCCCAAGCGTTTATTACCACAACGGAGACAAACTCACACCACAGCCAAGCAGCATACATAATTCATCATTTTTTAAATCTGTGCTAATTTTTTCATGTGGAAAATAAACACGGTCATCAATCCACAATGAGCATGAGTGTATAGATATTCAGTGTATAGCTTTCAGATTACTGACGTTTACTCAAAAAAATTAACATTATGTCAACATTTACTCATCCTCACATCGTTCCAAACCTATTACCTTTCTTTCATCTTGGAACACACAAAAAAAGGTATTTTGAAGAAAAATTTAATTTTTTCCCCCATACAGTCGACAGTACAATGTCAGTAGGGTTCAAAATAACACTAGACATCATGTGACTTTAAAAAAAAACATTCAGACAATTTTCTTTTGTGTTCCATTGAAGAATGAAAGTCATACAGGTTTGAAACGACTTGAGGGTGAGTAAAAGAATTATGGACTTTTTATTTTTGGTCGCATACCATTAAAGGGCGAAAAAAGTCATATGATGCGATTTCAAGTTGTCCTTTCTCTTTGGAGTGTTACAAGCTGATTGTGCATAGATAAGATCCCTGAAGTTGCAAAGACTAAAGTCTCAAAACCAAAGAGATATTCTTTATCAAAGTAAGACTCTGCCACGCCCCCCTAAAACGGCTCGTTCTAACACGCCCCCACATATCTACCTCACTATGTGGAAATATTTGCATAATGCGGCCCAAATGTGCACGCAAAGAAAGAAGGCGTGGTTTCAGTAACCGCAGTTAGTGTTGATGCAGCATGTCAGGGAGACGCTGTGTGTTTCTAGGCGAAAACAAAAGCACTTTATTTGGCCTTCCGAAAGTGATGCATTTAGGAATCTTTAAGATGACTTAATGGTATGTGCTTGTGGTGTTCGGCCAATCACAATGCACTGGGTCAGCTGGCCAATCAGAGCAGACTGCGCTTGTCGGAAGGAGGGACTTTGTAGAAAACGAAGCGTTTGAGAGAGGCGGGGCATATAGGACCTACAATAATGTACAGTATTTGAAAAATAATGTGTTTTTTGAACATTAAAGCATGTCAACATATTCTGATAAACCAAATACACAAAATAATGATCTTTAAAAAAAGCATCATATGACCCCTTTAAGTAAACCTGTTTGTCACAAGCAGAGTGTGGAAAGGCCCTAACCGAACCCATCTCCAGCTCACGGCAGGCCTCAGTAAATCCCCCACCAGCCCTATAAAGATACTATAGTTCAATAATCCAAAGGTTAATGACTTTATAGCTCACTTTAGTAACTCATAATCTTGTCCTTGGTTTGCTCAACTCTTGAAGCGATGATTGAAAACAATAATTAGGCCTATCCTTAAACATAACCTGGGTTTTCCAAGTAAACAAGCTTTATTTAAAACCTTCCTATTACGTTATGTGGTATACTGGCATATTGGTTCAGCAAAAGCAATAAAGGAACATTTTTATTAGTATGACTCAAAATATTGATTACATAAATATGAAGATGAGCAGAGCTGGCAAAGGAACCATAAATATATTTACAGGCCTGAGGCTTTGGATCCAAGATCAACAGCCAATAATTAACCTACAGAGATTTGAAAACTGCCAACCAACAGCAAAATGCACAGACAGGTACCAAGAGGAGTGAGGTGAAGACTAATACGATTGGTGTAACTGCTCATGTCATCTCAAAATGCAGCAGACCACAGCAGGAAAACAGTGATCTTGTAACCAAGGAAGTGGTTTATTCAAATGTGAGAACATCCCTCGCTCTCTCGCAAAGTTACACATTTAGCTTGAGAGTTTACTTTAGAAATTTTTAGTGGTGAACATCTAGAGAATAGCTAGCGGTTGCCAAACACACCCTAAGATGTTGTATTGTTTCTGCTGAAATGTATTGCTGTCAGAGATTAAACTTTTTTTTTAACTGAATAAAATGTACATTTGTGCTTTGCCCATAAAAAGTTTCCTTCAATGATACTAGTGTGTTGGAAGTGGTTTCCAAGGTACTTCTATGTGGTTGCTAAGGTATTCGGAAGGTTTTTGGTGGTTGCTAGGGTGTAGTGATGTTGCTCTAGGTAATTGCTAGGTGGTTGCTTAACAGCCCAATTAAAAAAAAAAAAAAAACCATATATGATATTTTGGCCCCTATATATTTCCTCAATGATTTAGGTTTATGGGAAAATTAAAAGTTTGTGGGAATTTCTGTCTATTTAATCGACCACCATGCAAAAATCACGTTTACTTAGAAATGAACAGGAAACCTTTTGTCAATAAGCTGTACAATTTCAGGAAACATTCATATCCATAGCACAAACAGAAAATTACACATTTATAATTACGATTGTCAATAATAATTTTAATTCCCTAACCCTAAATAGAAAAAAGTGAGAAAATTAGCTGGTAGAAAATCAAGGTTAAAATACATAATATATTGCAAGGATTCTACAGCAGGGCTCGCAAAATTTCAAAATCTCTGGTAGCCCTTCGGGTAGGCATTCTTCAGAATTTGGTTGCCCAAAATAAATTTAAATAGCCTGCAGACAAATCAGCTTGAACAAAAAACTTCAGTGATTGTATTTTTATTTTTTTTCAAATAACATGTCAGGAGAGTAGGGGTGCAACGGATAACAAAACGCAAGGCTCTGATCATATTACAGATTTGGCGTCACAGATCTTATCATTTTACTGATGAGCAAAAAATATGGTTCTTTATTATTTAAATAACACTTATTATTTAAAGAACACTTTACTACTTCAATACCACAGCAAAAACTAGTAGCATAGGAATGTAACAATTCACTCAACACAAGATGTGATACAATTCTTGATACTGATTTCATGATATGATTTTCCTCACAATTTTTTTTTTTAACAAAATGAGATTTAAGGCAAATTATAAATGAAAAGGTGTCCTTTTATTATTTCTTAGACAAAATGCTGCACATTACTTTGTGAAACTGAAATATGTCAAATAATAAAACTAGGCCTATAACTTAAAAATTTTAAACAAATCCCAAATCAAATAAATAAATAATACAAATAAAACAAATATCTTAATATAAACAAACTAAGGCTTCGCTTTTGCTCTTTTCATTTAAAATTAGAGGCAACCACTGTGTTTTAATCACAATCCAAACAAAGATGCTAAATAAATATTATCAAGACTGTAAAATTTACGGAATGGTCTGACTTTAGCTTTGTGAAACTATACTGCATAAAAAAATCCTCTCTGACAGCAGGTAGCGCTTGTGGAACAGCAGGTATTTATAGGCTGCTACCCCTTTAAGACCGAATGCACTTAATGACGCACATGCGATTTCTTTCTCCACTGTTTACGTTCACTTAAAGTTGCAGTAGGAGATCTTGGAAAATGCTAACTTTAGCCTGATAGCACTGAAAGCAAACGTCCCACCTCCCTGCAATCGCCGTCCAAAGCCACGCACCCTGAACGCATATATGCTCACAGACCAGAACAGAGCTCCGGACATCACGTGACCCATTTTGTTTACACCACCATGCTGGCAGGCATTCGGGAGCAAATATTAAATTAATGGCGCCAGCATGAGTTTCAAGGCAACAGAGTTCACTGCGTACTTTAGTTCAAAAGACATAGACCTGTACATAGCAAAATTTAATAGATTAAGAATAACAGATCCCTATAATGCCCCCGTGGTGCTTTTAACGTGTATCAATAAAGGAACGGATAGATTTCCTGACCTGCAGTATCCTGATATCTACAACTACCTCATCAACTTTCCCTCCTAACGTTGCTCCAGAAACTCTTTAAAAGCCTACAAAAGCCTGGAGGGGTACAAATGGACGCAATCTAAATTTTTGATGAATATTCAACCTGCTATGTCGTCACTGGAAGGGTAAGTCAACTGTGTTGTTAGCTAACGTAATCGACCCTAGCTGTCCTTGTAGGTAGCCAGCATATCACTGTGAGTACAGTAGACATTATAAATGTTATGAAATCTTACCCGTTTAATCCCAAATTTTGTGTTGGTTGGCATGTTTTATTGCAGTGAACCATTTTAGTTGTCTATCGGGATCCTTAGGAACACGATAAAATGATTTCCCCTTTGCTTTATGGGACAATAGCGTATACAGGTGTATCTCAATAAATTAGAATGTCGTGGGAAAGTTCATTTATTTCAGTAATTCAACTAAATGCGTATTTTTGAATTAAAGATAACTTATAGATTTCATATGGGCTGCTTTTGGTGCTTGAAACTTTTTTTTGTGTGTGTTTTACGAATAAGATAGACTACAAGGTTAAGAAGCTTACTTAAATGTAAAATGTTTTTTCTCTATTTTGCGATAAAAGACTGCTTCCGTTTACTGATCACGTCTCGGGTGGATTGCATGTTGTTTTCTTGCGCGGCTGGATGTTGGACTCATGAAAAATAATCACGTTGTTTGTATTTGCCAAAACTGATTTACTGAAGTCAAAAGTACATGATTTTCTGAGGGGCAGTGGCAGAGCCAGGATGTTTTTATAGGGGTGGCCAGGGAGGGGCCAGCAACCAGTCTGGGGTGGCACAGAAATCTTCATTATTTCAATATAAAAATGTGATTGACTTTAAAGTATTGGACTGTTTTAGTACCTAAAACACAACTGAATACAATTAATTTCTACCAGAGACAACATTACTACAATAGGCTACATCAGCGGTTCCCAATTCCAGTCGCCCATTTCATATGTATCTCTTATCATGTGAGACGTTTGTTCTATTTGACCGTAAGCGCCCTGCGAAGTGGACATCACCGGATATTCTGCCATTCAGTTCGAAGCGAGCATATATATATATATATATATATATATATATATATATATATATATACACAAAGGGCATTAAAATGTGAGAGACGTAAATTTAAATAGTATTTATTTACAGAGGTATATATTATGTCACACTTCTCTAGTAAGTTTCTTCTGTGTGTGAAGACACTACTCAGCGCAAATCCGTGAATGACTGTTCCGAAGTGAAGTAAACTTCAACGGACTTCCCCTGCTCAGGGAGTAGGGAGCAATGAACACTGTGTAGGGATCATGTCGATCGGAACACAGTTCATGCACGTAGCTCACTTCTAACAAGCTGGTAATCTGAATCGGGTGTGTTAACTAAGCGAGACATGCAAAATATGCAGAGCAGGGTGCGCAAGGACTGGAATTGGGAACCGCTGGGCTACATCATGTGTCATTCACCAGTGAGAAAACTTTAAAAGTACTACAATACCAGGAAGGAAGATTGGGTTGTTGATGTTTGGAAGGTAAGTAAGTGCGCAAGACTGTCCCAGCTCTTAAAAACGCCGAAGCGCAGTGCCCTTAATGCTAGAGGTCGACCGATATTGTTTTTTTTTGACAGCCGATGCCGATATCTTAGAGAGCAGGGTGGTCGATGGCTGATATAAAGCTGATCTATATAAGCATATTTTTTATTTTAATTATAATTTTTATTTATTTTAATTAATGTTTGAGAAACTTGAAATTTAGTACCTAAAACCCAACTGAATACAATTAATTTCTACCAGAGACAACATTACTACAATAGGCTACATCAGCGGTTCCCAATTCCAGTCGCCCATTTCATATGTATCTCTTATCATGTGAGACGTTTGTTCTATTTGACCGTAAGCGCCCTGCGAAGTGGACATCACCGGATATTCTGCCATTCAGTTCGAAGCGAGCATATATATATATATATATATATATATATATATATATATACACACAAAGGGCATTAAAATGTGAGAGACGTAAATTTAAATAGTATTTATTTACAGAGGTATATATTACGACCGATATTGTTTTTTTTTGACAGCCGATGCCGATATCTTAGAGAGCAGGGTGGTCGATGGCTGATATAAAGCTGATCTATATAAGCATATTTTTTATTTTAATTATAATTTTTATTTATTTTAATTAATGTTTGAGAAACTTGAAATAATTTGAAAATGAATTATATTAAAAATAAATGTGTAAAATAAACATACTTATACTTATAGATGACAACGTCCTGCTTCTATAATTCTATTACAGTATTTTACACAAATAAAGAAATATTTTAAAATATATAAACATATGACAAAGTGCACAAATGCATAAATCCGCATAGTTTGAAAAAACGAGTTTAAAGTTAATCGCGCGTCTCCAGTGAAGCTAAACTCTCCTCATGTCTGGATTCAATTCGCACGGATTGACTGTCACGCAGAGCACACGCTATCAGGCAATATATACAAATGCACACTTCACAAGATCTCACAACTGGATTCGACTAAGTCTGCAAGGTTTGTGAAATTAAATGTTCATTAGTCATTTAAAGGGTTGTTTAAATGATATGCGTATTTGCTGAATGCTGATGGCAAACGAGAAAGTATTATGTCTGCCTTTCTGTTACTAATAAAATAAAAGCAATCGTTATAATACTTTTTGTATACCTTTTAATTCATTTGTTCAACAGTTCTATCTGATTATTAGACAGACTTCTATCTGTTTTAGGCAGAACTGTTAAATGACAACAACAACAAACAATGAAGAGGGAGAATGTGAGCACTGTGTGCTCTGGCGCTGCCGTTCTCAGCACCGTCAAAATAAAAGTCCGGCTTGCCGTCAAAATGCCGTTGCCTCGAACACATCGGCCAGGCAGAAAAACGTATTGGCCGATGCCGATATTTGAAAATGCCAAATATCGGCCGATATATCGGCCTTGGCGATATATCGGTCGACCACTACTTAACGCACACTAAATCCACACTCATCCCATCATGCATCATGTTGTAGAAATAAGCTTGTTCGAGATGCATCAGCGTTGCGCAGACCTATCGGCGTATGACATCAAAGTACCCCAAGAGTCATAATAGAGCAGATGACTCTTTATGCTTTTGAATCGCTCTCGCGGTACTTTCATGTCATATGCCAATCGGTCAGCGCAGAACTGATGCATCTCGAACAAGCCTAATATCTCTATGGGTTTGAGACTAATCTTTGCGACTTCACGGATCTTCTGTATGCACAAACAGCTTTTAACACTCCAAAGACAAAGTAAAACATGAAATCGCATCATATGACCCCTTTAAAAGGCACAATATGTAAATTTAGCCACTAGAAGTCGCATTTTCAAAACAATAGGCTCGTTTGAGATGCGGCTAGCCTCGCCTGAAAGTTAGGAGAGAGTAGGTGGCTGCAGTGAGGGGAGGAGTGAAATAAGCGCAGTCAAGACTGACAGTTCTGACCTCTCGAAGTGGAACAGATACCTACGAGATCAAAGACAGATATCGCGTTATTCACAATCATGCGCTGTGTTGCTGATAAACATGATATCATTTCAGTTCTGTTGCTTTTATATGAAAACAAGTATGATGAACAAGACACTCAAAGTACTTGCTATTTATTCCATTCGAAAGACGTATTTATCATCCATTTTTACTTTAATACATTTATTTTAGATTTTTTTTAGAAATATGAGAACGATCACATATCTCACACAGAGACTGCACTGGCATGGTGTTTGGGAATATTCATGCATAATTTAAACAATCACATGATATCAGATAAAACAAATACAACATTTTAGAAGAGAACGCAACATCACGGTTGTTTGAACCAATGAGCATTGTGTCGTCGGCGAGTCATTTCCCATCGTGCTTTTGGTCAGCGCAGCTGGGGGAGACAACTGCGCTCGACTGCACGACCGCTTTTTATTTTAGATAAATGATGATCTTTGATCTTTCTATTCATCAAAGAATCCTGAAAAAAATTTACTCAGCCGTTTTAAATATTGACAATAATATAATAATATTAAGAAATGTTTCTTGAACAGCAAATCATTGACCGCTTTAGTCAATGTCAAAATAATTGAGCTGGCCAATCAAATCAAAGTAGGCAGGATTTACCGTTCACAGAAGCAAGCATCAGTTTAATGCTGAAAGAGAGCGAGGTAAGATGGAAACTACAAATAATTTAATATTAGTCTACTGTTTTACAATAGAAATAAGGCCATTTTGAGAGAGAGATTAAAGTTGCATCTGTGTGTCTCTCTCTACAAACAATGAAGCTGTAAGTTTAATTACTTAAAAACAGCGATTTTACCTTCTCGTTGCTGAGAAATAGCCTATAATGTCCATTTCTAATTATTGGGGGGGACTTGTCCCCCTCAGTGTCTATGGTGGTTACAGCCCTGCAGTACAGTGATTACGACCACTTTCACCAGTCTATAACTGTAACATTGGTGAAGTTAGGAAGTAGGCCACTTCCATCTTTTTATCGTCTAATTAAAACGACGCTAACCTGATTAATAAATAAAACACTGACTGAACAGCATAGTCCCTTTACTGCAAACACACAGAATGACAAGCACACAATGTAGTTATTGATATCAACATCACATGCCACTTATTATAAATAGAATCAAAGCAAACTATTGAGGATTGTTCCAAAGAAACATACCCTTTTCTTTCCTTAAGAATCCTGAAAAAAATTTACTCAGCCGTTTTAAATATTGACAATAATATAATAATATTAAGAAATGTTTCTTGAACAGCAAATCATTGACCGCTTTAGTCAATGTCAAAATAATTGAGCTGGCCAATCAAATCAAAGTAGGCGGGATTTACCGTTCACAGAAGCAAGCGTCAGTTTAATGCTGAAAGAGAGCGAGGTAAGATGGAAACTACAAATAATTTAATATTAGTCTACTGTTTTACAATAGAAATAAGGCCATTTTGAGAGAGAGATTAAAGTTGCATCTGTGTGTCTCTCTCTACAAACAATGAAGCTGTAAGTTTAATTACTTAAAAACAGCGATTTTACCTTCTCGTTGCTGAGAAATAGCCTATAATGTCCATTTCTAATTATTGGGGGGGACTTGTCCCCCTCAGTGTCTATGGTGGTTACAGCCCTGCAGTACAGTGATTACGACCACTTTCACCAGTCTATAACTGTAACATTGGTGAAGTTAGGAAGTAGGCCACTTCCATCTTTTTATCGTCTAATTAAAACGACGCTAACCTGATTAATAAATAAAACACTGACTGAACAGCATAGTCCCTTTACTGCAAACACACAGAATGACAAGCACACAATGTAGTTATTGATATCAACATCACATGCCACTTATTATAAATAGAATCAAAGCAAACTATTGAGGATTGTTCCAAAGAAACATACCCTTTTCTTTCCTCCCAACACACCTGCATTTCTGACGAATTATGCGAAGGAATCATTATCAGAGAATGATTCAAATATCTGCAATGTCAGGAAATATTCCAGACTCAGACATTGATCTAATTTTCATAAATCATCTGTTTTGCCTCTTTTTCATCATTTATTGCTAAACACAATGCGAGCAAGCTGTCTGAGTGTAATCTGCTCTGAAAACTCATCTCAGTAAGTAAACAGCATCACGCAGGGCACTGCCATCAAGAACAAAGCTTAGTCTGGGTTTAACTGACAGCCGATCCAAGGATGTTCCCTCCAGTGGCATTTTACTTCTGAATGATCACAGAGAGGAAGGATGGGACACAGGAGGGTGAGAGGAAAACGACACAACAGAAGGGCCATTCATGGTTGACTGAGGGCTTCAAAAACACTTTGATAATTGCTGGAAAGAAATGTGATTACGATCCATATTGTTCCGGAGACTCTAAATAACTGTTATTGAGCAGAGGCCTTCTGTGGTCCGCCAGGTTTATGATGATTAAAGTTATTTCTGGCTCATGCCACATAATCAGAAAAGGGACTGACAAACACTGTCAATGTCACTGTCAATGTCTTTATGTAAAAGAATAACTAGCATCAAAACTGCACACTTGACATTTGCTTTTGCTGTGCCGGCACTTTCGAAAACTTAGTTGCCTTCTATAGTAACTTTTAACTAGATTTTCTAAAGAAAATGTAAGTGGGGCTTGCCTGTGCAAAAACGCAGTCACTAGAGTATTCTGGGTGGTTGCTAGGGATCTGTGTCACTCCCAAATGTCTATGATAATCTCTAAATAATCCATATTATTTGAGCAATCATTCAAGTTATTGAGGTGCTTGCTTTATTAGGTTTGATCTTCAGTAACTTCTCCAAGCCTGATGGCACATCCTAATCTGTTACATAGGATGAAAAAAATCTCAATCCTACTCTGTGGGCTTCTCTCTCTCTAATCTTGCTTCTGCACCCAAACAAAGAGTAACTTTCCATAATAACCCCCTTCACTGCTCAAGGATCTCCAAGGCAAGGGATTAAAACTTTATTGTGGTCAGCTTAGTCTGCTGGCTTTTGTCCTCATCTCGAACAATTACAACTCAAGAAAACCATGAAGTAGATTTAGTACAATGTTTTATTTACCGTCTAACTGATAGAGCTCCATTGAAAGTCAATGGGAAAAAAAATAAATCAATAAAGTGCCTCCAATGACTTTGACTGAATGAAAATTAAATGAATGTGGATAATAGGGCATCATCTTAAAGGGATTTGTCCTCATTTTCTCATCCTCATGTTGTTCCAAAACATAAAAGAATATATTTTGAGATTAGGTTAGTTTTTTTTTTTCATGTCTGCACAATGACAATCAATAGGATCCAAAGTGATTTGGTTCCTCAAGTTATTTAAATGATCTTATTTTGTGTTCTGCAGAAGAAAGTCAAACGGGTTTGGAACAACATGAGGGTGAGCAAATGATGACAGAATTTTCATTTTTGGGTATATTTGTCCCATGAAAGAGAACGTTGCCCACTGAAAGGCCTTCAGATTAACATCTATTCTTATTGCACAATTGGTGCAACTGCAAATCACTTGCAAGACCTTGTACTGTTACATAAAAATGTTGTATCACTTGAAAGCCATGCAAATGACCTATACACTCTACATGATTATGTAATCTTAAAACTTCAACAATGGTAAATGATCAAAGAGCTCAGTTATGACACTCGATATGACGTGTATCTGATCTATGAGAATCATTTTTCCACTTCTTCCTTATAGACAGCTCTCAGTTATCATTTACTGGCCAAATAACAATACCTTCTAATAAGTAACATCGTATTGCTAATTTACTATGCATGAATGAATAGCATTAGTATTATTATTTATTAAGTAATCAGGCCTTCACTATCTATGATGTAATGGAATTTGGCTAATGCAGCTGATCACAGGTGCCGTTCCCCAAAAGGCGGAAAACATGTTTGACTGTCCTAATGTCTGACAGGTCAGACTGGAAGCAATGTGAAAACCAGTGAGACCCGTGATGCAACACAAAGAATATCTGATTTAAAAAAAATGTAAATGTCCTCAAACGTTTCAGAAGGGTTGTTCATTTCCCCACCAAACAATATGTTGTTATGGGCACATATCCACAAAAAGTGGCCTGGTCGTCAAACTATGTGCAATGAAACTTGCCATAAGAAAATGTGAAAATTAGCTTCTCTGTGGACATGTTCTGCTGGGAATATAATATTGGTAACTAGTAGAATATTATTAAGTTATACAAAAATGTACTCTATGAAATCCAATTCATACAAAAATTGACTTGAATACACATCTGCTATGATGAACATGTTTTTAATTGTTGAATTAAAAGTCATTTTGATAGCTTTTGTGTGGATTAAAGTCAAAAATCAAAATGTCAAATGTGGTTGGCTATAACTTTCCAGCCAGAGATTAAAAAAAAAAAAAAAGGCAAAGTCAAAAGTATTAAACTCCTAAAAACTATTAATTTCTGTAAACTCAAGTGTATTTAAAGTCCAGTTAAAGTATTTTAGTTCAATGGTTACACTACTTGACATTTTGAGAGTTACTGAATCAGAATATAAGTGGAAATGTTTTAGGCCTACAAACATTCTTTCAAAAATGTATGTAACCAACATGAATGTGAAGATACAAAATATTTATATAAAAGTGTATTTTAAAAAGTGGATTTATCATCTTTAATGATCTCGAACATCCTTATTTGACATTAACCTACATATACACATATTTACTATGTCATGCTAGGAATTATATACCCAAAGTGTACGGGGACACCTGTCAAACTTGACTCATGTGCAGTAAAGTCAAAAATAAAAATGTCAAATGTGGTTGGCTATAACTTTCCAGCCAAAAATTAAAAAAAAAAAAAAAGGTCAAGTCAAAAGTATTAAACTCCTGAAAAAAGTCAAGTCAAAAGTATTAAACTCCTGAAAACTATTAATTTCTGTAAACTCAAGTGTATTTAAAGTCCAGTTAAAGTATTTTAGTTCAATGGTTACACCACTTGACATTTTGAGAGTTACTGAATCAGAATATAAGTGGAAATGTTTTAGGCCTACAAACATTCTTTCAAAAATGTATGTAACCAACATGAATGTGAAGATACAAAATATTTATATAAAAGTGTATTTTAAAAAGTGGATTTATCATCTTTAATGATCTCGAACATCCTTATTTGACATTAACCTACATATACACATATTTACTATGTCATGCTAGGAATTATATACCCAAAGTGTACGGGGACACCTGTCAAACTTGACTCATGTGCAGAAGTCTCAACTTCTCTCGCATCTTAAGATCCAAAATGATCTTTTAAGGGATGGAAATTTGCTCATAAAAGCTGTTCGTTTAGTTGAACTCACCTTGGAGCTCACGCTCAGTCTATCCGTGCGTATGTCCCCGTTTGTTTCCGGGACAGGGGTGGACTCCCTTGGTGTCTCGTTCTTCACTTCGTCTTCATGGTCCGATCCAGCACTGCTCGCTATCGGTATGCCATCAGTCACATACTCTTTCTGGCACTTCAAGTTGTGCTTCTGCAGCAGTTCTGCGGTCTCAGAATCCATCACGATGAGCTCTAGCTGGTCCGTGATGTCTCGTATGCGGGACACCACCTGTTGATGCTTCTCGTCCTCCACATTCTCCCCGTTCACGAACACCAGTTTGTCCCCGGCCAGCAGACCCGCGGCGGCGGCCGGGGAGTCGGCCTCCACATGCCGAATGAACTGACCTGGCTTGTTCTTTTCGCCGTGGAGATGAAACCCGTAGCCGTTATCCCCTTTTTCTAAGACGCACAGCTTTGGCCTGAGGTCGCTGGACATTTTAAAACTTTAAGACTTACAGATACACAAAAGCAGCAGTCCGGCTAAACTGAAAGTCGGAGGCAACAACGAAAAGTAGTTATGTGAAGAGAAAACTCCCACTCCGCCCACTCTGCGTCTTCACTGTGTTGCAACGCTACAAGTCAAATCGCAGTTTTCTTTGAAGTGTAGACAGTCAGCGCTTCACGGACCCGCCTCCGTCTGTTGCTCTCACTGATTGGAACGTTCACCTGTCAATCAGAAGAACGTCATGGCGCGAGTTCTCTGGCACGGTAAAAGGGGCTCTGAGTGTTTTTTTTTATTATTATTATTATTTATTTTGTTCTACATTGTGACTGCTTTGATCTTTGTCTATATAATGTTCTTAATAAAAAAAAAATTAAAATAAAAAAGGGGCTCTGGGACTCACAACCAGAAACTGTCTTGCATCTTTTTGGCATTGTGTTCATACAAGGACACTTTGGCAAGACATTTGCCAGTTCATTGTTAACTTCATAAATAATGACACTGATGTTTTGTTTGGATCTTTCACTTTTGGGAAGCAATATGAAAAGGTTTACTTTCTTTGCAACCTAATTATTTTGCTTGCAAAATATTTTATTCACAAATGCAAGATTATGAAAGTTACCCCCATTTTTTTCTTACTTTCAAGAAGATATTAAGTTCTATACTAAATCCTTGTCTACCAAAAAGGCAACTAAAACTTTGAATGTATGCTCACTTTTTGTTTTTGAATACTTTTTTGTTTAATTTTTATGTTTTGTGTGAAAGTTTATGTTTATTGTTATGTGATCTGTTTAAATTTTTTCCATTTATTTATTTATTTTTAATGTAATTGTTTTTTTTGTTATTTTATTTTTTATTATTTCTCTCTCTCTTTCTCTTCTGAATTTTAATTGCTATGTATTATTTGGCCATCCTTGAACCCCTGGCTCTTTTCCTTGGGATTTAAAAAAAAAAACTGTTTAATAAAATAAGTAAATAAAATAAAGGGGCTATGGGAAGTACAAGCAAAAAGTAAATAAAGAAAAAGAGATTGCTTTTATTTCATGTAGAAATTTTATATTATTTTTTAACTAATATGGATAGGTAATTGAAGTACCTTTTCATTTTTATTATTGTAATTTAGTTTAATCTTTTAAAACCAGATAAACCTTCTAACATTATTGTATTGTCAATTATTATTTGGTTGTGATATATTCTAAAAGTCTTAAACAGTTTCTCTATAATAATCATGATATATCCAATATCCAAAATAGTTCTGTGATGAATTCATGATTGCATCAGGACATAGTTGGAATTACATGGCATGCTTCTGCATTACAAGGTCGAATAAAATGGTAACATTTTGCCATATAAATTCCTAGTACACCTCTGTTATGTGTAGAGTAACAGTCATTCATATCAATAAGCAACATCATTATGATCTGATTTTTGAATGTACTATAGCTTTGATGAGAAATATCTATACCAACACCAAAGGTTTACCCATCAAGGAATTTCTCACATTATAATCAAATCTTGTTACTGAGGAAACCTTTTGCTTTCTTCCATGCAATAAAAAAAGATACAAATTTGCTTGCAGAGATTATCTGCCAGTTGACATACCTGAGCAAAGTTATGAGAATCACACCCTAAATTGTGTTACTGTTTAATCACAAATGGGATTTAGTCTTTTAAGTGTCAAACTTAAATATACTAAAAGTTCAAAGAAAATCTCTGTAGCATTGTGTGATCATGTGCCTTTTAAATTCTTGTGTGAATATCAAGAGACTCAATAATAATGTTATTACTACCTTTGGCTTCACACGTGTCTGAATTCACTATAGTGGTTAATGGCTCAAAATTAGTCAAGCAAGGAAGAGCATGCATGTTTGTGCAATGAGGCAAGATTGCTTCATATGAGAAATTAGAATTATCCTTAATGTTACACAGTGCAAAATCATAAACTGTATTTTAAGGCATTTCTCAATGAATTTCAGTAACATTTTGTGCACTATATCTGAAAATACAAACATTTCAGATATAAATATATCAATAAGAAAATCAGCTTACCACTTCAATGACTGCAGTGTGGAGCTGCAGCACATAATGTGGCTAGTATGATGAATTTTATGACAAAGAAACATTGTGACAGAGCAGCCAGTTGCAACAAGCTCACACAGTTGTAACCGCTCGCAAAGAGGTTATCGCAGTAGTTGATGCATACTGGGCACAGTGTGAGGGATTTGAGGCCCCCAACTGCCATCCATCCATCCATACGCAGTGATGTATTCTGCCATCTAGTTTCTCATTTGAAAACCAATAATGAACACTTAATACAGAAAAGTTTGTTTTCATGTCAATATAAGACATTTATAAACACACAGTAATTTATAACCAGACCCAGATGGAATCTGTGGACAAATTAGATGCTTTCTGTGCTGTAGTAATACTTTTTTGGTAGGTGAAAGCGTAATCAAATTGGTCAAAATATATATATTTTTTATTTTAAAAAAGTAATTAAGCTTTAATTGATGATTGGTATTCTTTAATTAATTCATTGCACCAATATGTATTAGTTTTGTACTTTCTACAGTTGTTTCGTAGTTATAGTCATACACAAAATTCCATCAATATTTCCTTCAGTGCATATTAACAGGGTTCAGTAATTAATAGAAATAATACTCAGGGCTTTTTGCCTTGTGTTATTGCTATTGTCCTTTTAATAACACGGCTGGTTGCCCAACCATGCATGACATCATTTAGGTGTAACATGAGTGAATGCTCCAGAAAACTAGTCAACGAATGCAAATCTTCTCATTAGTAAAGCAG
This sequence comes from Sinocyclocheilus grahami, assembly GCF_001515645.1. NCBI lineage: Eukaryota > Metazoa > Chordata > Actinopteri > Cypriniformes > Cyprinidae > Sinocyclocheilus > Sinocyclocheilus grahami. Next base: position 3,777,791 of record NW_015505215.1, on the reverse strand, counting down.
AGTCCGATCACTGCATAGAACAGGAAGCCTGTTTGGTCCTCTGTTCAACTTTTCTTTTACTGCAGACACATTGCATCCGTGTGAGCCCAAGATGGCATCAAACAGTCAGTCTTGATTGGTGCTGTTAATGCCCAGCTTGGTTCCAGATATGTGGGAATGCAGTGCTGACTTCCAATCACCACTGCATATCAGAATTTAGCATATGAGAGGGCGGCTGCGTGTGGTTCTTGTACTGAGTGTGGAGGCATTGCTGCGCATGCGGGGAGTCGTGGCAGTCCAGCCAGTCCTGGTAGAGGCGCTGGACCTCTGGGTTGCTTTCAGGCAGTCGGACAGGTAAGCTGCTATAGTGGTCTTCCATTTGCTGGACCAAAGTTCGGTCAGGACGACCTCCCTCTCCCTCAGCTTGTCCTCGTCCACTTAAACAGCCTGAAAGTCAAAAAGAAGGAGAGATAAAAAAGGAAACTGTACTTTTACTGTCAACGATGAAACATTTTTCAATGCACAAATAATTAATAATGCTAATAATTTAATATCACAAATGTATTTATATCTGATATTTAATGATGGCATACGAGACTTCTTTCAAAAACATAAGAAACATTGACCCCAAACATTGACTATATTTCTATAACTTTTCTAGGCTTTTTTAAAAGTTTTCTATTACCATGCAAACCATAGAATATGTTCAAGCTTATTTTTTATAAATGACAGCACCTATTAAGTTAGCTAAAAACCACAACAAATTTGATTTAATATTTGTAATTTTGTTTGTTTTTATAGGTATTGCATACCTCCGGGGCAGGAAAGCACCTCTACTAGCTGGTAGGGCACTTTGCCTTTCCTCATTCTGTGCACTAAAGTCTGAATGTTCCGGAAGCCATAAACTGCAGCAAACTGCAGGAGAGTCTCTCCATTATATTTCTATAACTTTTCTAGGCTTTTTTAAAAGTTTTCTATTACCATGCAAACCATAGAATATGTTCAAGCTTATTTTTTATAAATGACAGCACCTATTAAGTTAGCTAAAAACCAAAACAAATTTGATTTAATATTTGTAATTTTGTTTGTTTTTATAGGTATTGCATACCTCCGGGGCAGGAAAGCACCTCTACTAGCTGGTAGGGCACTTTGCCTTTCCTCATTCTGTGCACTAAAGTCTGAATGTTCCGGAAGCCATAAACTGCAGCAAACTGCAGGAGAGTCTCTCCATCACGCTCTAGCGCTACCTCCTGGAAGTCTCGATTCCTAGCAGGAATAAGACAGGTGTTTACAAAGCTACTGAAAGATAATAATAATAATAAGGATCATTGGTTAGTAATGCCTACATATTCAGAATTTCTGAATAATAAAGATTACCCATATCCATTTACAGTCATCAAAAACTCACTGGTCTATCTCTCACCTGAGTGTCTTGTACACAATCTCTTGGACGTCAATGCCAAACAGCTCTTTGGCTGCATGTTTGAAAATGTGCTCCAGGAAGCCTTCAGATCCACGACCTTCATGCCTGGTCATACCTGGGTCACTGGTCTCACCAAATCTAAAACAAACACACACATTTCAGGATTATTATCCAGCCTCATTACCCTCTTGTGTGCCTCTTACGTGCAAGACTCTGATTGCCTTTGCTTTAATAGGATAAATGTAAAGAACTATGGGATTGTTTATTTTAACCCCAATATAATGGTGCTAATTTTACTTACACATGATCCAAAGGAGCAGAGTCCACTTCCTCAACAGTAACTTTGCTTTGTTCCATTAAGTGGAGAATCTCTCCTAAAAAAAAACAACAAAAAAAGGGGAGTCATTTATTGATATTTCAGGAGTCCAAAGATCACAAAAACATCCACCATTGATACCTGTGCAACATACAATAAACCTTGCCGATCATTTCCAAGAAGGAAAGATAGACAGGGAAATATTATATTACGATATTATATATTTTTGGTCTATCTGCACACTAATAAACATATCTGTACATTTATCTAAACAATTACATTTTTTCCAATACTTCTATTTCTGTATATAGTACTTAAAAAAAAAATAATAATAAATTTATATTAGTGTTATATTACATCCCTACTGTGTTATTCCTATGCATGTCTGCACTATCATGTATGTCTGCACTATGTTTGTACTTTCTTCTACACTGGAAGCTCCTGTCGTCAAGTCAAATTCCTTGTGTGTGTAAACATACTTGGTAATAAAGCTCTTCTGATTCTGAGGAGAAATAAATCTATATCATTTGGCCTAAACCAGTTGCTTGTTAATAATTGATCTGAAAAGGTAACAGGAGAATGAGCCCAGTGTCTCCTCACAGTCTTACCTGACGTAAGCACACAGTCGACATCTCTGGTCTCTAGGATGCTGTTGTAGAATTCCTCTCTCACAGCTTCAAGCTTTTTATCAAAGCAGGGAGCCACCACCACATGGAAAATCTGATCTGGGGTCAGCTTCTACAAAGATAACACAGATTTGGTGCCTCATACAGCCACCACTAATAAGAAATGGACAGTTTTACATGGTAGTGATACAGGCGATACAGTAAATACAAAGGTCTACAGGCAGTGTGTCCACATTTTTGACAAATACATTTCTATGACTTTTGGAAAATGATAATCACAATTTCTCTACTAATATTTGGAATATATTTTAAATATTACACTCAGTATAAAAATGAACATTTTAGAGCAAAGCAAAACAGGTTTTCCAGTGAGCCATAGAAACCTCTCACCTGTTGTCTGGCAAAAAAGTCTTTGACCAAGGAGCCCATGATCTGTTGAGGTGATCTTGCGGTGCAGATGTGTGGTGTGACCAGGCTACCAAGAACACGCTCTGCATAGCGAATCCATCCTGCGCAAAACACACACACAATTGCTCATTTAATAAATGAATATTTATATATCTCTCTAATCTTTAGATGTTTACTACATACAGCAACTAGTGACAACAGTAAGCAATACTGACAATACTGATTTGATATTCTCATACCAAAAACAATGTGTAGTTAATTTTTTACATTACTATTTTTGAGGAAAATGAAAGTGATAATAATAATATGAGATTTATTTATATTTGACCAAAATGCAAGCTCTGACAATAATTCAGTAGTTACGCACGAAACAAATCATGACAAAATTACTGTACCTTGAACCCATATACGGTACTACAGTTAAAAACATATATATATATATATATATACATACTGTCATTGAACTAAATATACTGCAAGTCACACTGACTGGATAAACACATCAGCTGAGTGAGTTAATAATCATCCATGATGAAAATGAAATAATAGCCACTGAGAGCGAGGAGGAAAGTTGTTAAAAGTGCAGGAAGGGTGTGTGAGGCAGCTTTCACTCATCTATCTCACAGCTGCAGAATGCTGTGGCTATCTAACACAGTCCCACCAAATATTATATTACGATATTATATATTTTTGGTCTATCTGCACACTAATAAACATATCTGTACATTTATCTAAACAATTAAATTTTTTCCAATACTTCTATTTCTGTATATAGTACTTAAAAATAAAAAATTTATATTAGTGTTATATTACATCCCTACTGTGTTATTCCTATGCATGTCTGCACTATCATGTATGTCTGCACTATGTTTGTACTTTCTTCTACACTGGAAGCTCCTGTCGTCAAGTCAAATTCCTTGTGTGTGTAAACATACTTGGTAATAAAGCTCTTCTGATTCTGAGGAGAAATAAATCTATATCATTTGGCCTAAACCAGTTGCTTGTTAATAATTGATCTGAAAAGGTAACAGGAGAATGAGCCCAGTGTCTCCTCACAGTCTTACCTGACGTAAGCACACAGTCGACAGCTCTGGTCTCTAGGATGCTGTTGTAGAATTCCTCTCTCACAGCTTCAAGCTTTTTATCAAAGCAGGGAGCCACCACCACATGGAAAATCTGATCTGGGGTCAGCTTCTACAAAGATAACACAGATTTGGTGCCTCATACAGCCACCACTAATAAGAAATGGACAGTTTTACATGGTAGTGATACAGGCGATACAGTAAATACAAAGGTCTACAGGCAGTGTGTCCACATTTTTGACAAATACATTTCTATGACTTTTGGAAAATGATAATCACAATTTCTCTACTAATATTTGGAATATATTTTAAATATTACACTCAGTATAAAAATGAACATTTTAGAGCAAAGCAAAACAGGTTTTCCAGTGAGCCATAGAAACCTCTCACCTGTTGTCTGGCAAAAAAGTCTTTGACCAAGGAGCCCATGATCTGTTGAGGTGATCTTGCGGTGCAGATGTGTGGTGTGACCAGGCTACCAAGAACACGCTCTGCATAGCGAATCCATCCTGCGCAAAACACACACACAATTGCTCATTTAATAAATGAATATTTATATATCTCTCTAATCTTTAGATGTTTACTACATACAGCAACTAGTGACAACAGTAAGCAATACTGACAATACTGATTTGATATTCTCATACCAAAAACAATGTGTAGTTAATTTTTTACATTACTATTTTTGAGGAAAATGAAAGTGATAATAATAATATGAGATTTATTTATATTTGACCAAAATGCAAGCTCTGACAATAATTCAGTAGTTACGCACGAAACAAATCATGACAAAATTACTGTACCTTGAACCCATATACGGTACTACAGTTAAAAACATATATATATATATATATATACATACTGTCATTGAACTAAATATACTGCAAGTCACACTGACTGGATAAACACATCAGCTGAGTGAGTTAATAATCATCCATGATGAAAATGAAATAATAGCCACTGAGAGCGAGGAGGAAAGTTGTTAAAAGTGCAGGAAGGGTGTGTGAGGCAGCTTTCACTCATCTATCTCACAGCTGCAGAATGCTGTGGCTATCTAACACAGTCCCACCCATTAACACACAACCCACACTTATTGCACCACATTTGACATTTGGCTCTTATCTACATTTAGAGACAAAATGTTTGAGAAACGTGCGTGCGTGCGTGCGTGAGAGAGAGAGAGAGAGTCTAAGAGTTCTAAGACAGGGAGTCAGCTGTCTTAACCGTAGCTTGTGTACTGCGCAAACATACCAGCTTCATCACTGTGTCTGTCACGCAACTCTGTTCCCCTTTCGGGCTCTGTCTTTGCATTTATTTTGAAAGATGAAGCTCGCGATTATGGTAAGGGGCGTTACATTTCCGACGAGTGCTTGCGGTGTTCGGCCAATCACAATGCACTGGGTCAGCTGGCCAATCAGAGCAGACTGCGCTTGTCGGAAGGAGGGATTTGGTAGAAAACGAAGCGTTTGAGAGAGGCGGGGCATAGAGGACCTACAATAATGTACAGTATTTGAAAAATAATGTGTTTTTTGAACATTAAAGCATGTCAACATATTCTGTTACACCAAATCTTTAAAAAAGCATCATATGACCCCTTTAAGACAGTTAGTCAGATTTAGTCAGATTGCACGTGGCAAATGTTTACTACAATGTGTGAACATTTTGATTAAGGAGGTTGGCAAAGTGACTGTGACTTCAAGGCAAATATGGTGTCCAGACATACCCACACTCTTTAGGAAGCCACAGAGTTTCTTTGCAGCCGCTGGAACATCCAGCTGAAATTTAATAGCAAAAAATGGCAGCGACTGGGGACACACAGACACCACGAGAATTTTGTGCTTCGAAGTGTCACATTTCTGCCAAAGACATAAAAATAACAACATGAGATACGTCCACACAGATCATCTTTTCCGATTCTGACATTTTCCAGGCTTACACTACCTTATTGAGGGCAAGCACGTGGTTGATCTCATCCAGATTTTGCTGAGAAATTCTCTGGCCTTCGTTCTCCGATACACAGCCGTCACAGGCCAGACACGCGCTCAACAACACCTGGTGAACTGAGGTAGACTCTTTCACCTGAGGAAAAACCATGAATCAGATTATCAACATCCACACGTCCAAAACAAACATCCTCCCGCAAACCCAACACAAACAAAACAACAGATGCAAAGCACAGCTTATCAGATGAGTGCAACTCAATGAGTGTGTCTCACACACATTAAATATATATAAAAATGAGAAATACCTCTCCAGTGGCAACACCTTTCTCTTGCAGTGAGTTTATTCCTTCATCACTCTGTTTCTTGTTGCACTAAGAGGTGGAATTGAGGAGAAAATAAACAGTGATTAGTGACTAAGCAATACACGGGTGACATAAAATAAAGCATGAGAAGAGCCTCTGAGTCAGACAGAAACCAAAACAGGATACACAAGTATTAAATGGATTTATTACCTGTTTAGTGCAATTCTCACACTTTTCTTTTTTCCGTCCTATACTGACTTCAGACATTGTATAAGGAGCTCCTGATATGTTCAGTGCCATAAATCATTCCCTGTAAAAGATAAAACCGTCTCACTGCAGCTTTCTGTATTTATAGAGAATTCTGGACGTTATATGACACCAACACACATATTTATCCTAAAGATGGGGGTTAGAGTTAAAATACGGTTATAAAAAGCCCGTTATTAACCTCAAACATACACCTAAGCACCAATTTAAGGGAAAGGTGATAATTTTAGGTTCCCATGATGTGCTCCATTCAATTCCACCTGATTGTTGTTTTGAGGATCTCTCATGCTTTTGTACATAATCACAGGTTAAGCGTTTGGATTACATTCCTTTCTCAGCATGTAATAGGGTAAAGTTAATAAATAAACATTATCAAACACTCTGAGGACTCGTGAGATAACCCGTGACATTACTTAACCACCTGTCCTATAACCTAACGTTACCGACTGTCTGTGTACTAAATAACCTAACCCTAACTACAACAAAACACAAACAGGCCACCCAACTCACATAAAAAAATCACATGAAGCCCTTATTGTTCAGGGGGAAACCCTGGAGACGAAACAGCAGTAACGTTAGGTCTTTACAGCAGGAACTTCTCCTATTGACACTTGAAAGCGCGAGCTGGTCATGAGGATCAGGAACAGCGCACTGCGGTCATATAACACTGATGTTCATCCATTCATCCGTTCACAACCCCGGCTAATCCTAACGGTACATGTTCGAGGTAGAAGGATCTCGGCTCGTCTTGACTCCGGCGCATTCAACTCCATTGTCCTTTGACGCGGTGTCCGATTCGTGAATGAACCGTCCTTTTGAGTCGGATCTTTTTAATGAATCGCTTGATCCGTTGAACCGAGTCACTGATTCATTGAACCAATCATGTCCGATTTGTAAAGATTTATGATTCATGATGATTAAACGACATTGTCGTACGTTCGACTCGCTGTGACCCCGGTTACAGCTTTATTGTTTAAAGTGCAAATTCTATTTATCTAAATGACTTTATTACGAGTCGAATCATGGCTGCAACAAAATGAACAAGGGACATAATAAATTTACAATAAGCATCCCTTCCCAGTTAACACAGCTTAAAGGGGTCATATGATGCTTTTTTAAAAGATCATTATTTGGTGTATTTGGTGTAACAGAATATGTTGACATGCTTTAATGTTCGAAAAACACATTATTTTTCAAATACTGTACATTATTGTAAGTCCTCTATGCCCCGACTCTCTCAAACGCTTCGTTTTCTACAAAGTCCCTCCTTCTGACAAGCGCAGTCTGCTCTGATTGGCCAGCTGACCCAGTGCATTGTGATTGGCCGAACACCGCAAGCACTCGTCGGAAATGTAACGCCACTTACCATAATCGCGAGCTTCAGAATTACCTCCTCTCCTCGGTTCACGAAATGGTCGTCCATAAAATGCATTGCTGTTCTGTTGTAAGTAATCTTAAAGATTTCTAAATGCATCTACTTTCGGAAGGCCAAATAAAGTGCTTTTGCTTTCGCCTCGAAACACACAGCGTCTCCCTGACATGCTGCATCAACACTAACTGCGGTTACTGAAACCACGGCTTCTTTCTTTGCGTGCACATTTGGGCGGCATTATGCTAATATTTCCACATAGTGAGATAGATATGTGGGGGCGTGTTAGAACGAGCCGTTTTAGGGGGGCGTGGCCGAGTCTTAACTTTGATAAAGAATATCTCTTTGGTTTTGAGACTTTAGTCTTTGCAACTTCAGGGATCTTATCTATGCACAACCAGCTTGTAACACTCCAGAGAGAAAGGACAACTTGAAATCGCATCATATGACTTAATAGAAAAATGTGCCTACACTACAGTCATATGCCAGCTATGCCACACACCGGTATGTCAGTGACTACCAGTGTTGGGGAATGTTACTTTTAAAAGTAATGCATTACAATATTGCGTTACTCCCTAAAAAAAAGTAACTAATTACGTTACTTAGTTACTTTTTATGGAAAGTAATGCGTTATATTACTTTTGCGTTACTTTCGTGTTACTTTTTAATTATAAGCAGGGCTTGATTGTTTTTAATATAAGAAGTTCTATTTATAGCAAATATAAAAGCCCTTTCACACCAAAAAGTGTAATGAATAAACCTCTGAAGCAAAAGTAAATTCACGTCTGTACAGTTGAACGCAGGAGAAGAAACACTCTTCAGCAATAAAAAAAACAAAGCACAATTGTTAGTTTATCTAAAGTCATTTTTGCCTATTAGTATGGTTGAACTGGATCATCAAAGGTCAGCAGCAAAGACATTAGTTAATAAAATGGGATTAGATGCATTTGTGATATTTAACATATTTAATTATTGTAGGTTTGCGTCATATTCGGAGTTTGCATTTCACTGTTTTAATTCATTTTGATGAATACTAAATCTGTTTTTTGCGAGTGGGATGAATTAATGCAGATTCACATTTAGTCTAGAACTACATCATGTTCACACAGCGCACACAACGCCTCTGTACTCCACATTTCTCCCAATATGGGGACAGGAGACTTGTCAGTCAATAAATGGGAAAACAAAGTAACTGGCGTTACTTTTTTGAAAAAGTAACTCCGATATTTTCTTGTAAATTAAAAAAGTAATGCGTTTCTTTACTAGTTACTTGAAAAAAGTAATCTGATTACGTAACTCGCGTTACTTGTAATGAGTGACCCTCAACACTGCTGACTACGTGATGGACGTAAAAGAACCTCTGAGTTGTCTCGTTGAACCGGTTCATAGAATCGAACTGTTTGAAAGAGCCGATTCGCGAGATTGACTCCTTGCCACGCATGCGTAAATCAGCAACTCTGATGTTAATTCCTCCTGAACCGCTCAAACAATGCTTGACTTCCTGTAAATAATATTTGTAATCGTATATTTTGGGATAGTTATGCCATATATGACATTTTAATAAGTACATTGCATCAGTTACTAAAACAGTTGGGATTTTATAGACATTTCCAACCATGGGTTAACTGTAAATGCAGACTTAAAATAATCACGCACTTGTTATTCTTTTCATACATATATTTCAGATTTCAGACTCGAGCTCTGGTCACAATCGTGCAGGAAGGAGGCGTCCTTTAGAGGGCGGGCTCCTTTAATAGATTTTATCCAATCAGAATGGAAACCGCTGAGCGGAAATCAACGTCATTTGAAGGCGGGGTTATGCGCGTTGCATGATCTACACATTTGATTTCCTTAATCTGTTTTGCCCCAGTTTTCTATTGCAAATTTCCTAAATTTAGATTTGATATCTTTTGAAAATAATAAGATTTATTTGTCTGAAAGAGGAACGCGACTTATTAAGGTAAGTAAGATGTCAGATTCACATGCTGTCAGTTAATGGCAGGGCATCTGTGATCACATTAATGAGGGCGTTGTCCTTGAGCCATTTCAAACGTATATGAAACTGATCGGGTTTATTATGATTATATATAGTATGCTGTTCATAATCATCTTTGTGCAGTATCAAAGGTGAGCCTTCCGTTGTACAAAGCTGCTGCCAGTATTCTGGCATGTTATGATGAGTGCAGTGAGGATATCTCCAACTAGATCTTTTATGTGTATTTTTGTGTTGCAAAACATTTAAAAAATGTATTTTCATAGATGGGTTACATGGTCGTGGAGAAACACACATCTGATCTTCTCCATCTGAAGAGGTCTCCTGGGATTAGATCATGGTCCCTCCTTGTTGGTATGAGATCATTTTTAAAGGGGAATTTGGTGACTAGAAGTGTGTAATCTTAACATGTGCAACATGTGTACAGTATCTTTAAATGGCTTCCTACTTCCTCTTTTTGCAGGAATTGCTTCAGTTGGACTAGCAGCAGCCTATTACAGCGCTGGTGAGAAATGTTTCCTGAATGTCTAATAACCCTGGAAGAGAATAAAACAATGAAAGGAAGGATTTTTGTGATCTGTGTTGCTCATTTAGCGTTGTCCTTTTGTTGTAGACAGCATATTATGGAAGATGTTCTATGTGACTGGCTGTTTTTTTGTAGCCCTACAGAATATGGAGGAATGGGAGGTGAGAGATGTTTTACACACACTACATCCGTCTTTAAGTGATGTATTCAGCTGTCCTGACTAACAGTCTGTTTCGTTTTGTCCTTAGGAGGCAGTATTTGACAAATCTAAGAGTGAGATCGAATTAAAGACGTTTAGTGTGTTATGTTTTTAGATGTTTTAAAAATGTAATTCATTCCTGAGATCCAGTCTTCAGTGTCACATCATCCTTCAGAAATCATTCTAACATGTTGGTTTGCTGCTCAAGAAACATTTCATCATTAATGTTGAAAAAAAATGGTTGTTCTGCTTAGGTTTTTTTTTTTTTTTTTTTTTTTTTTTGAAACCGTGATACACTACCACTTAATTGTTTGGACTAAGTAAGATTTAAAAATACATTTATAATGATATAAAAGATATCTATTTCAAAGAAATGTCCTTTTGAATTTTCCATTCAAAGAATCCTGAAAAAATGTCAACTAATATTAAGCAGCAAAGACGTTTTTTAACATCGATAATAATAAGAACCATTATTAATATTTGACCACCAAATCAGAGTATTAGAATGATTTCTGATGGATCATGTGACACTGAAGACTGGAGTAATGGATGCTGAATATGCAGCTTTTTTGAAATATATTAAAATAGATATTGTAACAATAAATAACAATATAACAAGTACATATGTATATTAAAAACATCCTATTTTTTTATACTAAAATAGTACTTTTCAGGGTACTCAAAAAAAAGCTTTACAAGAGATAAAAACAGTAAAGAAGTACATTAATAGCATTTTTTTCTTACATTCAGTGATGTGGAGGCACTTGCTGCACTTCTGAAGCGCTTCTTGGGTCTTGAAGAGTTACAGCGACGTTTGGCAGAAGAAGAGCTTCCTGATGATGACGACATTGAAGATCTGGGATTGGGCGATAGCAGTGATTCAAAAGATGAAGATGAACTTTAAAAACCTCAGAGATAGATGGAAAATGGTGGAAGACACTGTATCAAGCCTTACATGAAACAACCAAACATTCCAGGCTTACGAACACCCTGATGACAATCTCAAAGCATTATCTGTTATTGTGGCATTGCATTTCACTTGCATCTTCAAAGAGGCATTACCAGATGACATTCAGCACTTCTGCAAGATTTCTCTGTATACTTTGCTGCGTGCATAACTAATTCGACAGATTGTAAAATAACCGCATGAAGAATTCCCTTTCTTTGGTCAAAGATCAGGTGGTCATGTGCTCTGATCCTCCATGCACGCCCACTCAAGTTCACACTGTGCCTTTATACACTGCTTGAATGTTAAGCCCTTAGTGGTTTGTGATTTTAATTTTCTTTTTGTAAATGTGTAAATATTATTTTTGATTCCAAATCATCAGGACTCTCAAGCAAGAAAAATAATTTTAAACACATGGCAGCTGCTTCGAAATCAATTGTCTTCAAAGGGGATGGTTTTTAAAATTGATGTGGCCATTTTTTTTAAATTAGATAACGAGTATACTTTGTTACACATTTCACTTTTGTTTATAATAAAATCATTTGATAACATTGGTTTAAACTGGATTATCATAGCTTTTAGTTTAGCTTGGTTGCATAATCATTAAATCTGTAGGACTGGAATATTCAATGTGGTTGGGGAAAAAACAAACCAGTAGACTCTAGATGTGTTATGTTAGTAATAGCTTTTTTTATTGGACTAGTACAATAAATACTGGAAAAATGACAGTAAAAGAAAAATAATTCAATAATAGAAAAACAAACACTATAGCTCTAAACATCGAAAGAAATCACAATTCGTCACTGACTTGAACACTTAAGTCTCAGAAATGTGTTGTGATTTACTTTCTAACAGGAGACCTTCCTCTGTTGTGACAGAAAGATAAAGTCATTCATCCCCAATTTCACTCCTACACCAAATAACACTTCATTCTTACAAGATTTAGACTAAACTATGAAATGATTTGCACTGTATGAACTGAGTTTGTGTTTAATGTGGACCTAGCCACAAAAATGTACTACAACTAACGCCTTAAGTACTAAAGCAGTCAATTAATTACAGATCATTTTGGGAGAACATATACATCTGAGAGACACCTGGAACAAGTCCTCAAAAAGAGGATTAGAAACGTCAATACAATATTAATACTCCAGTTATTGGTCTACAGTTAAGCAGCGAAGCCGCTTGATGATTCACTCTGGATTGCCAAGCATTTCACATCAGTGTCATATTTGCATTTTGTTTTTAGCTTGTGCAATAGTTAGACAATATGTATTTTTTTAAGTAACAAATATTCCATAATTAACTCCTAACTTCAATGTAAACATTAATAAGAAATCAATTAACCAGATCTCTTAATGGTTACTCTCATCCAGGAATGTTCTTTTCATGAATATCTTCCCTTTTAAATACACATCAATTGCACAATTATTGCAGCATAATTTTGGATGTTCAGCAACAACAAGAGAACCAGCAAATATCATTCAGAGCAGAAAAACAATGCTACAGTAAACATAGGCGATTTTAACTAGTACTGCTAAAGCATCAGTAACCACTCACAATTGGTAAACAACAATCTCAGCTATGTGCGTAACTAGATTCCTGATGTCTAATATGTGAATTCGAATACAGCGAGGCCTTGACTTGCAGTCCGCATCATTAGGTTGGATATAGAAATATGTATGAACATGAATGCAGTTTTGACAGAACCTTTAGCAGACTTATGCAGGTTAGACAGGGTCAGTGATCACTACATCTAGGCACTACTTAGGGTAAATGGCACTTAACTACGCACCCATGCTAGAAATCAGTGATATTTTAGTTTTCACAGCAACGTATGATGATTTATAGAAGACAATGAATAGCTGATTGAATCTTAAACGATAAAGCAAGTAAACAGACATGCGCTTTTGTTCCCAGCGTGGAATATAAACGTTTAAGTGAGAAGTAAAGGGTGATAAGCAACTAAGAGGTCAAGAATGAGAAAGATGAGAAGGAAAAAACTGTCATGTGGGTGAGAGGTACGAAGAGATCACAAACGTGCATGCTTTAATATGCCAGGACACAGTTTTGGTTCGTCAGGTGAAACAACAGAGTAAGGGTGAAAAAAAGAAGTAAAAGATGTTTGCCAGAAAGGTTCAGCCCTCTCTGGTGCTGACTCTGGGTTCAGCCAGTGAGCTGTGGATGATGCCTGAGATGGACTCCACACCCTCTCCCTCTAGGAAGGTCCGATGGTCTCCCTCGATCACATGAACTGACACCTTCCCATCACACACCTGCAGACACAACCCAATCCAATTATTAACACTGCAGGGATGCAATATGGCAACAAACACAACAGCGAGCTTAAAGGTACAATATGTACGTTTTCACCGCTAGAGGGCGCATATTCAAAACAAACAAAGAAACAAAGGCGTAGTTTGATGACTCCGTGACTTGAGTGTGGAATCATGGGAGTTGTTGTCTTCATCCCCACAGCCGACGCAATCCGACGGGACTCAGGCAGAAATCATGTTCATGGATGAGCTAATGTATTAAAGATTTATTAACATCGTAGTATGAAGCAGAGTGAGGCGGAAAGACGTCGAAGCGAAACGAGGCCGCTGAAGCAACTGCTAATGAGAGACGAGAGTGACACGGCTTTTATTATGCCACACTTTAGCGCTTCCGCTCCTTCCGGTCGTGCGTATGTGGGGTAAAGCGGGTTAGATACGTTTGAAAGTTCTGTTATAATGCTACTCTGTATGGTCGTCACCCGTCTAATAAAACGCACAACGTATTAAAGCGTCTTTGGTGTTTCCATGTTTTCTACAAAACAAAACCGGAAATCGAGGATGTATGACGTCATTGGCAGGCGACACAATGACACTATAGACGCGATCCGTGTCACTAGTTAAAATTGCTTATTTCTCTGGATTTAAACATTCTTCGAAACATTTGGGATAATGCAAGTACACAAGTCAGCAAAATATATAACACCGTTCTAGTGGTTTTTAGATATTTTAATTTTAAAAAATCGTACATATTGTGCCTTTAACGTCTTTCTCTCAGCATGATCTCCTTCCCAGATTCAGAAGTACTTCCTGTGCAATTACCTTAACAATGCTTCCTGCACACAGGAAGGACTAGAGCTAGGTCTCAAAGGTACGGAGCCCCGCACATGACATGCAAGAAAAATGTATAAATCATGCGCATGATTTACTAATTCGTTCCCTCGACGTACTAAAACGTGCACACGATTACCATTTCGTTCCCTCGATTTGCTAAATCGTGTGCACAATTTACTAATTCGCTCTCTCGATTTATAAATCGTGTGCACGATTTAGCAAATCGAGGGAATGAATTTAGTAAATCGTGCGCACAATTTATAAATCGAGGGAACGAAATTGTAATCATGTGCACGTTTTAGTACATTGAGGGAATGAATTAGTAAATCATGCACACAATTTATAAATCAAGGGAACGAAATAGTCAATCGTGCGCACGATTTAGCCTACTATTTTTTTCCTGCATGCCATGTGCGGGGCTCCATACAAAGGTGATCACAGTATGAAATGTCTTCAAATTTTGCTTTTTTCCTCACAGGGTCCGAATCTGTTCTTGTTTGTGGAAACACTGTTGCTGGTAGCTAATATTGTTTTATCATTGTTCTGTTAAAGATTTTATGATGATTGTATTTTCAAAATATAAATAGTACTTTTCAATGTATAAAATATGCATCTTTTTTTCATTAAATTTACCTAGTAGAATCCAGTTCTTGATTTACCAAAAAAACAAAACACAGATTTAACCATTTTCACATAATTATAAAATAGGTTTGTCTAAAAAAAAGAAAGAAAAAAAAGTATCCCTGATAGCTTGAAGAACTAGTACCATATAAAAGGTTAAAAAAAATATTCAGTAATATTACTAAAAATGATATGTTTAAAATAAAATATGTATTTCAAATAAATGCTGTACCCACAAAAATACGAAAAAAAAAAAAAAAATCTACTGTGAAAATAAAACCTATGCACCAAATCAGCATATAAGAATGATCTCTGAAGGATCATGTGACACTTAAGACTAGAGGATTATATCTGTGGTCCATATCTTTACCTCGTGCAGTTTGTAGTCAGATCCTAAACCATCACCGTACTCGCTGCTGGCCTTGGCTCTCAGCAGGGTGACATTGCCGTGATACTTGGAAGTTGGAACATAGCGGTCGGCTGCCTTCAGTTTGTGGTAAAATGTAGAGGCAGCAAAATGGAGCATATCTCGGCTGACATTTTTATGGCTGGATGTGATCAGATCAACAGCCTTGTTCACACGAGCCTCCAGGTCTGACAGAGGTAACAATGTCTCCAACAGCTATGTGAAAGTTTAAGGATACAGAGACAGCATTAGCACTGAATTAATGTAACTGAACTGTAGTTAAGATACAGTCTATTTAGAAAAGACCATTTTAAATCAATTAAATGGTCAAAAATCTTTTAAAGACTGAACCACAAAGTAACAGTTGTTCACGTACCTTGTTGTACTCAATGCCAGTGAACTGTTGGATAAAAGCACACAGAGCTTCAGTCTCAGCCTCGGACTCTTTTCCAGGGGTCAGTTTGGCTCTGTAACTCTGTCAAAGAAAAAACTAAAATGATGACCATGTAACCTGGCATACCAAATTTTTCTGTTTTGTGCTTTCTGAGCTCTTTTATGGCACCTGTGTATAAGCTGCCACGTAAGAGTGCGAGCCGTCAAACAGGAAGAGGTATTCCACTGGGCATTTGGCTCCCTGCAGCTGTGAGCACATCTCAAAAGCCACACATGCACCGAACGAGTAACCAGCGATGCGATACGGCCCCTCTGGCTGCACCTGCCTCACGCACTCCACGTAATAAGTGGCAAGACTCTGGATACTGTCTAGAGGAGCGGCTGCAGATGGACAAAACACATAAAACAGAAAAAATGTAATGGGACTGAATTTGAAAAAGAAAAAAAAAAAAGATATAATAATCATTAAACAATTAAATTTTAAACAAATATTACTGATAAAGGGATTAAAACCATATAAAAGGCAAAAACTTCAGTAATATCACATATAGTAATGTTTAAATTAGACATTATTAATTATTCAGAATGTATATATATAAATATATATATATGAAGTGTTTACATTTTCACCTAACCACACTGAAAATAAAATGAAGTTAAATTTTATTAAAATAAAAGTCATGTTGAGCGAGTAAACTGCCCTTCACCCAAGTGTAACAGTGAAAAGTGATCCTTGATCTTGTGTTTACCTTTGGTGCACTGCAGGCCGTAGCACGGCACACTAAGCTTGCTGGTGAGAGTGTGGAAGGCAGCAATAGAGCCCTCGATGGGGTGAACGAGGAATAAGGGCCTTTCGGCACTCTGGACCTCGTTCAGCGGGGCCACCGTGGGGCTGTCTGGGTTCACCAGCATCCGGCTCAGATCTGACTCCAGCAGAGCTTGAGCACCAGATCGCTTTGCAGGAGCAATTCGGGACTCTGAGAGAAACAGAATGAGAGAGATTTAATATATTGATGCATTATTCTCCAAATAATGCAATGTTTCTTACAAAACATGAAATTAGACCTCCTGAATTTATTTTCAGAATTATCTTTTAGCAACTTCCCAATAGCTTATTCAATATACTGTGAATAACAAAAAATGTTCTGGAAAAAAACATAAGGGAATCGATATTGGCATTGACACGAATCACATGCTCACCATCTTTCCCTCCTGATTGGCTGGAAAGCTCCCGTAGCTTATTAATGGTTAGCTGTCGGATTTCCCTCATTGCCATGACAATGTCATAGTCCCTCTCCAGTGTCTGTCTAACCTCAACACCCATTAGCGAATCGAGACCCAGATCAGCCAATGAGGCATCGGCATTCAGACTGTTCACATCACGCACACCTGAACAGAAGAGGTGACACTGTAACTTCGAAAAGCATGAAAAAGTGTAGCTTATCAGATGTTTGAATATTTCAGGTCTGAGCTTTTACCCAGAATATGAGCCACAGCCTCCACCAGGTCCCTCTGTCTGCTTCCTTCTCCTTTAGCGACCATCACTTTCTCCGCCAACACAAAGCTGGACATTACAGGCCTCTGCTGGCACAGGAACCTATCCAGTACTTCCAAACAGGAAGACATGCGTTGGGGCAACGTACCACCAATCACAGCATCATTGCCACCCATGGTCTCCAAGACAACACCCACATCTCCAATGGCACCCCACTGGATGGCCAGGCCCGGCAGGTTGTCGTGGCGGCGCTGCTCACACACTCGCTCCATGGTGGAGTTGGCAAAGCCGTAGTTGCTCTGGCCAGCGTTACCTCGGCCACAGCTGACCGATGAGAACACCACAAAGTGCTGAAGTTCTGGGCACTTCTGCCTAGTCACACTGTGGGGAAAAAAAGGAGTCATTTATCAAAATTCGTCATAAGCCACAAGTGAACGGCTGAAGAAAGAAGATATTCAATCAAACCATTCCCTACCTGTCAAGATGGATGGTTCCACCGTATTTGGGTCTATTGACGTCAATGAAGTGCTGTGGGGTCAGATTCTCCAGCATGCCATCTTTAAGGACCTAGATGATAGAGAGAAATATCAGTTTTGTATTTGTTCTTACTTTGTCTACAAAGGAAAATTAACTGAAAGTTACCATGGCAAGGTGGAAGATGCCACCAACTGGACCCAAGCGGAAGGCCTCAGTGATGAGACGCTCCGTCCCTGCCATGGAGCTGACATCACTGGTGGACACAAGAACCTGAATGCCCATGGCCTGCCACTCTCGAATACGCTTGGCTTGATAACCTGTCGAGACAACAAACGTTTTAGTGTGTTGCCCTGACCAATATCAGTGTTATTTATATACTATTTTCGTATTTATTCATATTTTGAATTAGCTTATTTATAGTTTTCATTTTAATTTAAGTTTTAAGTAACGGGTTATGGGCTTCTGCATTCTTATTTTTTATATATTTCTATTTATTATCATTTATTTATATTCCAGTTTTAGTCATTTTAGTATTTCAACTTAAACTTATTTTATTTCAGTTAATTGCAAAGGCAATGTTTTACATTTTCAAAATGTTCAAGTTTAAGCTTTTCTATCTAATTGTTATATTTTATTTCAGTTTTATTTTAATTAATAAATTATTTTTAATAGTTTTTGTTTTAGTAATTTATGTTCTTTTGTCATTTTTGATATGTTTTAATATTTCTATTTTAGCTTTATTTTATACTTATTACTGCTTAGGAAACTAACTGAAATAAATGAAATATAAATATTACTTCAGTTTTTTTATTTAAATTAATTTTGTTTTAGTTAACAACAACACTGACCAACACTGACATGAAAACTGATCAAAACTTAGCGCATCTTTACCGTTGCGGATGCCAGAACGTGACGTCAGCACCAGTTTACGAGCACCTCTCTCAGTGAGCCATTGGGTCAACTCCAACCCGAAACCACCCAGGCCTCCAGTGATGATGTACGAGAGAGAGGCAGGGAAGAAGGTACGGCAGATTGCGGGAATAGAAAGAGGAGAGGCTGCAGGAACAGTGGTGCTTGTCTCCTCTGAACGTACCTGAGAGGTGAAAGGAGAGTCGAGCAATTAGTAAAGTATAAGAAATTGGTGATATAAGAACATTTTGAGACAGGTTTATTCAAATTAATTATTAGCCCTTACCTGCAGCAGGACTTTGCCAATGTGTTTGCCCTGAGCCATGTAGCGGAAGGCGTCCTCCACCTGGTTCCTCTCAAAGACAGTGGTACGTAATGGCTGAACGACTCCACTGGCGATTCCCTTTTTCAGAAGCTCAGATACCTCCTCCCATTCCCTGTTCCCCTCCTCAAACAAAGCATCCAGTAGGATGCCGTGGAAGGCCACGTTCTTTAGGAACAGAGCCATACCTGAATCAAGAACAATTGGCCAAATACATTTAACACATGGAAGTAAGAGAATAATTGTTGATTGATTCAGGAATTGCTGTACATCTGGGACGCACCTAGTGGTGTGTTGTTGGAAAGGTCATATTTGCCGATCTCCAGGAAACGACCATGTCTGGCCAAACAACGCAAGCTGGCCTGCAGCTTCTCTTCAGCAAGGGAGTTTAATACCAAATCAACTCCTGAAAAAACACACATACATACGTTTGGTGGTTTAATACTTCAATCCTCAGCAATATTTGGTGCAATGCTGCTGTGTATTCAGAGTCACAGCAATATACTCTATTCACCTTTGCCTTGAGTTTGGAGCATTACATGCTGTTCAAACGAGGCGTCTCTAGAATTAGCAAAAGATTCAGCCGTAAGCTGAGGGAATATTTCTTGCAGGTACGCCTTCTTCTCTCCAGACCCTGTATCAAAACAAGATACTCGTCAGCAGTGTTCACAGTTGCTTTAGTCATAGCTTTTTTTCTTTTGACAAATAAATCATTTTAATTTAGTTAATACTCTGCAGTGTCATATTTCATTTTAGCCAATTTCATTCTCACTAAAATAGTACCTAATTTAGTCTATTAAAATTTTATTTAAGAATTATGAAAAGGTTGAACTGTAAATTCTTTATGCTTTGAATATTCTGTGTTTTAAATTGTGATGCACCAAAATAATTTTTTTTACCAAAACACCAAATACATAAAGTTTTCTTTTAGCCGAAAACCAAAACCAATAATTTTTAGTAGTTTGGTAATTGAAGTCTTTATGCTTTTCATATTGTCATGTTCTCAGGTGATTAACTAAAACCAGTCAAAGTAAAGTTTTTAGTCTAGTCGCCTCTTGATATTTCAGGCTAAATGTCACTGTTTCAGTCAATAATTTTGGCCTTTCAAAAATGTTTCAGTTGAAACAGAAAATGTATGATTTCTGCTGTCCGGCCCTTAGCAATATTACACATTAAAGGAAAGGTTAACAAAAATTATAAGAGCTACATTAAAAGAAAAAAAGAGTGTGTCACTTACCCACAGTTGTGAAGACTCGGCAGCGCATACTAAGTGCAATAGCAATAGCAGCCTGTCCCACCCCTCCAGAGCCTGAATGGATCAGCACACTTTCACCAGGCCTCAGACGGCCTCGCACCACTAGGGAATAATAGGCGGTGGCATACACCACAGGAACGGAGGCGGCCTGCTCCAGCGTCCTGCAAATAAACACAGCTTCACTTAGCACTGACAGTTTTGGAGGAAGATGTCTCATTCAGATTCAGAGGTGCCGAGGTTCTCACCAGCTAGATGGAACATCCCAAAGGAAGCGTTTGTCTGCATCCACACAGGTGGCCAGACCTTTAGCTGGCAGCAAACCCATTACACGTCGCCCACTGGGGTCTCGCCCTGAAAACTCCATTCCCAGCATGCACTGCTGCAGTGCTATGTCTCCTGCACGGACAAAACGAGAAGAGTCTCTAAGACTTTTTATAGGATAAGCTAGCGTGCAAGATTTCACTTATAGTCAAAAACAGGCTTGGGTACAAACCAGGGATGGCATCTGGAGGCAGTTTGCCAGTGGCCAGCATGATGTCTCTGAAGTTGAGGGAGGAGTAGTAAACACGGCAGAGCTGCACGTTGGGATTGGAAGGGACAAAATGACGCAGCGGGGAAGCAATCCATCGCAGCGATGAGAGATCACCGCGAGTCAGGACATTCACGTACGCCTGCTCAGTCAACTCCTCGCTAAGATCTAAACATGAATGCACAGAACAGAAGATTATCACAACATGCTCAAAAGACTATCCAATCAGAGTTACAATCTGAAGATGACAACCATTAAATCAAAGTTACTGTCGCCAAGTTACTGTACTGTTGCTAATATGCTACTACTATACCAATGGATCATGTAAGCTTCACTGTCTGCAATCCCACTAGTTGCTGTACATTTTGCAATGCCAAAAATCATCATAATTTCTGTCACTGATGTCAATTTACAATTAAATGCATTCATAATTCTGTAATATTTACAATGAGAAGTAATAATACCATTAAATAAAAAAATATGATTAATATAAATTAATCAAATATTATTAATAAAAATGATATGAACATAAATTACTATAAAGTACTGAAATACATTTACTAATAATACATTTATTCAATTTAATAAAAACAATTATTATTATGATGAAATAATAATCAATCCTTTATCACTGAAAGTCTTATATGACCTCCTATTTCACCTTGTGTTAACAACTGGTGTCTAAAAACACCCCACTGTCCATCACGGTACACGTTCATGACCAGATCCTTCTTTAGTAATGCCTTCATCTCCTTTTGGGTAGGAACAAGGGAGGGGACTTCAGCGCCTTTACTTAGATTAGAAACAAATGCACACCTATTGGGAAGGAGAAAAAAGACCATGTACATGAATACCACATTTATATCTATACAATTGCATAACTGTAACATCAAAAATATGACATAATAGTACAGTAGCATATGTGGAACGCTAATTGCACAGGAAGTGGACGGACCGTATACGGTTGCCTCCGGGCTCCTGTCTGAGGCAGTTCACCATTCCCACCACTCCATTATGACCCTTAGTGGCAATGAGCCAGACTGGGATATCAGATGACTCAGCTAAAGAACTCTAACAAGAAAAAAGAAGACAGAAAGGGTTATGTATTAGGATTTGTTTAACGAGTCTGCGGTTTGATTTTAGCATGTTGCTACAGGATTGCCAAGTGTCATTAGTGGCCTCGGCAACACCATTAATGAGTTTGTATGATTAAAGTCGTGATGAAGCTGAATTAGTGACTTATATTTTTATGTATTGTGATGTACATCCGAGTGTAACAGATTATCGGAAAAGAAAAAAAAAAAGAAGGGTGGGGACTTGAGCAAATCTATAGGTTGTTAACTGAGATGTAGGTGGTTGTACTCAAAATGAATGCAAGCTTGTGGTCAATAGTGGAGGGGGCAGGGTTTAAACGATTGGAGAAGTTTTGCATACATCACCAGAGAGAAGGCTGTCATTTTCACCAGAAGAACAAGTTACATTTCATGCTGACCTTTAGAGTCTCCACCCATTTGTAGTCAGCAGGGTCCACAAAAATAAGGATAGGTTGATCCTGAGGGGACTGTGGGCGCCGGTGGCAGAGGAAGAGGGCAGAGCCGTAGTAAGACTTTCTCAGCATGACCACATTTAAAGAGGCCTTTTGGAGGAGCTCCTCCCATTCAGTCTGATACAAAAAACAATTCTGTTTAGAACCCAAGAACTTTGCAATGGGCCAGACAAAACAAAATGAAAGAACAGACAGAACAATGCCAACTTATTTAAATACAACATTGTAATTCAAATGTCACTTTCATTTATGTTGTGGATCTGACAGATTTAGCACTTTATTAAGCACACACCTGTGTCAACAAACCCTCCTGGTTGTTTTGAGATGTGAGGAAGGCTACCGTCTCACCCAGAGTGTCTCCTCTCAGTAGGGTGTGGATCAAAACAAAACCGCCTTCTCTCGCCGCTGAAGTCAGGTTCTCTATCAGAAGTGCAGGGTTGGCTGTGTGCCCTGTCGCACAGTTACACACAACCAGGTCAGCCCCATCCAGACCACCCACTGCTGGGCCCTGAAGAGGGTCCCACTGAGCAGATGAGATGCCCTGCTCCTCCAGGGAGCTCTGGTGTGCAGAAAGCTGGTCAATGGAGACGTCTGAAACAGTGTAGTCGAGATGCAACATCGGTTGGATATTGAGGAGACCAACAGTTCGAGAAAACACACGACCGTCTGCGGCTAGAGCCTGAAGGAGAAGAATACATGTTGAAAATTTCAAACGTGTCATCCACCCCTGCCTATTTTCATCCTCAGTAATCCATTCACCATACCTCCACAACTTTGAGTTTTCCAGGAGTGCTGTTCTCAAGGGCCGTGTCCAAGCAGTGACGTAGCGCCTGGGAGTCCAGCAGGCCATTGAGCAGAGGGTCCTGCAACAGACAGTCTCTCTCCTTCTGCACCGTCTGTTCCAGCTCAGAGCGCAGGTTTCCGTTCAGCTCCAGTCCGCACAGCACAGAGAGCAGCCGCAACAGGCCTTTCTCCGCCTCCGCTCCAATCAGCTGGCCCTCGGTCGCACCTTCTAACCCAGGAATGGAGATCTTCACTCCCTGATTGGCCAGCTTCCTCTGCAGACGCTGTACTAGACCTGCACATAAAACATGGGGAAAGTAAGTACAGTGCCACCGAAATATAGGAAAATACCCCCAAAAATTTAAACTGGGGACAAATTAAATAATTTTAGGTCCATCTAATTTTAATAATACTATGAATATAAAATTCATAGTATCAAATTTTTTCGTAACATTCATGAAAAAAAAGGTATCAATAACTGTTTTCAACAATGATAATAATAAGAAATGTTTCTAGCACATCAAATCAGCATATTGGAATGATTTCTGAAGGATCATGTGACACTGAAGACTGGAGTAACGGCTGCCGAAAATTCAGCTTTGCATCATAAGAATAAATTACATTCCACAATATATTCAAAAAGAAAACAGTTATTTTAAATTGTAATATTTCACAATTTTACTGATTAAATAAATGAAGCCTTGGTGTGCATGAGACTTCTTTAAAAAAAAAATATATATATATATATATATATATATAAAAAACCTAATGCTGCAGTTCTCAATGATGTAAAAGTCAGAACATGCCTTTGCAATGTCTCAGTTGGTCTCCAAGTTTTTCATTGGTTCTCAGGCAATCGGAGTCCACATAGGGAACAAAGACAAACTCCTCCAAAGTGGGCGGAGTCTGCTGCTGCTGGCGACGGGGTGCTACGGTGGTGTGAAGCCCACAGATCTGAACTCCTCCAGCTGTTATGTTGTCAAGGCAATGGTTGACATGAATGTCCACAGCTGAGGAGAAGACATTTTTCGTCAGATAATTTTCAAATTAAATCAGGTTACATCAGACTTCAGCTAGTTGGTGTCTAATACCTTTCTGGCCATCTGCATACTCGTTTACCCTCTCCTCATGAAGTTTGGGGTCCACATACACAGAGCGTATGCGAGTGGGCAGTCTCAAGCTGCGTCCAGGCAGCCCCACTACGATCATTTGCAGCATGGTGTCTAGAAACGTCACCCAGTTACCTGTCCAGTGAAGCTTTCCATAGTCACCTGGAAGAACCAGAATACAAAGAGCTCAGGATTGGAGAAATCATGTTTTTGACCACAACAATCTATGTTTTAGCCAATATTATCTCCACAATATAAGTTTAAAGGGGTCATATGATGCTCTTTCTCTTATGCAATATGCATTCTCTTTGGAGTGTTACAAGCTCTTGGTGCATAAAGAAGATCTGTAAAGTTGCAAAGACTACAGTCTCAAATCCAAATAGATATTCTTTATAAAAGTTAAGAGTCAGCCACACCTATCTACCTACGTCACTATCTGGGAAGATTTGCATAACGCCGCCCAAATGTTCACGCAAAGAAAGGCGTAACTTTTATTCTCGCTGTAGTATTGTTGCCATCGCCCCCATGTCGTGAAGGCGCTGTGTGCATCGTTGTGAAAGCGAAACTACTTTGTTTGGACTTCCAAAAGAGGACTATATCGCTTCGTCATGCCTGGAGCTGATCCGTGCTGGTCGCTGAGGAAATACTTCAACTTCGCACTGTCGATCGCCAGATCGGCTTTCACCGTGGACGAAGCGGAGTCGTCACATGTGGTTGCCGCAGGCAATCACAATATGGTAAAGGGTGTAACATTTCCATCACACGCTTGAAGAATTCAGCCAATCACAACGCACTGGATAGCAGGCCAATCAGAGCACAACTCGCTTTTTCAGACCGATGAGCTTTGTAAAAATCAACGCATTTCAGAAAGGCGGGGCATAGAGGAGAAACAATAATGTACAGTATGTGGAAAATAATGTTTTTTTAACCTTAAACCGCATAAACATTTCATTACACCAAATACACAAAATAATGTTCTTTTTAGCAGCATAATTAAGATGCATTTGATGGGAATTACCAGTATTGTTAGACTCCAGGATCCCCTGGAAAGTCTTGCCGTAGTCATATCCACGCAGACGCAGCTCTTTGTAGATGTCCCCGGCTTTCAAAAGCAGTTTGGAGTCTTCCTTGTCTACAGCCATTGGTTTATTCAGCTCAGCATGGAAAGCATCAAGTCCAGCATCCTCCAAGACACTCACCTTACCTGAGACCACCAAGGATATCAGAGTGTGATCATGAGTCTTAAATACAACATTTTTCAATTTACAAATATCCTGTTTTACTCAAAAATGTCATAGTGGAAGCAGTTGTGAATGATGTCTCATGATGACTGGAAACTCACCACTGACTGCCAGATTTCCATTCTCCGACACCTCAAAATGGTTAGTGGCGGGCATGAGTCGCACCTCAAGTTGGACAGACCCTGTGATGCAGTGCGCAAGACAATTTGGTTAGCACTAAGCCACATCGACTAGAAGTTTGCAATTACAAGAGTCATCACTATGAGATATAATGTGACAACTGCTAGAAAATACTGAAGAATTCCAGTCTTACAGTACAAAGAAAACAAATCTTTTACCTGTCTTGGGTAGGATGGTGGCTCTATGGATGGTGACGTCTTCAAATGTAACAGGTGTGTGCTCTATGACTGCACCAAGCGATCTCATCAGAGTCCTCCATGCCAGAACCAGGTATCCTGTGGCCGGGTACAGCACCCGACCATCAATGCAATGACCAATCATGTAGTAATCAGGAGACTCTGGATTCATATCTGCACAAAACATTCAAAATTAAGCATGACAAGACAGCAAAGATGAGACAAACACTCATTTCAACTTCACAGCTACCCACCAATATTGTACACAATGGCTGAGGTGGATCCCCCTGAGCCAGCAGGGAAGTCCTCCACCTTGGGCACATCCCAGACCTGGGAATGATCCCACTGAATGTGAGGGGAGATGAGAGGGGTCCCAGTCGGAACAGGGTATTCAACAGCTGGATACAATTTATTACTGTCCACGTTATTTCTGCAAATGCAAGAGTGTGCATCAATCATTTAACATTGCAA
This sequence comes from Sinocyclocheilus grahami, assembly GCF_001515645.1. NCBI lineage: Eukaryota > Metazoa > Chordata > Actinopteri > Cypriniformes > Cyprinidae > Sinocyclocheilus > Sinocyclocheilus grahami. The sequence continues at coordinate 3,751,392 of NW_015505215.1, read as the reverse complement.
ATGCTGACAATTTCAGGTCAAAACAGCTAGGAAGAGAAGAGTATAAAAACCAACCCATTCATGTAGATCTTGCCCACATGAGAGAGGAAGAACTCCAGATTGTTGGCATGTCCTCTTTTCATTAAGGGAAGGATGGAGCAGGTAGGTTTTAAGCTCCGTTTTAGGATGGCCTGAAGATGAAACAAGGGTACATTAATAATAGAAATGGATCTACATGTGAATCTTCAAGACATGTATATAAGGGGTTTAGTCTTTGATAAATTGATTTATGTGATGCAAAATAATTTAAACAAAATAGTTCAAATTAATAATGAAAAAAATTATTATAATAATTCCGTTACCTGCAGCAAAGCATGTGGGGCAATTTCTACTACCACAGCATTATCTGGCACAAATCTCAGTCCCTCCTGAAAGAGGACAGGACTGACCAAGTTATTGACATGGTACTCTGCAGATGAGTAGAGTGCCAGTGGGCTCTCCCAGTCTGTCTGCCGGATGGACGTGCTGATCCAACGTGTTGAGCGAGGCCTTGGGTTCTTTATTACCTACAAGAACATGTACAGGAAGTCAGTGTCTGAGGTTTTGAGGTGCTAATGGCCACCAGAGGGCACTGTGACACTGCAATGCCTCACCAACTCACCTTCTGCAGTGCAGCCAGAAGGGCTGGAGCAATAGAGGCCATGTAATAGGAGTGGAAAGCCACACCAGCACTGCGCACTTCTTTGGCAAACACACCGCTCTCTTTCAGCTGGGCAACAAACTTGCTGACAGAGTCCTGCATAACCAAACACTTACTGTTAGGTACTAGTATGCATGCTTTCATTTTATGTGTTTCAAAAATTCTATACATTTTCAATAACTGAATTAAAAAAATGCAACTAATTCATTTAAAACAAAAAAGTAATTTCCACAAAATATTTGGCAGCAACCAAATCAGCATATTAGAGTGATTTCTGAAGGATCATGTGACACTGAAGACTGGAGTAACGGCTGCCGAAAATTCAGCTTTGCATCATAAGTTAATGCTGAAAATTTAACTTTGCCATCATCGGGAAAAAAGTACATTTTAAAATACATTCAAATAAAATAAAAAAAACAGTTATTTTTAATTAACTAATAATATTATTTCACAATATTACTCTTTGTACTGTATTTTTAATTAAATAAATGTAGCCTTAATGAGCATAGGAGACTTATTTCAAAAACACACACACACACACACACATACATATATATATATATATATATATATATATATATATATATACACACACACACACAAATACTTTTGTTTTTATTGTAGTTTTTTTAAATACTGAAATTAAGGTGAATTTATTTCTTAGCATGTATATATACCTGAGGGCCTGAGATGGTCACTGTGTCCTCAGAATTGTGACAAGCAGGAACGACACCCTGTGGACATTGAGCTTTGCATTCTTCCCACGTTAAGCCTGAGAGGGAAGACGATGGGAGGGTTGGTAAAAGGAACCAGAGGAAAGCTTGCTAAAAAATTTATAGCACACATTGCTGAACAAAAGACTAGGCAAATGCCCCATGGTGAGAGGCTTTGCACTTTACGTCCGATTAATGAAGTAAAGCCAGTGAAGGCATCTGCTGTTACACTAACCCACTGCAGCCATGCCCCCCGGGGGCAGGCTGGCCTCTTTAATACAGCGTCCTCTCCAGTAAGCAGCTAGAATGGTCTCACTGTGGCTCAGGGAGCTGTCGGCATAACCACACGCTAGCTCTCCCACAGAGTGGCCCATGATCCCATCAGGCTGAAGACCCATCTTCTGCAACATGTCAATCTGGGCGACCTGGAAAATTGAGGTGGTGAAAGACAGCCAACCATGGAAATATCATTCATATCAAACCTATCTACTATCAAAAATTATTAGTTATTTTGTCTCAAAACTGATTGTGATGTGACAAGTTTGAATATGCAAGCGTGCCAGTTCCACAGGAAAAAGCGGTTTGTTTGAGCAGAAAGTCACACAGGTTTGAACATGCAGGTTAGGTACATATTGAAGGAACTGTAATTTTTTGATCTCTTTATGAGACAGACAGAGCAACTGTTGAAATCATGACTGATTGTGCCTCTGTATTGCAACATTTGGCAGGCCTACTGTATATCAGTTCCAAAGTTGACAGGGGTCATTTTTTCATTGAGAAACTCTGCTGATGTCAATCCTGCTCCAGTTACACTGGCACTGTACATGGTATCTCTAGAGCTGAGGGAGACTGACCTGGATGGCTGCAAGACCAACAAATGCTTGCACAGTATCTTCAAAAGTGCTCTCATCAGCGTCCATGAGCAAGCGAGACACACACAACCCAGTATGCTTTAGAGCCACATCCGAACGCAGGATAGACTCCCGGAATTCTGGCAGCTGCATCAGGGTACGGCCCATTCCAGCCCACTGTGTGCCCATACCTGTCAGGAGACAGATACAAACAAAGACAGGACACAGAAATAAAAACCTAGCCAATGTGATCATGTCTAGAGACTTTCCATTATATTCACTGACTCGCTCAAGAGGTATATATCAGTTATTTTCCTGTATTATTTATTTAATAAAAAATTAAAATGTATATATTTTGTATACAGTAACAATAATAATAAAAATAACAATATCAATAACAACAACAACAACAACAACAACAAGTTTCCACAAAAATATAAAAAATATTAAGCATCATAGATCAATCATACATAGCACACATCAAACAATAAGAAGAAATGTTATTTGTGCACCAAATCAGCATATCAGAATGATTTCTGAAGGATCATGTGACATTGAAGACTGGAGTAATGATGCTGAAAATTCAGCTTTGCCATCACAGGAATAAATTACATTTTAAAAGAAAAATAGTTATTGTAAATTATAATAATATTTCACAATATTATCTTTTTACTGTATTTTTGCAGCCTTTAAGAGCATAAAATCTTTCTGACCCGAATGGTAGTGTATATATATAATACTCATATATATATATATAAAATGTAATTAATTTTGATTTAAAAAAAAAATCTTAATCTGTTCATTTTTGCTGCAGTGCCTTTAACAAATGCTTTTGCATGTAAAATGAGCAAAAAATGCCTTGATCCGCTTACAAACCTTCCCTCAATTTACTTTTATTGTTCTTTTTGTGTTTAGGACTAAAACCAGTTTTCTTGTTTTTATTTCACCATGACAGGATCAGAAAATAGTTTTTCAGCTTGGTTCCAATAAAAGCCCTTTCTGTTTCTATAAGTTACAGTATGTATTTTATGGTACAGCAAGTTCTCTTAGCACAAAAAGGTTGAGGGAAATAAGATTTGTTCACCATGAAAAATAAATGCCCCCTCACCTGAACAAATGTACCAGAGCGGTCTGGGTGTGGGCTGGGCTTGCTGAACCTCTGTAAGCTCTCCCTGTGCTCCGATCAGTGCATAGCCCCTGTACGGCATGCCTGCCGTTGGAACTCCAGACACATCATTCAGAAGAGACAGGTAGCTTGGGTTATCCTTATGCTTCTGGGCGTTGTCGAGGAGGGAAGTGACCGCCTCCTCAGTGCGACCAGAGGCCTGCAGGAGTCTGGGGACTGAGGGTTGTGCAGACTGAGCCAGTGTTTTTTTATCATGTGGACGTAGGATAACATGGACATTTGAGCCTCCGAAGCCAAATGAGTTGATGCCCACGATGCCACCACGGACAGTTATGGGCTCCGACACCACATGCACCTGGCCGTCTGTCAGAGCAGGAATGTCAGGGTTTGGATCGTGGAAATGGATGTTGGGAGCCCAGACGCCATGTTCCAGAGACAAAACCACCTGATCACATGCAACATGAGTTACTTGATTTACTTCACATTTTGGATGTGGGATTCAGCTTTCAGATTTTTAAAGAAAATCAGTTTATCTACCTTGGCAAGAGCCGCCAATCCAGAGGCAGGCTCTGGGTGTCCCATGTTGGATTTGGTTGAGCCAATCAGAAGAGGATCCCTCTGTGACTGACAGAATACACTCACAATGCCATTCACTTCCTGAGGATCCCCAACCTGTAAGAGTTATTTTGCTCAATGACTGCATTCCCATACACAAGAATATGATGTATATTTAAGTTATATTTAATGTTTTACATTAACAAAAAAATGAAATTTTTAATAACTTTTTTTTTTTATTTCCTCCATTTCCACCAATTGATTTTTGGGTTGCAAACCTTTAAGAAATATCTCATTTGCGTGTGAAAGGGACTCCTTTTGCTTTTTTATTATTATTTTGTATTTTATTGTATTATTGTAGTATTTTTTAATGATTTGATATTTAATATTTTATTATCATTTTATTTAATATTAATTTACTTGTTTATTTATTGGAATACAGACCTTAATTGGAAAATGGTGTGCATATAATCATGGCCATTATGAATCCGGCACATATCAAACCCATTATTATTTCCAAATAAATCTCTTTTTTAAGTAGGCATTTCACAGTGACTGACCTTAGTACCGGTGCCGTGGGCCTCGATGTACTCCACCTGATCAGGTGATATGTTGGCCTCCTGGTAAAGGGAACGGACCAGGCGCTGCTGCATCTCACCTGATGGGAATGTCACCCCTGAGAAAAGAGGAGACATACCACATTCCAGAATATGAGCAGATTTACACGTAGCAGTTCTGACATATGTATTTCTGGAACGCACATGTGAGCTACACCATGGATTCTTCTGTACTCAATGTAGCAGCACAAGACGCACAACAGCAACTAGAGGGGCCTGATATCAGATGTATGCCAGAGATTTCAAATACCTTTAGCCCTCACGATCAGCCAAGTGTCATGTTTAAAAACACTGGCGTGTAAATTGTGGCAGGAGGCACTGGGGGAAAGGCCAGCATCTACGTCACATATAGTGCCAGCATTCACAGTAATGCCAGGCTTCCAGAGCGAGTAAGCAGGTATTAACTGAGTTGATGTCACTCATGCTAGAGGATTTGAAACAGATTTGATGTTTGTGGGTGGGAGGGATGGGTTTACCTTGCTCTTTGTAGCCGTCTGTGTTATTGCCTGTATTGAGAATGGTGGCGTAGATTCTCTTGGCCATTGACTTCTTGGTCAAGAGTACAGCGACAGCAGCCTCTGAGCGACAATAGCCATTTCCTAGAGGGTAAAACAAAAAAAAACTTTGTGCAGTACACAAATTTTTCCCAACTTATGGAATACTACTTTTGTACAGTATTTAGCAAATCGCATAGCGTTGGGTATTATATCAAAAATGCAATGTGCTCAACTCAGGGTTATTATAGTTAACTAAAACTAAAATTAAAACCACAAAAAACTCTATTTTTGTTATTTTAGTTAACATTCCTTATTTTAATTAAGTTGATGTAATAAAATAACTAAAATAAAAATAAATAAAATAATATATATATATATATATATATATATATATATATATATATATATATATAAAAATGTACAAATACAACAAAATTACTAAAACTAACTTTAACTACAATTAAAATGAAATATATTATCTCCAATATAAGTAAGTGGACAACACTTGCTAAATTAACCATGCAATTAGCATACTACTGCTTAAAACCTTTATTGTTGCATAGAGCATGCTGCTTAAAATACTATTTATTCAGTATGAACACTTAGAAGGTCATACTCTTATAATTGTTATGCAATGATTGATGCTCATAGAACCAGATTCCTTTAATATCGTTCTGAGAAAAGCTGTAGACGTTACAGTAATATATAAGTAATCTCACCTGAGGCATCAAATGACTTGCATGTTCCTTCAGGACTGAGCATGCCCAGTTTCATGAACTGCACTGAGGTGTTGGGCTTGAGCAGCAGGTTGACTCCGCCCACAAGAGCTGCATCACATTGGCCATGGCGAATAGCATTGAAGGCATTCTCCAGAGCCAGCAGACTAGATGAGCATGCTGTGTCAATGGCTGTACTCGGACCTGAATGTTCGTTGTACATCAAATACAACAGTTAATGGCTGATCACATTAACGATTCTTGCATAAAGTGATTTAAATAATCCATCTCAACTGGTTGCACCAGTATAACGTGATAGTACGACTCGAGATACACCAGTGAAAGACGTGACTGTGTAATGAGTCACTTATTCAAATCACCTAAGTCGACACAGCACACCATACAGAAAGAATGAGGACACAGTCTTTCAAAACAAAGGTTCTGACAACTCAATTCTGTCCTACAATGTGCACGAGCATCGAGTCAGTAATTAAACTTATGTTTGCATACCATTGAAATCAAAGTAGTAAGACAAGCGGTTGGCAAACATGGCCCGCTGGCATCCTGTCATGCTGTATCCCAGCAGCTCCTCTGGGTCTTTACTGAAGGCCTCTCCTGCCTCTGAGCCACTTACTCCAATGTAGACGCCAGTCTTGCTGCCACGCATAGACACCGGGTTTATGCCTAAAGGGGGAAAAAAAAAAAATCAACAGGTTTTATTTTCACAGTCAGAAAAGAAAAAAAATTCAAACTAGGTTTAAAAAATGAAATAAAAAAGAAAAATCTGTTAACATAATATAATTGCTCAAGAGACAATTCTTCTTATTATCAATGTGAAAAACAGTTGTGCGCTTAATATTTTTGCGGACACTGTGATACACATTTTTCAGGATTCTTTGATGATTAGAAAGTTAAAAAGAAAAGCATTTATTTAAGAGAAATCTTTAACATTATAACTGTCTTTACTCTCACTTCAATGCATCCATACTGAATAAAATGTTTTACATAGTTTTAGAGTATAGCATGTAATACCACAAGACATCAACTACATTTCATATACCCATATAGCAGCTCATGCCTGAAAATAACATTTACATTTATCCATTTGGCAGATGCATTTATCCAAAATGTTTCAAGGGCATTAACTACCACAAAATATCTTACTATTATCTAAGAGGGCAGCTGAGACTAACCTCCATCGACGATGGCCTCGTACGATATCTCTAGCATAAGCCTCAGCTGTGGGTCCATGGTGTGGGCCTGTTTGGGATGCACACCAAAGAAGGCTGCATCAAATCTGTCGATTTCTTTTAGTTTTCCATTTCTTCGGGGAAGGCCATACAGACCTAGAATTTTAAAAAAGGAGGGAAAAAAGGAATCAAAAGCGCACTCTACTCATCGCCCTAAGCCTGCTTGTGCTTTAGCACATGAATGAGAGTATTAGCTTGGTGCCAACAGAGAGAAGAGAGACAGGCCCTTCATAAGACCCAAAGCCAGACGGACAAGGAAAAGCACAGAACAGCAGCCAGGTAGGCAAGGAGACCAGCAGATGGAAGACACTACAAACCCCAGGGTGGTCTTAAGGAAAGCATTATGATAAAAATCATGTTAATTAAGTCTAAATGTTACTTAAAAGTTATTTAAAATGATATAAAAATTATTCAAAGTGATAAAAGACATTCAAATATTATTAGCATACCTGGTTTCCACCGCCTGTCATCTTCTGTGACCATGTCCACTCCATTGAAAAGGTTCTGCCAAAATTCTTCCAAATTGTTTGACTCAGGAAGGCGACCTGAAATTCCGGCTATAACAATATCCTCCATGTCTGGTTAGTTTTTCTTTGATTCTAAGGGAGAAAAAAATTTCAATCAGTAAACAAAATCTTGTAAAAACAGAGGGATTCTGTCAGCTTGATCTGCACAGGCATTATCAAGAACTGTGTGAATGCGAGTGTGTCATTCATTTTAAATCAGCGATCTGTGAGTTGGTGTCACAGAGTTGGTGCAAAATTGGGGATAGGCGGGAGAGTGTACTGGGGGGGGGCGTGGCCTGGAAAGCAGGACACTTTTGTTCCCCATTTCAGGGTCAGAGCACTCAAAGCGACAGCATAGATGGGATTCCTGTTCATTCAATGCAATCAAGAAGCGCTGACAAGTACAAAGTGTCCCTCTGTTCCACTTTCCTCAAAACACAAAGGAGGGTTCATTTTAATTTGGTGGACCACAGAAACTTCATTAAATATGCCAAGAGAGAAATCAACTCATCTGACTGTACAGCATGCAATGTAGCAAATCCATCTAGTATATTTTACCATCTTTACAAAGCAAGCACAATAACTAAAAATTAACCTCAACAAGCAAGAACATTAACTTGAACAAGTTAATTTAATTTGTACAGAATAATTTAGATTAAAAATTCTGAAAATATTATTATGCAGATATTCTGTTCAGCAGTAGTAATGTATTGTTTCGACTCTTTAACACTTGTAATGCTTTTTTTGTAAGTTATGTGAAAAATATGATCGAGAGTAGCATGTAAAGCAATAAACATGCATTACATAACAGCTATTCAGCTATTCACTACAACCTTGACTGAGCATGACTGAGTTGTAAATTATATTAGTGCCCAGGAGCTATAAACGTAGGACAGATAATTTTGCAAAAATGATGCTTCATAAATCAATAAACTTAATTACAACTGTCCAAATAAAACAACATCAGAGGAGGATATTTTTATCATTTGCTTTCTTTAAAAATTGTAAAGAAAAAAAAAAAGTGGTTCTTGTTGATTTGTAAGTGAAAAGATATGATTCACTCACAAATCAGACACCGCTGCTTCTGTTGTGAATGTGCAAGGAACAGCAAGAGCAGGAATTCAAAGAATAATGAATTTTATTTCAATTTGTTTTTCCATTTAATTTTTTCTCATTCAAATATATCACATACATGTAATGCACATTGTATGGTTTACTTTCTTATTTGATTGAGATTTATATATATATATATATATATATATAAAATAATATTTTATGATCAAACAGTAGGAAGTGACGTCAAGGCCCTTTAAAATAACGTGAAAGTGTGACAAGCCATTAAGAGAGTAGATTTAAGTCAATCAATGTATGAAATGTATATGAAAATCAATATACATATATATATATTTAATAAGGAGAGTTATATTTAGAGAAAAAGAACACTTTACAATTACATAAATAGAATTAGCAAAAGTGGACAGGTAAGTCGGAGCAGAGGAATTAGCCTTCTTTGTTGCCATAGTGACAACCGGAAGGGCAGGTGCTCATATGCACCAGTTTGTCTGTGAACGTGAACTTGCATGTGTGTGTCATCTAAAGTACCATTTAATGCAACAGTACAATATAGACATGTCAAAAAGCAGTCAATGAACAGAACACAACATAATGAAGCAGCTATACAGTAGATAGAACTACTGGTACCACAAAACAGCTATATAGGTTTTAGTGTGAGCCAGACTACACCATCCTGGTTAGGATTACAGTAGTACTAGAAGTAAATTGCCATTCTGATTGCTTAACATTTAACTACAAATATAACAACTTCACGCTTGGCAGAAGCAGATTGAAAAAATAAACGGATTTCCGAATGGACAGTAATCTACCTGACCCAGATCCGAAGCAGCAGTTGAGTTAGTGATGTAGCGGACCGCTCCGATTAACAACCTCTCCCATGGTGCAGTGCTGTCATTAGCTGATGACTGTATTACAGTCGTAAAGTCCTTTAAACATCAGCCACACTCTTGCTGCTTAGACCATAAATAAATATAATGAATTCGCAAAAATTCTTTGATAGATTAATGAAGATAATTTCTGCATTCCAAGTTAATAAGAGAGAAGATATGTAATGTGTTTTTTTCCACCTGTGTAAAACACATACACACATATCATTGGGAGCCCATATATGAATACAATACAGTATGCTGAACATGACGGTTAATGAGAATTTATATATATATATATATATATAAATAATAGATGACTAGGCTGCAACCCTGACAAGCCAATGATGATGTACACTTTAATAGAAACTAGACTATAGGATAGTCCTACCAGTGTTGCCAAATTAGCAATTTTGTTGCTAAATTTAGCAACTTTTCAGACTACCCTAGCAACTTTTTCTTCCAAAAGCACCTAGCAACAAATTTAGCTATTTTTAAAATTTATTTGGCAACTTTTGGTGAGTAACTCAAACGATAAAAAGGCACAATTTACCATTTAAATTTCACAAAAAAAGGAAACCAAAGATGCCTAGCAGTACACACATCACAGGAATTAAGTTAGCTGCTATTTGCAATAGTTTAATTTAATAGTAATAATAATTTAATAATTGACTACTGTTATTGTGCATTTATGAGACACTTTGTTAGTAGCTTGTACCTGTGATTGTTGATGAGTTAGTACACTAAGAAAAATATGTAGAAAAATGGAAAAGGTGCTAGTAACTTTCCAGGACATTATCCCTTATCCGTTGTAACCCTGTAGCCCGAAAACACAAAATACAATGCATAATTAAAAATGCAAGTAAACAAAAACCTGTGGAAAAATCAATACAGAAAATTCCTTCATATTAACAGCAGATTGTGCACTATTTTTTACAGACTCTTCTTAGAGTGTAGCACACTAACTACTAATACACTGCCTTAAAGTATAATTGTTCAGAATGTGTACTTTTACTTGTTTACTAGCTAATAATAAAAAAAATGAATTGTAATCGTTCAAAAATGTGTATGTTTTCGATAATTCAATGTATTTAAAAATAGTTCTTTATATTTTAATATTATATTATGCATTTATATTGCTACGAACAAATCTGAATTAACATACTGTATATAAAATATATGTTTTTGCTGACAATTTTGCGTTGTGATTACGTAATGACGTCACAACATCATTTAGCACCAAATCAACCGTCCTTTAGCAACTTCCCCTGAAAATTAGTTAGTTAGTCCTATGGATAGGCTGACATAAACGGCCCTAAAAGCATCTCTAATTTGCTCTCAGTGATATCGACCGGTTGCATAACAAACCTCAAGGAGGTTACACAGAGTGACAAATTCCGCATTGACTCTACAATTCTGCCCTGATACTTTTCCACATCTCAACATATTACATTCTTGTTAGGTTTAATATATATATATATTCGCTTTCTTTTCTGTGTATAGACAGAAAGATTCAAAGCTATTTCTCTTAGGCAAAAATGCATCGTAGTGTAACTTAATCACACAGAAATGGCGCGAGATGCAGTCATCGCCAACTAAACGCGTCGCTTACTCACATCAGCTCAAGAGTGCTGGTTAGGTTTATTCAGAAGTGTGCAGTATTCTTCGGTTGAAATAAAGTAGTGATGGGAAGTTCGACTCGTTTGGCGAATCGGTTCTTTTGAACAGGTTTGGGGAAAAAAAAGCGATTCTGTGATTCTTTTACGTCATGACGTAATTACTTCATCACGCGGCCCCAACATCCTTATCCCATGCACCACATTACAAACTAAATTCATTTACATATCTTGGGTTAATAAAATTCTATATGCAGAGTTTCCCTCATCATCAATGATATCCTCGAGTCACTCTGAATGCTTTTGACTCTCGGTTCAAAGAGTCGGTGATTCCGCTAAGATTCGTAACCGTGATTCACTGAAAAGACCTGACTCACAAGAAGAATTCGTTTCGTTTGTGATATTATTTTTTCCCTCCTGCGTGTTACAGAAAACTGTCTCGATGTCATATGCCTGAAGAAAAAAAGCGATTCTGTGATTCTTTTACGTCATGACGTAATTACTTCATCACGCGGCCCCAACATCCTTATCCCATGCACCACATTACAAACTAAATTCATTTACATATCTTGGGTTAATAAAATGCTATATGCAGAGTTTCCCTCATCATCAATGATATCCTCGAGTCACTCTGAATGCTTTTGACTCTCGGTTCAAAGAGTCGGTGATTCCGCTAAGATTCGTAACCGTGATTCACTGAAAAGACCTGACTCACAAGAAGAATTCGTTTCGTTTGTGATATTATTTTTCCCCTCCTGCGTGTTACAGAAAACTGTCTCGATGTCATATGCCTGAAATTCCACCTTTACTACGCCAGTCTGCATCTGGTTAAACTACAGATCCAGAACTGACACGATTAATAACATGCACGCTTACCTGGATGTGGGTACAGTTTAACGCCGTGTTTCTCGCAGAGCCTTTGGGATAGAGTCGACTTCTTTATTCCTCGTAATCTTTTGTCGGCTACCGGTACAGAATGGAGAGTTTCGTGATCCCCCCCTTTGGCCAAGCCCTAGATATTACTCTCGCCCTTCTGAGTCCCTGTGTCTGTTTCATTTAAATGTCTGACATCCTCGGTGGCCACGCCACATGGGCTGACAGTTTGGCTGTGAGGTGCAGTCCAATGAGAGAGGAGGCTGGGCTGTAGACGCAGCCAGTGATGGGCTGATTTCCTACCGCCGCTGAGAAAAAATGCTTCTAAAAAGACCGGGTTACTAAAGTTCATCCCGGTACGATCACATGCACAGCAGCACAAATTTCTACTTTTACGGGTCGAGGAAGTTCAAGTTCAAGTTGACCCGGGTCGTGTGTCTGCTGTTTGCAAACAATGTGAAATTGGGTCAATTTAGCACGCAGCACCGGATTGCTATTGAAACTCAGCATCGATATTTTATCTGTCGTAATTGTCCATTGCGTATTTACAGTATGATTACTTGTTTAAACATAAGAAATGGCATCAGGGATAAAAACGATTGGATATAATTATAGCTTTAATTTTAGCCTGTTTAAATATTTATACAATTTCCTACCAATGGTTTTCAAACATTTTCAAAGTCAATTTCATGAATCTAGGTTTTCTAGTGTTTCCTAAAGAATACTTAATGAAATAGATTTCTTAATGCTCTTTTTTTTTTGGTCACTCCATATGGCTTCTTGCATGTTGGTTATACACTACGCTGACTTTGATTAACTGGACAAAAAGTTTTCAAATGTCATATTTTTAACAAAATTGCTTCACTGATTTTATTTTCTTTAAGAAAAACATCATACCAAACTATTATCAACATCTCTCTTTTTTTTTTTAAGAATTTCAAACATTTTACAATGTCTAACCTCATACAGTATATTCGTTATAGAAAGGTATTCAAGTCATTTCTCATATAAATTAATACAATTTTAAATAACCAGAGAGAATCAGTGTGCTTTTTTAGTTGCATAACACAGAGGAATCATATTAATGCATCATTTGGCTTTTTTATGGCAAAGGGTCCAATCTAAATAGAGCAGTCAAATATGCACACTATACATTTGGGGTGGAAAAATACTGAGTACATTGTTTAAATTGATGTTGGTCTAATACACATTATTGATGTAACTGTTGGTTAGATGCAGAAGTAACAGCACGTGAAGGCAGCACACAGATTGTTGTAGCAGGTGTCTATCGGTGGAGCTCTGGAGGCACGTGAGAGACACGGTGGATGAAATTTTGACGGTTTCCAGTGGAAAGAAATTCACCAATCAGTGAGCGGAGGTGTGTAGAACCAGCCAATCAGAATGAATGCAAGGGTGTTGCTAGGAGATAGGGTGATGTCAGGACAATGGTGGGAGGAGTGGAATCCTACACCTGCTGAGACTGTGATGTTATCTTGAGGGGCTGGACAGCGCAGGGTTACTGCAGTTCAGAATGTGAAGTGTCATCGTATCAATCCTATTATTAAAATAGTCCTGTCTGACTACATTTCACGCATATTTCGCATGAGTTCTGTAAAGGGAAAATTGAACCAAATGTTCATGTGCCTATTTAAATGTTTACTGATAAATTGAAAATACATTATCTGTACGCCAGACCAGCTATCATCATAGGTGCTTCTTATTATTATAAAAGATTCACAAGTTTATTGGTCAAATGATGCATTAATTTATTAGAACATTTACAAAAGGTACAAATATAAAAAAAATCTTGCATGATGCAAAGTGAACAAATAAAAATTTGTCACTTCAAATAAGACAGTCCTTTAAAACGAGTGGCCCTAAATGATGCCTTTTTTTCTCTCCAATTTTTGATGTTGTAATTCTGAATTTTGCTCTTATTTCCAGCAAGATGGGTCCTTTTAGCAGGTGCAAATGTTTTATGACTTTGTTTCTTGTTTTCCTGGAGTGATGCTTCCGTGCCCTCCACACCGACCGGTGGAGCAGGAAGCTGATTAATATTTGGGAGTCCTCTGTTTGCTGTAGCCACCCTACCCGAGAGCACAAAATGATGAGGGTTTAAATCCTCATTTTAAAATCGTAAATCCCATGTAATGTGGTGGCTGAAAGTCAGTACTGGTAATCAAAAATTAGCTGGTTTGATCACTGTAGCCATGAGGCATCACTACTGTGATCTTGAGAAAAGCACTTAAAAGAAGAGAGCGTCAAGAAAAAGACAATGTAAATGAGAAATGACATCACTTTGTCTGGATCTATGAAGTTATTAAAAATCATGTATAATAAAAATGATTTATTCAAATAAATGACTTGAATACACCTTTCATATAAGCAATGACTTTTAATTAAAAAATTTAGATTTCCTAATTAAATGTCTTTTTTGGTGGTGCTTAAAGTAAAAAAAAAGTGGTGTACCTTTTTAAGAAAAGGCAAGGCAGGTTTGAAAACATTTTAGTTCATTTAATGATTAAACAACCTGAAATTTTGGTGTAAAAGTGTGTAAATCAATTGTTGTAGAAAAGACCAATACAAAGATTACATTCCTAAGAATTGGTGTTTTACATGTATGTGTTTAAAATTAAATGTCTTAAAGATTTCTCCTTCTTCATCTCCTATTTGTCATTGACCCAAATAGAGATCAACAGCACTTGCAATCAGATATTAGCATCTTTAATCTTTCCGACAGACAAAAAAAATAAAAAATAAAAACTCTTTACCTGTGCATGTGACTGATGCTGAAATGCTCTCTAAGTAAATATAATTTGATATTTGGACTAAATGATTTACTATGAATAAACGCTGACTCTGAACCTTAGGTTGCATTGCAAGTACCTGTTTCAGTGCCAAGGTTTTCAAATGATGCAATTTTTAGTCAACTGGACTTTGTTTTCAATTTATTGAAGACATTTTGCCACTCCTCTAAATGGCTTCATCACCTGTCTGATGAAACTGATGTACCACCATGACGTGACACAGCCATTAAAGAGCCACAATTCAAGGAAATATACTGTAAGTAATACAACGTCCAAAGAGAACTACAAATATTAAAAAATATGCCTATATAGACTATTCTCATTCAAAATCAACCTGTCAGGATGGATCTTTATTTCATGCCAGTATAAGACAATGTCTATTGAAGAGACAAGAGCAAAACTTGGCCTGACTGGTTAAAAAAAAATCGAATGGCTCTATGGTCTAATCAGCATTATGACCATAGATTGGGCAAATTTAATTTGGCTTTGAGTCCAATCATGCAGCTCTGTCGTGATTCCCCCAATTTACAAAGCAATTCTGATCCTTTGTCTTGACAAATCAAGTTACGAAATTACATACACTCTTAAAAATAAAGGTGTTTCAAAAGGTTCTTCAA
>NW_015505215.1:3733383-3736019 GCF_001515645.1 Sinocyclocheilus grahami | reverse complement strand
GAAGAGACAAGAGCAAAACTTGGCCTGACTGGTTAAAAAAAAATCTAATGGCTCTATGGTCTAATCAGCATTATGACCATAGATTGGGCAAATGTAATTTGGCTTTGAGTCCAATCATGCAGCTCTGTCGTGATTCCCCCAATTTACAAAGCAATTCTGATCCTTTGTCTTGACAAATCAAGTTACGAAATTACATACTCTTAAAAATAAAGGTGCTTCAAAAGGTTCTTCAAGCGATGCCATAGAACCATTTTTGGTTCCACAAAGAACCATTCAGTCAAAGGTTCTTTAAAGAACCATCTCTTTCTTACCTTTTTGTAATCTGAAGAACCTTCTTTCGCCACAAAGAACCTTTATGGAACCATTTAGACAAAAAGGTTCTTCTATGGCATCGTGAAGCACCTTTATTTTTAAGAGTGTACACAGAAGATCATGTGCAGTAATCGGTTTACTCATTCAACATGGCCAAACAGTCAATAATGATATTCAATAAGTTCAGTAATGAGAGGAGAACTACAAAGGAAGTTGCTTGATCATGTTTTTAGCTTACCGACTAGTATTTTGTTGCA
Organism: Sinocyclocheilus grahami; assembly: GCF_001515645.1. NCBI lineage: Eukaryota > Metazoa > Chordata > Actinopteri > Cypriniformes > Cyprinidae > Sinocyclocheilus > Sinocyclocheilus grahami. The sequence continues at coordinate 3,735,450 of NW_015505215.1, read as the reverse complement.
GTTAAACGTCTTAAAGGTGCAATAGGAGATCTTGGAAAATGCTAACTTTAGCCTGATAGCACTGAAAGCGAATGTCCCACCCTCCCTGCAATCGCCGTCCAAAGCCACGCCCCCTGAATGCATATATGCTCACTCACAGACCAGAGTGAGTGCCTACAGATGACAACAGAAAGTGGGGTGACCCGAGCAGTCCTACTGGAGCCTCAGATTGGTTCTGTGGAGGAGTGTTTTCTTTACTGCCCACAGACTTGAGGAAGGAACAGAGAAAAGGAACTCAAACATTGAAACAACAACAAAAGACTCACACTGTTTATAACCAACGTTCAAAAATTTGGGATCAGTAAGATTTTTTTTAAAGGGTGGTTGATTACGATTTCACTTTTTTTAACGTTAGTTAGTGTGTAATGTTGCTGTTTGAGCATAAACAATATCTGCAAAGTTGCGGCACTGAAAGTTCAATGCAAACGGAGATATCGTCTTTTAAAATTCTGGCAGTTTAATGCCTACAAAAACAGCTCGTAGGGACTACAACGAGTTACTTCCTGGGTTTGTGACATCACAAACCCAGACAAACCCCACCCCCGAGAAGAGGAAGAGAAAACGTAAAAATCTATTCATATATGAATCGTGATTCTGCCTTCTAACGATTCTAATGGATTCAAAAGTTTCAAAATCAATGTTCTAGAGCAGCGGTTCTCAATACTGTTCCTCGCGTCACCCTGCTCTGCACACGCTCTGCATCTGTCTCTCTCATTCAGCTCAGCTCCAACAATGAACTGTTCCATTTATACACTTATTTTCACATCGCTATGAGAAGCGTTATACATGTACACGTGTGCGGTTGCCATACTGTATTAAACCTTTAATCAGCTTTAAACACAACTGTATATTAAAAGCTAACATTAACAGTAGCATTTACAAATAACAGCGTATCTAACAACAACAACAATAAAAAAAACATACCATTAAGAGCCGTGCTTGCATAGGTTCTGTGCGATCCTCTTCACTAATATCCTCTGCGTTTCAATCGGGCTCAAATTGATCAGCAATATAGACGATGCCATTGTTTACAATACAACCGGAGCACATGCTGCTGAAGTGAGGGGCGTGACGGTTCAGACGCTCACCAGAGGCAGGTTAGCCAATCACAACACACTGGGCCAGCTAACCAATCTGAGCCCATCACGTATTTCTGAGGGAGGGGCTTCATAAAAGCAGGAAATGATCAGCGCGTTTATGGGAGAAGGGACAGAGCGGTGTAGAATAAAGGTAAATTATGTGAAAAATTATGCATTTATTTTTTTTAAACGAAGCATTAACACATGTTAGACTGCACCCCATAAACACAACCAAGCCTAGAAAAAAACCCAGTCAACCACACCTTTAAAGTATCTTATGCTTACCAAGGCTGCATTCATTTAATCATAAATACAGTTAAAACTGTAATACTGTGAAATATTATTACAATTTAAAATAATTGTTTTCTATCGGAATATATTTTAAAATTCATTAAAATCCATTTCTGTGATGGCACAGGTAAATTTTCAACAGCCATTACTGTAGCCTTCAATGCCACATGATCCTTCAGAAATCATTCTAATATGCTGATTTGGTGCTCAAAAAGCCTTACTTATTATTATCAATGTTGAAAACAGTTGTGCTGCTTAATATATTAGCCAATAATTGTAATTCAATTCACGTTTATTTGTATAGCGCTTTTCACAATAAAAATTGTTGCAAAGCAGCTTCACAGAAAATTTGAAGGTGACATAACATGAAAATCGGACTTTTCCAGGTTTTAAGTGCTATAATCAGGTCCCCAGTGCATCTACCAACCAAGGAAACATGAAAAATATTAACCTAGTAACTTTGTTTTGCTAAGCATTTTTCCGCAAGCATCTGAGAAAACTAGCGCGTCTGATTTCTCTCCCTTGGTGACGTGGCAAAGGGATCTCATTATAATATTACCGCCCCTAAATCTGTAACTTTACACCCACGGCGCAGTCATTTGATTTCGCAAGCGACAACGGTGTAACAGCTCTAATGCCATGGCGAAAGTTTGAGCAA
>NW_015505215.1:3732854-3733373 GCF_001515645.1 Sinocyclocheilus grahami | reverse complement strand
GGCTCTCACAGACCTGTAACTTCTTCTTTAAGAGGCTCCTCTGTTTTCTATCTGAATATATTTTAAAATTCATTAAAATCCATTTCTGTGATGGCACAGGTAAATTTTCAACAGCCATTACTGTAGCCTTCAATGCCACATGATCCTTCAGAAATCATTCTAATATGCTGATTTGGTGCTCAAAAAGCCTTACTTATTATTATCAATGTTGAAAACAGTTGTGCTGCTTAATATTTTGGTGGAAACTTTGAAATAGAAATTTACTTTTGACCAAATTAATGCATTCTTGGCAAATAAAAGTATTAAAGGTGACATATCATGAAAATCTGACTTTTCCAGGTTTTAAGTGCTATAATCAGGTCCCCAGTGCATCTACCAACCAAGGAAACGTGAAAAATATTAACCTAGTAACTTTGTTTTGCTAAGCCTTTTTCTGCAAGCATCTGAGAAAACTAGCGCGTCTGATTTCGCTCCCTTGGTGACGTGGCAAAGGGATCTCATTATAATATTACCGCCCCT
>NW_015505215.1:3730980-3732354 GCF_001515645.1 Sinocyclocheilus grahami | reverse complement strand
GCAGCTCTATTCTGGAAAAGGGGGCGGGGAGCAGCAGCTCATTTGCATTTAAAGAGACAGGCCCGAAAAACAGCGTGTTTCTGCTTCCACTCAAAATCGGCATTTTCAAAATGATATAATAAATGATCTGTGGAGTATTTTGAGCTGAAACTTCACAGACACATTCTGGGGACACCAGAGACTTATATTACATATTGTAAAAAGGGGCATAATATGTCTCCTTTAATTTCTTTAAAAACAAACTTCTAAACAATAGTGTATATGTATAATATGTTATAATATATCAAATATATTTATGGGGTGGTGAAGATGTCATAGTACCTGGACTCTGATTGGAGGCTGCCAAGGGTTTATGGTTCTGTGTTTGTCTGAACTCTCACTCTCAGAGAATTGGGGACAGACTATAATTGCCATTTTTTTATTCTGATCTCTTTGTGCATATTGTAGCTCCTAGAATGAGAATCAAATTTAATGTATTTAAATTTCATGCTAGCGTGACCATAATCAGCCATGTACATCGGACAAGAGAGTGATCGCTGACCTTTGCCATGTTCCAGTGGCCTTGACAAAGAATAACATTGCATAAAAGCTATGTCTAAAATATCACATCAGTACATATACAGAGGCCAAACTGATTAGTATGATGAAATATATTCTCAGTATCAATACAGAGAATATGCTTTGATTGAACAAAGTCTCTCTCATGCAGGAGTCACCTGAGTGGTTAGCTTGTACTGTAGCTGTTCCAGGGTAGATAAGCGGATCTTGACTGAACCCCATTCTCGGATTGAGAGGGGTCTTTTTCCACCAGACTGTGCTCTGGATCAGTTGGTTTGAGAATGATCTTTGAGTGCCGTGGAACTAAGAAAAACAAAACAATTTGGTGTAGAAACAATTTTCATTCAGAAATTGCTAGTAAATTTCACAATTAATTACAAAGAAACAACAATAAACACATTGAATAGAATTATAACACACTGAATAATATTTTCTTGTAAAACATATTAGAATCATTTTGTTTTATTTACAAGCTTTAGAGGGCACATTTTGGGAAAAAAGGTAAATATCACATAAAGGTGATTGCTTGCATCCCTGATGTCCATTTTAGACAATTTCCATAACTTTAATTCCAATTCTGTCTGTAAATGAACAGGACATAACAAACTGAGGATATAGCACAAACTGAGGATGTAGCAAGTAAAAATATTTGGATGTGTTGGTATTCAGCAATGATTTGCCAATGAATGACTTCTCAATGAGTTGTATAACCAATTTGAATCAAGACAACACACACAAAGCATGGAGAATTTCCGGGACAAATAAGCATTAGGCTCTCTATTGAGAATCAAACTAAGGCTTCTTTAATCCCTTGGT
>NW_015505215.1:3705594-3730340 GCF_001515645.1 Sinocyclocheilus grahami | reverse complement strand
CTTTGCTCATAAATATTATTAGGTACCTGATTTGTTTGTACCTAAAGACAATGGACTCTCTCCTGCTTGCAAGGTCAACCTTCAGTGCTGAAACCTGGCCACATATATATTGTAGTTAAATAAAGACAGGAAATTATATTAATCAATCTGTCTCTTTAAGGCAGAAAGATCATGCCTTTATTTGCATTTACTAGAAAGTATTATTTAAAGTTAAATTCTATATACTTAAAACTTGCCTGGTTGCCAAGTGCAACACTCTCCAGTTTGTGGAGCAAACTGCCTTTTTGGTACTCTTCAGCCTCCCGTCTTCATTCAACTCCAGCTCAGCAGCTGCCACTCTTTGCTTAAGCCTCGCTTCTTCAGCTGCTGCTGCCCTCTTGTGATTTTCCATCTCCAGACGTAAGCTCTCATTCTCCATGTATTTTGAGTGACACTGGAGAAATATAATCATATATACAGTATATATTCAACTTTCCCTGTAACTCATCATGAAATGCCACAGAAGAGCATACTTATTAGAAAAAAAGCAACTAGGGGTTGCTGTTACGCCTGCCTGTTTCCCCCTGCTGGCTCTGCTAAATAGTGCAGACGTTAGTTGGGCCACAGGTGCATTCCATTAGTAATTAAACCTGACGGTGTTAGTATAAAATATCTGTGCGCCTTAGCGTAAGTCTCTCTTAATTTTTCTCTCTCTTATACATTTTTTCCCGTAATATTTCATTCCTTTATTGATTGTTAGTGTCAGAGTATTTGCACCTTTAGTTACCACACGCGCGTGCCCCCCCCCTAGATGTCGGTTTTCTTTTGATTGTTTAACAATTTTTTCTTGTCCTATAAATAAATTGGTTTACTGTTTGAAGAATTTGTTGTTTGCCTCTTTTATTTTGCGGTATATGAGCCAGCCGTAACAGTTGCACATCATGTATACTGGCTCTGCACTAACTGGTGTGTGAGTGTGTTAGCTGTTAAATTTTTTTTGCATCTAAACAAGAATTACATCATATTATGGCCTTTTAATTATTAGATGCCTGGGTAAGGGACTCAAATCATTACCTGCTGGGTAAGCTGTTCCACAGCAGACTCCAAATGAGCCAGCCTCACTTCCTGTTTCTTTAGAGCAGCGGCACTGGCTACTTTCTCCACTTGCAGCCCACCTGCAAACACCAAAATCTTATCTCACCTCATCTTTTCGCCAGTGAGGCACAGAAAACACACTTTTTTTTATTAATATCACCAATCTACAGTATTACACAACAAGTTTGATGAAGGTTTGAGCTCATAATTTTTAATCACCTATGGTCTCATTAAGTGGTCTCACCTATGGTCTGACAAAACCAATCTAATGTGGTTTTGAAGGTACGCATTGTCAGGGGAAACAGGGAATGCAAGGGCAGGAATGCTGGCAGTATTGACCATCTTGGAAGACTCCTCTAACCGCTCCTCAAGATCACGACATTTGGCCTTAAGCTCCAGGATCTCTTTCTCCAGAGTCTGACTGTAGTTTGTAGTCCCTGAAATAGACAAATCACTGTCATACAACAGGGTGGAGGTTAAATTTCCTGAGCCTTCTTTTGCAAGTGCATTATTGTCCTGTGATTTATGCTTGCTTTTACAAAGTAGAAGACCGTTATATTACCCAGAATATTCTTTTAAAAATGGCACTTGGGGATCATTATTTCCCAACAAGTAGGGGGACAAATGTAGAAATTTCTGAAAGTGTTGAAAATATGTCACAGAAATAATAAAATGTTATTTTAAGTTTCTTTTAAGACCTCTTGTACCTGCAGTGCTGGGCTCTGGATTTATGGTCTGACTTTGAGCTATAGGCATCTGCTGGCTCAGGTTCTCCATCTCTTTCCTCATTTCAGCCACCACTGCTCTAAGAGTGCTGTTCTGCTGCTGGAGTCTCCTGATCTCTTCTGATTGGGAAACTACTGCTGTCTACTGCAGATACCTGCAGATGCAGTTCACACAGTTTTATGTTATGTAAGAAAGTAATTAAACAATAAAAGTATGGTATAAGCCAATTAGCAACCACTAGGTGGAGGCAAGAGATTGTGGTATGCTGATCTTTTAAGGATCTGAATTTTCAATCAGTCAACAAGCTATTACAGGACTGAACACACACCACAAACATAATAATACGTGTGCTATTAAGATTAAGATATTAAGCTATGTATTACTTTACAGTCAAACAATGAGTGGCCAAGCATCTTCTGCTGATATGCTATTTAAAGTCTCGTAAATGTTTCATCCTAAATTACCTACCAAACAGCTGACAGGGAAAGTAATTAAAGAAAGTCACAGCTAAATGTGACATATAACTTCAGAATAGCTGTAATAGCATTGCACCAAGTGAATTTCATCTACAGTTCTATTTAATGAATGGAAGAGCAGGTCTTAGATGAAATAAATGCTGTGAATGTTGACAATGTCTGCAGTTTTATTTAAATAGTAATTTAAGCTACATTTTCTAAGTAACTAGACAGACAATCCTCCATGGGCAAGTTAGGGTCAGATGATTCGCTTCATATGCTGTGTGACTCCTACTATTAAGACACTTTGGCATGAAACCCAGAGAACTGTTGGATGAGATACCCAGCAGATCTTTAGCTGTCATCATACCACTTGTGCTTTTTTTACTAAAGTACATTCTAAACGGAAATGGGTTCTTTCACAGTATTAAATATCAGTCTGAATGGTGTAACAGAGAAAGCTGTGTGTGGTCTAACCTGAATTCCTGTTAGTGCTGGTTTGGTTCCACGTAATGCCTGATCTCGCTCTACAGTGACACCTTTCAGCACAGTCACCATCTCCTGTAACTCTCGTTCCTTCTCTCTCAGCAGTAATCTTAGGGCAGATACCAAAATCATTACGTCCTTAAACACAACAACCTTATGAATAAGATCAAGTCCAGAAGCTTGTGGGAAACTAACTGATTAGAAAATATAGGTCACAAATATAGGTCATAAAATAAATTTTTGCTAAATCTAAACTACAGGTTAGGTTTAAATTTCTTTCTTCATGAAATTATTTTATTTGGAATATTTTAGAGAATACGTTTGTATTTTACAGTGTCTGACTGTGTATCAGCTCACCTGGTCTCTGGCCTGTGTAAAGCTTTGGATGAGCTCCTCGCTCCTCAGGTAGTGCTCAGAATGCACCTCCTCACAACGCCGCTCCCAGTCCAACTCCAGCAGAACTCACTTCTGCTCCAATGCCTGCTCACTCTGCAGACCACTAGACACCTGCTGCTTATACCTGACAGATATTCAATTTACTAGCAGGATTTTTTTTAAGTAAATGTAAAGCAAATGTGGGTATACCTCAACCTAAACGTGCATCCACATACTTCAGGATGCACACTGAATTAGTTACTGGACAACATTATGCTGTGGTCAAATGATGTTGGAAAGATCATCTTTAGGAGCTGAACGCACACGAAAGGCATTACGAAGTCGCAATTATGAGTAGAAAACTCAGAACATTCTTTAAGCCCAGAGTTTCCTAGTTGTGGGCGTGTCAGTGAATAAACATGTTGGATTCAATGGATGCAGCGCCTACACTGACAACAATAAATTTGTTGAAATTAATGATAAAAAAAAAAAAAATCTAATTTGCATGTACAAATATGGCAGTATTGTATAATTAGGATGGAATATATAGCGATTCAATTTACAGCACTTTCATAAATAAAGTTAATCTTTAAAATCAGTGTTTTTAAAGTTAATCTTTAAAAACACTGATTACTTAACACTGTTAAATGTAATCTTATATATTTTTATATTTATGTAAATTTTATAGTGTACATTATAATTACAACGCGTTTTAGTATTTATTACTTTTTAAATTTATTTTGAACAAAGTAGTATAGAATTTTACATTCATTGGCTATTATTGACATTTATCGGTCATAACACAAAAAAATATTAATGTAATGTATCATTATTTTATTTCTCACAGCACAATGCAGTTAAACAATTTAAATGTTGTGTAAAAGGTATGCAATTATTATTATCTTGTGACCCCCTCACCTTTCTATATCCTCTACACCTTTCCAGCTCTGCTCTCACTTTGGCTTCTCTCTCCCCTGCAGAAAGCAACTATAAGCATGTGACTTGACTTGACTTGTATGCTTGGCAACATTTTCTTTGGAGATCTGCGTGATGTAAGTATCCCAGCTAGATATTTCAAGCTGCACTCTGAGCCTTCGGTATCAAATAAGAGATTCAAATCTAAAGCGGATCTGGTTACAACTGTGTTAACAAACACAAGTTAAGGCTCTCGACTGAGTACAGATAAGGCTTACAGCAGCCACGTTGTCTGTCTTAACCAGTGCATCTCATATATATAATTTATGAACGTTAAATTATAAGAACAGAAAAATTAGGAGCACTTGTTACCTTGAGGCCTTGAATTTTAAACATGTTATATAATCCTAGAGCTCAGAAAGGCAGAGACACCCACACATTTCCTCTCAATGTATTTACACTAATTTAGTCATCAGCAGGAGTCGCATAATGCATCTCCCTTTCATATATACAAATGGACAATTTCAAATTTCATGAAAAATAAAAATCTTTATGCAATAATATGTACTCCAAACAGCTGAAGTATTTCTTGGCAAGTAAAAATTAACCACAGAACATTTCTGTGAATAGTAATTTCAATACTTTTTGTCTTACTCTTGTATCTGCTGGTCTCGGTGATGAAGGTCATCCATATAGCTCTTTTCTCTCCTCTCCTGTTCCAGAGTCATCCTGTCCAGTTGGGCTTGCAATTCTAAGATCTCTTGGAGCTCCCTGGTATGAGCCTCTCTCATGAGACCCAAAGCATCCTCTTTCTCCCGAGACCTTCGTTCCTACTCTGAATGTCTGCATATATCAAATTTCAAAACATCCAGAGCAAGACATGCTGGCCTACCCAGAATAATCTGAGCTATGCATATTAATCTACCAAAGAAAGGTTTATGACTTCCTGTTTTTTTGAGTGGTCATTAGGATCTAAAAATATTGTTGTCATTTGTGTTTACTGTATCTTTATGTGTAATAACTGGATTTGACAAGGGTATACTTTATGACAAGGTATCTCAAACTCTAGCTGTAGTACTTGCTGTTGTAGGCTTGCTCTTTTTTATAATTGCTCTCCATTTGTTTTAGTTTGTCTTCAAACTCTTTTATCCTGTAAAACAGTAATCATGATTGATCTTCTTATATTCAAAATTCAAAAAGAAAAGCTTTTCAGCACACACGTCAGTTTACCTGGAGTCTTTCATTGCAGTGGTGTTCTTTAAGTCACAGTCTCTGCGTTGGATCTCTTTTTGAGCCTGCTGGTAAAGTTCTTCAGAGGCCTGCAGGGCCCCGGTGGCCTGACTGTGAGCTTTGGCGTGGACTTCCAGCTCTTTGCTCAATAGCTTTTCCTGGACAATTTAATATTATTATTACTAAACTCACAATTATCCATGCAGAAGATCACTCATACCAGAGCTATACTATGGCCAAAAGTGACGTATGGTGACCCATACTTGGAATTAGTGCTCTGCATTTAACCCATCTAAAGTGCACACACACACAGCAGTGAACACACACACACCCAGAGCAGTGGGCCATTTATGCTGCGGTGCCCGGGGAGCAGTTGGGGGTTCAGTGTCTTGCTCAAGGGTACCTCAGTCGTGGAGAGAGAGAGAGCGCTGTACATTCCCACCTACAATCCCTGCCGGTACGAGACTCGAACCCACAACCTTTGGGTTGGTAGTCCGGCTCTCTAACCATTAGGCCACGACTTCCCCAAGTATGTGCATACCTGAACACCACATCTATATGTGCTCCCTAACAGCTTCTACTATTCTGGAAAGGCTTTCCAAACTAGGTTGTAACCTGGCTGTGGGAATGTGCCCCCTTACAGATGTATGAGTTCATGCACTGGCATTTAGGTAATGGGGCCTAGGTCCTGGTCAGCATTCCAATTCATCATTCACGTGGATGTTTGGACATTTCAATTTATCAACAAACAGTACTTTTGGCCAGTTAGTGTCTAAAGCCGTGGTTCATAACCAGGCAACGGTTGTACGCAGACCTTAGATTCAAGGTTGACAACCACTGGTCTAAATGGCCCTGACTTCCAACATAAAGTTTATGATAGGTTTGATGTGATATGGGTCTTACGTTGAGCTCGTGTGAGAGAACTACACTGTTCATTTCATCCAGCTTCAGATGGAATTCATGCTCCCGCTTCCTCATCTCACTGTCAAAATCTGCCTTCATTTCCTGTTGTGGATTGCAATTTACAAGATTCACTGTATTTAATTGATATTGTTTAACCTAATAATGCAGGCAAAAAGAGATTTCTGATATTGCACTTCTATGTCCTCCTTCACCCTTCGCTGATTCTCCAGGTCATCCTGAAGTTTTGCTATCTCAATCCTCAGCTCACTGACCTCTTCCCGCCTGGCACTCTCTTCCGTCTGAGCGCGGGCTGCCAAGGCATCATAACGCTCCAGCTCTGTGTCCCTCTCCTCCAACACACGTAGATTATACTTGAAGTCATCCCGCAAGCGGAGGAAACGCTCTCTCTGGGTGGACAGCTCTGATGTGGCTTCGTTTAGAGCGGTCTCCAGTTGTCAAATCCGCAAAGCCTGAAGTTTGTTCCATTCTCTTTCTTTTCAAGCCAGCTGGGCCTCCAGGTCCACAGCTTCCTGCATGGTTACGAAGCAGATGTTGAACAACAGGGCACTGAAACACTCGACATCCTGTTAAGCAAATCTGTAGACACAAGAAGTGATTACAAAGTGCTCATCAGAACAAGTTTATAAGTAAACATGATAAATGAAACCCTACACATCATATAAAGCCATAAATTGGTTAGAAAGGCATTTGATAATGGCATGTATTTTAAGTTGTATCCTTCGTGATCAGCTAAAAGTTCAGCTAACGTTACAAGAAGAACACAAGTCCTTATGGCCAAAATACTGAACTGTCATAGTGGCTGGGTGTGATGTCCAGTACGTATTCAGACCAGATCGTGGATCAGCACCTAGAAAGGACCTCTACATCCCTGAAAGACAGCAGAGACCAGGACAACTAGATGAGCCCCAGATACAGATCCCCTGTAAAGACCTTGTCTCACACGACCACCGGGACAAGACCACAGGAACCAGATGAGTCCTCTGCACAATGTGACTTTGCTGCAGCCTGAAATTGAACTGCTGGTTTTGTCTGGTCAGAGGAGAACTGGCCCCCCAACTGAGCCTGGTTTCTCCCAAGGTTTTTTCTCCATTCTGTCACCGATGGAGTTTTGGTTCCTTGCCGCTGTCGCCTCTGGCTTGCTTAGTTGGGGACACTTCATTTCCAGCGATATCGTTGACTTGATTGCAAATGATTGCAAAGATACTATTTAAACTGAACTGAGCTGGATGATGACATCACTGAATCCAATGATGAACTGCCTTTAACTGAAAAATGAGTGTTTACTATTGTCATTTTGCATTGTTGACACACTATTTTCCTAATTAATGCTGTTCAGTTGCTTTGACACAATCTGTATTGTTAAAAGCGCTATATAAATAAAGGTGACTTGACTTGACTTGACTGGGCAAAGTTTTTAGCGATAGTTCATATTAAAACAGAAGTATAACTTAATAAAAACAAGCTATTTTAAACAATTTCAACAGAATTAGAACTATTTCATTCAATAAAATTGTTACTCACCTTCAGGTGTATATCAGCCCAAGAATTAATGAAGAGGCAAGTATTTACTTCGGTTAGCTTGCACAGCGAATATTGTTTTATTTTATGTTCCTGTCATAAGTACAGATGACCGGAACTGTGTAAAAGTCCAAATACACAGCAGCTGCTCTCCAAGGGAGTTGCGGAATATGTCTAAAATAGTTGGTATTTAACGTTTAGGTTAGCTAAGCTACCTAGCTCAGGCATAGCAGGAGCTCTAGCTCTGCGCCGCCACAACTATCCATATTGCTATGGTAACAAAGGGCGTCTGCAGCAGCAACATCCGTTTCTATGCTTTGCCTGACGAATGAGTTCCCGGTTTTTATTTACGTTACAACTGAGCGTCATTTGCTTACTTTGAAAGGCGGAAATTGTGAGTTCACTTCTGATTAAGCTCTATTTCTGGCATGACTATTATTTCCCGCTATAAAAGCATCACGCTTATCGTAAAGTTATAAAACGTTTCCGAGACCTTTGTTTGAAAAGAAATAGGAAATAAATATGGATTCATAAAGAAGAAATAGTATTGTATTTTTGAATTGTATATTTGGTTAATTTACGTAACGTTATACTAAATGTTTCTGACAAAGTACTACAAAGGACGTTTTGCCCTACAGACTCTGGCACTATGGCAAGCCGTTTTAACATTTAATCTATAAGCCGTACTAGTATCTATGTTCATGGTACTTGTACCTATTTTTTAGATACTAGTATCTTTTCCATTAAGTACTAGTACTTATTCATTAGGTACTAGTGTTTAATCTTTAGCTACTAGTGCTTATTCATTAGGTACTAGTGTTTAATCTTTAGCTACTAGTGTTTATTCTTTAGCTACTAGTGCTTATTCTTTAGGTACTAGTGTCTTTTGTAAAGTTACTAGTACTTATTCATTAGATACTAGTACTTAATCATTAGATACTAGTACTTAATCATTAGATACTAGTACTTAATCATTAGATACTAGTACTTAATCATTAGATACTAGTACTTAATCATTAGATACTAGTACTTAATCATTAGATACTAGTACTTAATCATTAGATACTAGTACTTAATCATTAGATACTAGTACTTAATCATTAGATACTAGTACTTAATCATTAGATACTAGTACTTAATCATTAGATACTAGTACTTAATCATTAGATACTAGTACTTAATCATTAGATACTAGTACTTAATCATTAGATACTAGTACTTAATCATTAGATACTAGTACTTAATCATTAGATACTAGTACTTAATCATTAGATACTAGTACTTAATCATTAGATACTAGTACTTAATCATTAGATACTAGTACTTAATCATTAGATACTAGTACTTAATCATTAGATACTAGTACTTAATCATTAGATACTAGTACTTAATCATTAGATACTAGTACTTAATCATTAGATACTAGTACTTAATCATTAGATACTAGTACTTAATCATTAGATACTAGTACTTAATCATCAGATACTAGTACTTATTCCAATAGTGACTAGTATTTTTGGCTTTCCATACTGGCACGTCTGTCAGGCGTACATTGTGTACCTCCCTGCCAGAAGTATAAGACAAGTTGAAACCAGTGAAAACCTGTGATACAACATTTCCTGGCTTACAAAACTGTACAAAAGCGACTGACGCAAAGGGAAATACGACACCTGATTCGCGAGGTTTCTACCTGCCTGCTGTCACGTTCTAACTTGTATCTGTACTTAGTGTATAAATTATTCATTTTCTGTCATTTATTAATAAGAATGCAGCATGTAAATCGTTTCTTAGTCGTATTAAGATGGATGCTACAACTTCCCGATGAAACCAAATGTTCCTCTTTTCAGTTTTTGTAATATCTGCCTGTATGTTTTACACTCATTCACTACTCTGAGCTCTCTACTAAAGCAACAGCGGTCTATATACATAACCACAAACAATGTATCTAAAGACGTGTTTTGAGTTGTTGGTAAATTACGGAATTGCAAGCAAGTGTCATCACCCTGTTTCGCAACTCTTCAATTTGACCTGAGTCACTATGATGTGTGCCACAACCACAATATGTGGCAGTGGGGGGAAATGCGAATTATTATTATTATTTTTTTTGTTCAGCACCCAGCTAAGCTAATGAGAAACACAACTGATGCTTCATATATGGAGGGAAGGTCCGTAAATCCCCTTTATAAATCCCCTGAACACATGGTTTGGAATTTGAAGAGAAGAGAGCGGTGGGGAAACGCACGTAGTGCCCTCACACACACAGCCGCATCATTGGCTGCACGTCAGTGTGGCTCAAGTGTTTCATTGGTGACCGAACAGGCTTCAGTCAGATGAGATCAGCACCACAGTCAGCTGAGCGGATCTCATTCAAAGCCTCTTCAAAAGATGTGCCGTGCGAACGTGATGGTCCTGGTCCTAGGAGGGCATCATCAGTGAAAAACTTTAAACACAGAGCATCGTTAAGGTATGTATATAGGACTGATGCCTTTAAATATGTCAACATGTGTTCTAAGATAATGATTGGGTGATTTTGCGCATGCTAAGCGTGCGTGCGTCGTCGGGGTGGGGGATGCTGAATGCCGGTGGGCTGCTATGGAGATTGACTGATGGAAAGTAACAGGTTTTGGTTCAGAAACACAAAGAATATTCTTTTGTCTATTCATCGTTGAAAATATACACCGTGTTACAGAATAGAAGCATTTCTAATTAAGTGTACGTGTCGGGAATAATCCACATACCGATACAATTGTCTTATTTGATACTAGTCTGATTATGATATAGTGTAATCATCGAGTAGTTGTGGCTATTATAGTGCTACAATTGTTCAAGTGAGAACATTTATATTTAGGGATGGTATATATGTGGATATATACCTATGTGGCAGTGCCAGCGCTGTTGGTGGAGGAGCGAGAGTGTAAAAGTCACGTTTAGCACGTAGACCAGACAGCGCCGTGCATCAGATGCTCTTGATGTAAATATTAAGACACAGAATTACATAATAATTAATGTAATTATGAAGTGTACGGATCTTACAGTGACTTACAGGGGAGTCGATTTTATAAAGGTATTTCGACAGGAAATGTTGTCTTTTGAACAGTTAACCTATATGACGTAGGCTATTTACATCTATAATGTTAACTTGTCAGCGTACCATCCTGAAATGAACCAAAATGTTCAATTAGCCTACTGTGGTTACCACCTCAAGTATATATATATGTGTGTGTGTATATATATATATATATATATATATATATATATATATATATATATATATATATATATATATATATATATATATATATATATATATATATATATATATATATATATATATATATATATATATATATATATATATATATATATATATATATATATATATATATATATATATATATATATATATATATATATATATATATATATATATATATATATATATATATATATATATATATATATATATATATATATATGTGTGTGTGTGTATATATATATATATATATATATATATATATAATCAGGTGTGTTATGTTAAGAACCAATGACCTGAGTATTGTAGGGGGAGGAGGTATATATAATGAAGGTATGTGTAATGTGTATATAATCTTCCTTAATTCCCTTCTCAGACTTAACCTTATCACTATATCCAATACCATTCATAACTATAATCATATAATCAAAACAGTGATAAACTAGGAGTGGTATCACATGCAGATTTATATATAGGATATACATTGAGTAGATGTTTGAAAATTCAAAATAAATAAATAAATCCATAATCTTCTTGTCGTTGCATTGCGACTGACAGATTAGAATCAGCCATTTCGCTAATTAGTATGGACATGACAAGAAGCATCCATAATTAACAACCAGCCAGTGCCAGCTGTGACCTGTTTCAGAGAAACAATTCAATGGCCTTTCTAAAATGAATCCTAACCCTACATAACACACATAATTTGAATCCCAACTCCATATTCAGTATAAAAATTACATGGAACCACATGGAGAAATGTCAGGGTCTTAATTTAGGCTGGTAGGGTACAGAAGTGTGCCCCTCAGCCCCCACCCCCTGCTTGCTGCTTCCTAGACGAGGTAGATATGTGGGAGGTTCGGAACAGTAAGAGATAATCAGTTTTCACAGACCTTAAGCAAGGTAGGTTGAACATGCATTGGTTGCATGACTTTCTCTTACCTAATGTAGCTCTTCTACCTCGTTCTTTATTAACTAATTTCCACTGTGTAACATGTTGAATAAACCCTTTTTTAATTTTCCTTGCATGCCACTAATAGTAAGTTCTAAACTTACTATTAGTGGCATGCTAAACTAATTTTATCGCACCACTTATAAAGATGGCTTAAGTTGTCTTGTGCCGTTTTAGTGGTTTAACTGCTTTACATTTTAAAACAATTTTTTTTTGTTTATTTATATGTATGTAGTACACAATGCCATACACTAGTTGTTCTTGGTATCCAGATGAATAGTTTTGGAGTTCACATTGATTAAAATACTGCGTCTACAGTGGACCAGGTGTCCATTAGCTTGTTTTAAATGAGTATGTATGAGCATACATTGACCAGTCTCTTTAGTTTAATGATTCATGGAGCAATCTTGCCCTTTAAGAAGGTCAATATAGGAAGGCTGAGCATTCTGTAATGGCTTTTTATAGCATCATGTACTGAATACCACATTGTCTTCACTCTTCACATTGTTCAAATCAAGGTGTGGTGCATGTGTGGTTTTTATTTATTTATTTATTTTTTGCTAAATGGGTAGAAATGAGAAAAACAAACTCACAAGCCAGAAGACAAAGGTTTTCAGGAAGTTGGGTAGCCATCAACAGCTGTTTGGCAGCTCCTCCTGTTGAGAGACATTTGAAAGGGCACAACAGTTCACTCACTGCATAGTAGGTTACAGAAGTGTTTGCTAATCCTGGTCCTGGAGCACCCCCACATTACACATTTTGGATTCCTTCCACATTTATCGCCCATGATTCAACTCATCAGGTCGTTAGTTGAGTGCTCATGAACTGAATTAGGTGTGTAAAATAAGGGACACAGAAAGTACAGAGCTGGCAGTTTCCCAGGATCAGGATTGGGGAACTACGGGCTAGAATCCAAGTAATTAACTGATCTAAAATAAAAACTGCTTGTGATGCAGGATTTCTTAAAAGTTGTTACTTGGTGGTGAGTGTTACTGTGTGCCAGGCAAACAGAACAAATCTTGCTGTACATGGATATTTAGTAAACAAGCTACATGAGGCATGATTTTGTCTGTTGAGCACTAGTTATCCATAAATATTAGTTTTATTTTTTATAGTCATGTTGTGACCAAACAGTATGCTAACGTTCTTGTTGAATTAAGCAGTAGCACCATCAATGACACATTTTATGAGACCGTTTCTTCTCTTTTTGTTGCAGTAGAGATCTGACAAAGCATCATGGGAGGTGCAGTTGTAGACACTGGTGACAGTGGGGTCAAGGCCCCCGATGGAGGATGGGGTTGGGCTGTCCTCTTCGGCTGCTTCATCATTACAGGTTTCTCCTACGCCTTTCCCAAAGCGGTCAGCGTCTTCTTCAAAGAACTTATCCGAGAGTTTGGAGTGGGCTACAGTGACACTGCTTGGATCTCCTCCATACTACTTGCAATGCTTTATGGCTCAGGTACAGATGTCCACTGGCAGCAGGGATGGATGAGAATATTTTGTAGCTAAGTGGGTTTTCAAACGGCGGGTCCACAAGAGGGTTCTAGGTGGTCTGTGGAACACTGACATTTTGGAAGGACAAAATTATTCTCGTCCTATTCTTTCTGGGAAATTACGATTTTGCATGCTAATAGTAGTTTGCTTGTTGCAGGGCCTATATGCAGCATCCTAGTGAACCGGTTTGGGTGTCGCCCTGTGATGATGGTCGGGGGCCTTTTTGCCTCACTGGGCATGATTTTAGCATCCTTTTCAACCAACATCATCCACATCTATCTCAGCACAGGAGTCATAACAGGCGAGTAATGTTTTGTGATTTGCTTATGAAATTCTGATGTACTTAATTTGAATGTATTAACATCTTCAAATATGATGTACTCCAGGTTTGGGTCTTGCTCTGAACTTTCAGCCATCCCTCATCATGCTGAACAGATATTTCAGTGAGAAAAGGCCCTTGGCCAATGGGTTGGCTGCAGCTGGAAGTCCCGTGGCTCTGTGCTGTTTGTCTCCTCTTGGTCAGGTTCTTCAATACAAGTATGGTTGGCGTGGAGGCTTCCTCATCCTTGGAGGGATTCTACTGAATTGCTGTGCATGTGGGGCCCTCATGAGACCCTTGATGGCACTGAAAAAAACAAGCGAGGTGGATGAGAAGGAAACCAAACCCAAACCAAAGCCCAAGCTTCTTGACTTTACTGTCTTTAGAGATCGTGGCTTTTTGATTTACACGGTGGCTGCGGCCATCATGGTGTTGGGTCTTTTTGTGCCTCCAGTGTTTGTGGTAAGTTATGCCAAGGAACTGGGCAATGAGGACACAAAGTCTGCCTTGCTGCTCACCATACTAGGGTTCATTGATATCTTCGCCAGGCCAACATGCGGTATCATCGCTGGGCTCAAGTGGGTTCGGCCACGATGTGTTTACCTCTTCAGTTTCGCTATGATCTTCAATGGCATCACTGATCTTATCGGCTCCATGGCCAAAGACTATCCATCTCTCGTGGTGTTCTGCATCTTCTTCGGTATCTCCTATGGCATGGTTGGAGCCTTACAGTTTGAAGTGTTGATGGCCATTGTGGGGACAGAGAAGTTCTCCAGTGCCATCGGCTTGGTGCTGTTGGTCGAAGCCTTTGCTGTGTTGGTGGGACCACCTGGAGCAGGTCAGTGCTGCAGTTAATTTTCTATGTTCTGTAGTTTCTGTGCTGTTAAAGATAATTCATAAGATAAGTAGTGATCTTATAAAACATTTACATGACCTAAGTATCACCTCCCAAACTTGTAGATTACCTACCAAAGAAAACCACATTCTCTTTGCAAATGGTCAAAAACTAACAAATATATTATTGGAATGCAGGTGGCCTTTTATGTATCTTACAAGAACCTTTTGTTTTGCGTTGTAAGGGCCTTCTATTTGTATAATACCATATGGTGGTTCCTCATTTGTATTGTTTAGTCCCCCAAACACTGAACAAATGGACCGTTATAGTTGTCCCAACAATAACAGTTGCAGTTCATACGTCATTGATGTTTGCCCTGGTGACCTGTCAGGACCGCCACCACAAATGGCTGATCCATGTGGGACGTTTATCTCATAGTTCTCTTGTTTCATTTCACAGGTCGCCTTCTGGATGCCACAAAGAACTACATGTTCGTCTTCCTGCTGGCTGGGTGTGAGGTGGTCCTCTCGGCCCTTGTGCTCGCAATCTGTAACATGCTCTTCATCAAAAGGAAGCCCGAACAGCCTGACCCTCCAGCCAAGATGGAGATGGCCGTTATCGACACGGAGATGGAGGAGCTCAACAAAGCACCAAAGAACGACCAAGACAACGGAGGTGGTGAAAATGGGAAGAAGCAAGCCATCGAACACGAAGCAACGACAAAATCTGATGATAAAAAGGTTGAAGAGCTTGAAAGCATAGGGGTGGACTCTGTAGAGCTGGAGAATGCTTCCAAAAATGTGACCGAACCAAACGGTGTGGTTGTAGAACCTGAATCCTCTCTGTGAAGATACTAGAACACTAGACATGACAGAGCTTCCTTTGTAGGACTCCTGGACATGCGTTTGATGTTTGTAGTGTATGCTTTTTGTATCGCACTTCAAATGTGGTTGCAAAGGACTGCTTTCAGACCTGCTCTCCAGTTCAGATTCAGCCACTTTTAGGCCAATCACTGCCTTGTATGTTAGCAGAAATGTCAGGATGTGTTCTCAAACTTGCATTCAAAAAATAGATTCAGTTTATACTGTGGCACCAGATTTTAGGCCAGTAAACACTCCACATCAGAGCAGGTCACCAGCATTATACTGAATATAACCAGCTTGCTTGCTTTGTGGCATTCAGTGTTTGCTAATGTGGATTGTTGGTTCATAGTACCTTTTTTGTCATCTACTGTAACATTTTAAACTGGTCCTGGGAGAGCACAGGATTGTATTAAAGTCCTGCATTTCAGACAAATGGAACCAGATTAACCTGTACAACATGCAAATGAGGATTCTAGTTAGTCTTTTTAAATTGGAAACATTCTTGAGGAATTTACAGAGTTCAGACATGCTTGTTTTTGGGGAACAGTCCAACGTGTGCAATTAGATGCATACAAGACAAAAAAATAGATTACAGATGCGTGCGAAGAGAAGAGCACGAAAAATAGAAAGACAAAAGACAGTAGGATAATGGGTTAAGCAGAGGAAATAAAGATGAATCATGCTTCATAGACACAAAAATAGTGGGTTTCTATACTGCCCGAGGTATCAATGGCAGTAACCGTGATACTGGCATGAACTACACAGCCCAGTGCTTTCTAGAAAACAGGACAAGTTTAAAAAAAAAAAAAAACCTTAATGGTGGATAAGCAAAACCAACTACATTTAATTGTCTTTACCCTATGCCCAGAATAAAACAATTCATATAAAATCACATTTGCAGATGACAGCAGAACAAAGCAACTTGCCCCAATAATAATTTACAAATTTAATATTTAAAAGAAAAAGATGCAACCACAAGCAAATACAAGTACTTCATTTATTTACACTGTTTAAAATACACAAATACGGTGGTAATACAAATTCTTACAGGACTGACAAATTGGCATGACTTCCACAAAAATATGTGGATCCCAAAATAGCCATGGGCTTCAAAATGGGGGAGAATTAGATGAAAAATTTCACCCAGGAAGTCGCCAATGTCCCTTTACAGATGACAAGGATAACAAGATGACCAGACCAGCTTTCAAGGTGCATTAGAAAAGCCACATCAGTGCCGGAATATTTCGTAAAAGGGGAAAAATCACTAAACATTAGAGCAAGACTTTGATTCGTTTTCATTCTTTCAACCTTTGCAGACACGAGCAATATCTCTTAACAAATGAGCATCCGCTATTTT
Source organism: Sinocyclocheilus grahami (assembly GCF_001515645.1). Taxonomy (NCBI): domain Eukaryota; kingdom Metazoa; phylum Chordata; class Actinopteri; order Cypriniformes; family Cyprinidae; genus Sinocyclocheilus; species Sinocyclocheilus grahami. The sequence goes on along the minus strand of NW_015505215.1, from coordinate 3,713,564 downwards.
TCAGATGAGCTTGTATCAAACGACTGTATATTGATATATACCGCATTGCCGAAAAAATATATTGATATACCGCCTCAGTAAGATTTTTCATTTTTTTGAAAAACACTCATTTAGCAAGGACACATTAATTTGATTAAGTGACAGTATCATTGATGAAAAAAAGACAAGACTAAAATGTATTTAAAAATTAAAAACTTTACCAACATCTTTTTATTTTTGTCAAAAAAAAAATGAGAGAGAAAATACTATGGACTGCTGTCCATGTCTCTACTACTCGACTGCTTTCATGTTTGTGTATGCCAGATACTAAAAGGGTCCTATTATGCTCTTTTACAAAGTCTTGATTTTGTTTTGGGGGTGTATTTTATTTTACATTATTACAACACCTCTCTCCCCAGTCTGGCATGAACGGCTCGAATAGATCCTGTATCAAATGAAGGCCCGCCTTCTGAAACACGAAATGTGCTGTGATTGGTTAGCTGGGCCAGTGTGTGTTGTGATTGGCAGCACTCGGCGCCTGCTCGGGAAATGTCACGCCCCTTACCATAGCTGCCTGCCAGCTTCAGTGTAAATATTGCGTCAAAATCAAATCAATTTGAGTGCGATTTAAACCCGGATGATTGTAACCACTAAGTTTGTCTGCCTCGGGAAAGCTAGCGTGTCTCCGACATAGTGATAACACTCCTTGCCTTCTCTAGTGCAGCTCAACCAGGTCTCGTCCCATTCGCCGATATTTGTGATATCACAAATCCCGGAAAATATGAGTTGTAGTCCAAAAGAAAAGAAAAAAAGTGCTAAAAATCTCCTTTTCAAGTGGACTTTGAACTTTGCAGATCTTTATGCTCAAACAGCAACATTATAGACTAACTAAAGTTAAAAAACATAATAGGACCCCTTTAAGAGTTCAAATTCCCAGATCAGAGCGTATCTGATAAAAGGATACATTTTCTGCCCGGTGCTTTATTTAATTTTTGCAATTTGGCAACCACACGCGTGCGCTCGGAGTTTAGCGGTCTTTCATGCGAGATATTCTGCCTAAATTAAAGTGTTTTATAATATTTTTTGTTTGTCTTACCTGTATTCATAATGTAGACAGAGAACATTTATATCTAAGTCTTTGATATTAATTTATATAATAGATACCTGCGTATGAGTTGACATTCTATTGATTTGTGCTTATTGGTGAAAAGTGCAATACTTTTAACGAAATGTAAAACTACATTTCTCAAATGAAAACAATCATTGGGATTATAATTGAGATTTTTTTTTAATCATTATTACAGCATGATGAAAATGTGCTTTTAGTGTCATTGACTGAAACTAGACTAAAATGCTCCGACATATAGACTAAACTAAAACTTGACTAAACAAAAGCAAAGACAAGGTTGACTAAATATGACAATTAAAAAGTATATTTGACACAGGACTAAGACTAAATTAACACTACTTTGAAAAAAAAATATGCATCACAGTTCCGACTATTTTCAACATTTATAATAATAACTTTTTCTTAAGCACCAAATCAGCATATTACAAAGACTTCTGAGGGATGCGACACTGAAGACCGGAACCTTTATTTTTAAAAGTGTATGACCATTCACATAAGCTTCACCCAGTTGGTAGAAAACACAAAGCAGTGTACAGTTAACACAAGCTAATCAAACTCACCTGGTGCATCTGAACACTTCAGAGTAATGGCTGCTGAAAAATTCAGATTTTTCATCACAGTAATGTTACATTTTAAAATACATTTAAATAGAAAAATCACATGTAGATGGCCATCTTGTGTAGATGGCAATTGAGAATAATTGAAAGCCACGATTACTGCAGTTTAGGTCTGGGAGATATAACGTTATCGGTATTTATCGAAGATACACCATCATCGATAACGATTGAAAACATTTTCGATATAGCGCACGATAGTTTCACGCTTTTTTTCATTTAAAGGCTCGTGTTATGAGTGACAAGCAGACAGGCAACAGAACACACACAAACATGCTGAAATGAGTGCCGTGCCTGAATGCAATGAGGAGACTATGAAAAAAAAAAAAAAGGAATTAGTCGAATTTAAAATAAAAATTCGCATTCGAATGCAAAAACTGTGTATTTGAATTTTAGGTGTGCGTCCGGGAGCCTTATCAGAGGCGCGCGAGATGCGATGATGTAAGTGTCGTTGCATTTTAATGTTTTTGTTAGACTATCCAGTGGAACCCACAAGATGTGCCACTGCTGCATTTTTCATTCAAAATATTAGAGAATTATAGAAGGTCAATGCGGAGATGATATTGGTTAGGTTAAAACCGAAACCAAGCCATTCACACAGAACACATATTCAGAGCCTTTTTGCGATGCACAACTAGGACAGTTGCACTCGCATATCGCACAAAACATGAATAGAAAGCCACGTAAAGTTAAAAGAGGTTCAACTTTTAGAAAACGACTTAATGAGGTGCATTATTTTTCTCATTGTGCCCTCCAGTGGCCTCAGGAGACAGGCCAAATGTTTCCTTAATCTGCATATGAAATATAAAAAAAAGGAGATATTTGCTTCAATTTTATTTTGTTTGACTGTTAAAACTAAAATAAGTTGTGCGTTTTAATAAATTGGGTAAATTAAAAATACAGTGGTTAAATGTATCTCTTTTTTCTACTGCTCTTTAAGAAAGGTTGTAAAAATTTTTCAATAATTATCGATACCGAATGATATGAAACATTATATCATAGGGCGATTCATTGCTGATTTTGAACGCGATTTTGTGTAGCCTGTCAGTGAACTACGGCTCTGTAGTAAATGCCGCTCCATCTTGCTTCTCTTGATTAATTAAAGATAATTATCTGTGATATTTAGCCACTTGCTATTTATCCTGAAAGTATTTTTTTTGTGTCCATTTGACATTTGCATTCTTATATTGGTAACAAGCCTCCAACTGCTTTCATGCTTTTTGTGTAAATCAACATTTTCTGTCCAGTGTAATACTTGATGCATGCACTCTCTTTGAAGAAAAACCCCCCCACTAATGATCTAAAAACACCAGAAAACATGCATGTAGGAGTTTAGTGATCTCCACTGAGATATTCTGCTGAAATGAAAGTGTAATACAACCGGTCTGTGTTCCATTTGTGCCGTTTGCTGCAACTAAATCCATCAAACCATCTCAGTGATGAACAAAATAAAATCTAATCATTAACTTAAGTTGGAATTGTTGGAGTTAATATTAGGAATTTCACAGGTTTAGCTTTTGAGAGAAGCTTCTTGTTTTACCAGGTTTTATAGCGTAGAGAAAGTGTTAATTTATAAGTTAGGCTAGATATAATAAATCAGGAAACAAGATGAGGTAAATTATAACATGCATAGGAGTTGATGTTCACCTGCTTATGTGAAAGTTCAATAATATTACTTAAATGTAAAAACAATAACCGTGATTACAAATTCAGCAAAATAATCATTACGATCAGTTTTACCATTATCGTGCAGCTAGATTTCTATGCCAAGAAATCTGGGTCTCTCACACACACACATGTATATACACACATACAAATATACATGTAACAGTCAAATTTACAAGCTAACTGGAAAGAATGTGTGTTTTTACCAATGCCAAGATGTGTGTTAATAGATGCGTAACGTGCAGTGCCCGTCAGGTTCTTATTCTCGCGATAGGGTATGTGCTGGTGTGTTCGTGCATCACGGTACTTCTTGGCCAGGCCAAAGTCAATGATGTAGACCAGGTTGCCTTTCTTTCCCAAGCCCATCAGAAAGTTATCAGGCTTCACGTCTCTGTGAATGAAGTTCTTGGAGTGGATGTACTCGATGCGGCTAATCTAATGAATGCAAGGTTTACAAAAAACATTTTAAAATAAGTTATTTCTGCAGAAAACTACTTTTTTTTTATTGCCAACATGATTTTGTATCATACCATCTGATCAGCCAAAAGCAGGACAGTCTTCAGGCTGAACTTCCTGGAGCAGAAATTGAAGAGATCCTCCAAACTGGGGCCGAGCAACTCCATCACCATCACATTATAATCTCCTTCTGCACCACACCACTTTATAGTAGGAATGCCAACTGCAAAAGCAGCACACAAAACACCTAAATACACAGCCTGAAACCCAATAGATGCTTGTTGGCAAGTATGAATCATTTCATTGATTACATTGATTTATTGAGCCCCTCAACCCCTTATTTACATATCAATCAAAACCCCTTTCTTATTACCTCCACCCTGCATCATCTTGTAAATCTTGCTCTCGATGTGGAGCTGTGGGTGCTTTGTCTTCACACATTCCAGTTTGATGGCCACTTCCTCTCCAACTGAAATGTCTGTGCCTGAGGCGGAGCGAGAAACAGAGAAGGAACAGAGCCATTAAAACCATGAATGGGGTCAGAACACAGCCTGAATCTCCAACAAGCTGACATGACTGTAGATCATAATTCATTTACCTTTACAGTTTGTGCATACAATACTGTTCAAAAGTTTGATCGGTTTAATCTCAATCTCTGACCGCGGGTAAAATAAATAATAATGCTGAAGGTGAGGTACAATTCATACTTCATTATTAAATATAAAGTAATTTGAAAACTTTCTTTGAGATGTAATTTCACAAACAGCGTGAGTGAATCACTGCATGCTCTCTCACTGCATACCTCTCAAAATGCGCAAATGGCTTCAAATCACCACATCTCGTCTGCACTATAAGCGAGCTGCATATTGCACAGTTGACACAGGAATTGTCACTTGCACAATCGAGGAAGCATTGCATTGTCACTAAAGTTTATAATTTGCCTTTAAGTATTGCCAGTGTTTAAACCATTCAGCACTCGCGCGCTCTCCTAGAGACGGTGCACTCATGCTCACTCAAAGCGCACCCACATACCGCCTCGCATACAGCTAAAAAAAATCAGGCTTGCGCTGCGTGTAAACTATTGTGCAGCAATTTCCCCATTGTAAAAAACAAAAATGCACTGCATGATCAAACATTTAGCTGAGATTATTATATATTTTTGAAAAATGTCAACAAAAAAAAATGCCCTAAATTTCAGTGTATGTCATCGCTTTGTCATGTTTTCATCTAAATAATAAACCTGTCATGCAGCACTTAGTTTGCCAGAAAAATTGAAAAGAATTCTTCAAATTTCATTTGATTACAATTTAAAAGATGATTTTGAAATTGTTCAAGTTTTATGCATTCATTTGATTACCACCGTTTTGATAATAAATTTGCATTAAATCATAAAACACGGAAACCAGAAAAATCATGAACAGTTGATTATAGGGATGTAACGATTAACTGCGAGCCGGTTGAAAATCAATACAAAAATGTGACGATTCAAATCGGTTGAGATGCTAAACAAATCGCGATTCAATTAGGGATAAGAGTTTATATGAATGTATGTCTGAGGGGAACTTACGGTCTTTAGAAAAGTTTAGATGATATTTTTTATTTTCATCTTGCCTCTGTATAATGCATAATAAAAGTTCATGCTGCTTTGTTTACAGCGGAAACCAAGGAAAAGCTTTAAGCGCCACCTGCTGGCAGAGAGTGAATCTGCATCTCATTCAACTTGTCTGTTGTTTCTGTTTCATGCAGATATTTTTTTTTATGTATGGTTTCACAAAACTGAAGTCAAACCATTCTGTTTTTGCTTCAAATTTCGAAATTTTACAATCTAATTTAGATTAAAACCTACTCATGTTGCATTTATGCAGCGGCTTTGGGGGGAAACACTGCAGCATAAACATTTTTTTTTTTTTAGTTTTTTTTTTTTTGACTCCTTTTTTATGGTTAAATTACATTTTATTAATCAAAACGCATGTGTATAATGCATAATAAAAGTTCATGCTGCTTTGTTTACAGCGGAAACCAAGGAAAAGCTTTAAGCGCCACCTGCTGGCAGAGAGTGAATCTGCATCTCATTCAACTTGTCTGTTGTTTCTGTTTCATGCAGATTTTTTATGTATGGTTTCACAAAACTGAAGTCAAACCATTCTGTTTTTGCTTCAAATTTCGAAATTTTACAATCTAATTTAGATTAAAAACTACTCATGTTGCATTTATGCAGCGGCTTTGGGGGGAAACACTGCAGCATAAACATTTTTTTTTTTTTAAGTTTTTTTTTTTCTGGACTCCTTTTTAATGGTTAAATTACATTTTATTAATCAAAACGCATGTCTACTTAAATAATCAATTTATTAAAAGTTTAACAAATATTATATATGTTTAGGGCCCTATGAAATGTTTTTTTTTTCCAACCTTATGTTTTATTGTAACCAAATTCTGTTTTAGCATGTCTAAGTAATTATTTGAAAGCATAAAACAAGTTTAATTTATTCTTACAATAGCCTTATGCTTTTTTTGCTCAGAAATTTTGTGTTGTGTATTTACATTTTGTTTTAAGGCATAAAACATAAATTTAATCTATCTTTTAAGTAATGAAAATAAAACAAATTGAATTTTTTGGAAAATAAAGGTCATTTAATATTACAATTAAAACATGCGAAGAAATATTGAATGCTTATTCCTTAAAAATAAGATTTTAATAATTTTAGTAGTAGTAGTAGCAGTCTGCCCTCAAGTTACACCGAACTTTTATTTTAACGGGTTGCCGTGAATACCTTTACATTTCTGTGCGTGTATGACATGATGATAGTTTTCCTCAAATGAAACGGTCAAATGCTCATGAAGTGACTCTCAGAGCAGTTCTGGAGATGTTATTCATGTGTTTATGTCCTCATTAGTGAGACTGCAGACGTTAATATCACCGGAAGCGTCACGAGCGTTACAGTATGAGTACTACACAAAACCACGCGTCTGCGCAATTCATTAACACAGAGACACGCAGAATTCATATTTAAATATGAATCGTTTTGCGGCTTAATATTTACAAATACTAGTGGGAGTGTGCTCACTTGTGTGTGTGTGTGTGTGCGCCCCCGCTGTGCGTGATGCAGAGAGCGCGACCATAAAGTAGAGACCAAAATGACATGCCTTTGTGTAAATAAGATAAATAACATAAGGCTATTTAGTTTGCTTAATAAAAGAACAAGGTATATACCTGTTCTATAAGAAAGGTAAGTTTAAATGACTTCTGTTGTGATCTGCAGCATCTTTGTTTGGATCATGATTAAAATGCAGTGGTTGCCTCTCATTTTTTAAATGGAAAGAGCACAGACAAAGCCTTATTTTGTTTATATGAAGAGATCTTTTATTTGTGTTACTTATTTGATTTGGTGCTTGTTTTAAAATTTCAGTTTAGTTTTATTTACATTTACATTAGGGCTGCACGATAAATCGCATGCGATATTTAAAGCGCATCTTATCAGTAAAGCCGGTTCTGTAATCAGCGGTAAATCTCCATCACGTGCGTGCTTTCACATTAGGGCCTTTCACACCGCAGGAACCTTTTCATAGTACCAGAACTAATTGTGGAACTACCCACTTTTTGGCGTTTTCGCACCGCCGGAACTGGGAGCGATTTTAGTACCGGACTGCCTTTTTCGAGAACCAAATTAGCTCCTACTCCGGAGCAGGGTCTAACCAGCACAACTGGTACTAATCGTGACGCAAGTAGACATTGATTGGCCAAACGCGTATGAAAACGTCCTCACCCACCATGATTTAAAACACCGTGCAAACATACTGTAAACATTGTGTCAACTTATTTTGCAAGTATGGAGAACAGCGATAGATGGACGGATGCTGAAGTGCAGGCACTTGTAGCAAATGTAGCACTGCCAGTTGTCGTTGGAGATTCTTAATCCTCCTCTCCGTTCTTTCAATCGCTTTACGTATACGTCGACTTTCCATGTCCCTTATTGTGAAACCCGCGAGACACAACAAAAACACCGCTCCGATCACAGCGTCCTCCATCCTCCAGTTAATGTTGTTCTTCTGTTTTTGTTGTTGAATAGCGCACAAATAACGACGCTGTCGACCGGCTTTCCTCACTTTTTAGTACACACTCTTGGTGC
>NW_015505215.1:3701396-3701980 GCF_001515645.1 Sinocyclocheilus grahami | reverse complement strand
CTAATTGTGGAACTACCCACTTTTTGGCGTTTTCGCACCGCCGGAACTGGGAGCGATTTTAGTACCGGACTGCCTTTTTCGAGAACCAAATTAGCTCCTACTCCGGAGCAGGGTCTAACCAGCACAACTGGTACTAATCGTGACGCAAGTAGACATTGATTGGCCAAACGCGTATGAAAACGTCCTCACCCACCATGATTTAAAACACCGTGCAAACATACTGTAAACATTGTGTCAACTTATTTCGCAAGTATGGAGAACAGCGATAGATGGACGGATGCTGAAGTGCAGGCACTTGTAGCAAATGTAGCACTGCCAGTTGTCGTTGGAGATTCTTAATCCTCCTCTCCGTTCTTTCAATCGCTTTACGTATACGTCGACTTTCCATGTCCCTTATTGTGAAACCCGCGAGACACAACAAAAACACCGCTCCGATCACAGCGTCCTCCATCCTCCAGTTAATGTTGTTCTTCTGTTTTTGTTGTTGAATAGCGCACAAATAACGACGCTGTCGACCGGCTTGCGTCACTTCTTAGTACACACTCTCGGTGCGAATGCAACCCTTTAAATGGTACTGGGAAATA
>NW_015505215.1:3700520-3701231 GCF_001515645.1 Sinocyclocheilus grahami | reverse complement strand
TCAGTGAACAACGGCTCTGTGTAGCTAATGCTGCTCCATGTGAAAGCACGCATGTGATGGAGATTTACCGCTGATTACAGAACCGGCTTTCTGACAAGATGCGCATTAAATATCGCATGCGATTTATCGTGCAACCCTAATTTACATTATACTTAAATTTTGTTATTTAGCAGACGTTTTTATCCAACGCGACTTACAAATGAGGACAATAGAAGCAATCAAAACCAACAAAAGAGCAATAATATGCAAGTGCTATATTAGTATATTATAGTGTTATATTTCAATTTCACAAAGAAACGTGCAGCATTTTGTCCAAGCAATAATAAAAGGACACATTTAATGTATAATTTGTCTTAAATCTCATTTTGTAAAAAAAAAGGTTGAATCGAATCAAATCGTGAAATCAAAACCGTGAATTGAATTGTGAGTTGAGTGAATCGTTACATCCCTAGTTGATTATCCTTTTTTTATTATTAAAAATTAATTAAACCATTAACATGTAACCCAGAAAAAAAGTTAATCTGAAAACACAGAATTTGGAGATTTTTTTTTTTTAAACACTGCAAGGGTGAACAAGATTTTAGCTCTAACAGAGATTCTCAGGGAGTAATAGATTGGGAACATAATCGGTTTAGACTTTGAATATATTGGACAGGTCATATGGAATACTTTGAGGCTTTTTTTTTTTTTTTTATTCGTACGGTTATTCTG
>NW_015505215.1:3661471-3698002 GCF_001515645.1 Sinocyclocheilus grahami | reverse complement strand
GCGCACAAATGACGACGCTGTCGACCGGCTTGCGTCACTTCTTAGTACACACTCTCGGTGCGAATGCAACCCTTTAAATGGTACTGGGAAATAGTTCGCGCAAAATCGACCCAGTAATTTAGTACTGTACATTTAGTTCTGGAACTAAAGCGGTGCGAAAGGCCCTATTGAGCAGCATTAGCTACACAGAGCCGTTGTTCACTGATGAGCTGCGCAAAACCACTTTCATATTCACGCAATTTTTTGCGCAGCTCGTCAGTGAACAATGGCTCTGTGTAGCTAATGCTGCTCCATGTGAAAGCACGCATGTGATGGAGATTTACCGCTGATTACAGAACCGGCTTTCTGACAAGATGCGCATTAAATATCGCATGCGATTTATCGTGCAACCCTAATTTACATTATACTTAAATTTTGTTATTTAGCAGACGTTTTTATCCAACGCGACTTACAAATGAGGACAATAGAAGCAATCAAAACCAACAAAAGAGCAATAATATGCAAGTGCTATATTAGTATATTATAGTGTTATATTTCAATTTCACAAAGAAATGTGCAGCATTTTGTCCAAGCAATAATAAAAGGACACATTTAATGTATAATTTGTCTTAAATCTCATTTTGTAAAAAAAAAGGTTGAATCGAATCAAATCGTGAAATCAAAACCGTGAATTGAATTGTGAGTTGAGTGAATCGTTACATCCCTAGTTGATTATCCTTTTTTTATTATTAAAAATTAATTAAACCATTAACATGTAACCCAGAAAAAAAGTTAATCTGAAAACACAGAATTTGGAGATTTTTTTTTTTTAAACACTGCAAGGGTGAACAAGATTTTAGCTCTAACAGAGATTCTCAGGGAGTAATAGATTGGGAACATAATCGGTTTAGACTTTGAATATATTGGACAGGTCATATGGAATACTTTGAGGCTTTTTTTTTTTTTTTATTCGTAAGAGTACTCTGGACATTCTGCAAAATATCTTCATTTGTGTTCAACTAGCCAAAAAAAATCAGTTTTGAAACAAACCACAACCCATCGTTGTCTGAACAGAAACTCAAGGACTTGTACTGCTGGTTTCTGAGATACATTATTTAAAATGCAAACACAGGATAATCTTCATCCCAGCTGATAGCAAAGAAACTCATGTCATGAAGTCAGGTCTACACAACTTAATCAGCAAATTAGACAAATTCAGTCAAAGAGTGCAAACAGTCAGTACCCCATGATTACATTTAGATCAAACGAGAAAAACATTCAAATGGGGAGCAGGTCCAAGCCCATCTCTGCCAATGAACAACGTGGTTCTGCTGTGTGTTATGCAAGAGCTCACCAAAAAAAAAAACAAGTGTCTATCCAACAGCTGACTCTTTATGGGGCCATATTGGGGACAAACGTGAAACTCCATGTGCTTGAAACTGACATGAAAAAGATGTTAAACTGCTGATAAGGTGTTCAATGCAAACTGCAGCCTGATAGCTAAATGAGATCTCCATTTTTGGCTTCGAAAGATGAAGGTAAGTTACAGGAGTTGTATCCAGTCCAAACCTACAAACACCATCACATCATTAATCCAAACACTCTGAGGTTTCATAAAAGCTGATGGAAAGGAACCAGAATTGTAGAAGAGTGGGACAGTCCTGGGTAATTCACATACCTGAGGCCTCCCATGATTCCATGTGATGCAAACATTACGGAATCCCAAGAAAAAGGGAGAGGTGCTGCATTTACGCTGACTGTCGGATGATTTGTACGGCCAGTAAGCGGTGTAACATGATGTAACTAGTCCAATCAGGTTGGGTTTGATCTTCTAAGCCTCTAATGCCAATGACATGGCAGATGATTTGTATGCAATTCACACAAAGTCATGTGCTGAAGATCTTTCAGTAGCACTGCCTCTGATCACACCTGACAATTAGAAATTAATCAAAAAACAATTATGTTAACGTACCAAAGAGTGGGTGCAGTTATGAAACACAACTGAGCAGATGGAGTTTACAATCTCACCACACCCACCAGCCCTTTTCTCACACACGGACAGACTGAAACAATCCCATCTCAGCCAGAAAGCTTCAGGATAAAGGTCTCCCCACACTTTAAAGAGCAGGTCATATGGTATTTTAAAGTGTCCTAATGTTGTGTTGGAGTCCCCTACAACAGAATTAAATTTAATATTGGAGTCACTTGCCAATGATTTCTAAACAGTTTATTCCAAGCAAGTTCGGAGCAAACCCTCCCTTCCATAAGCCTACTCTGCTCTGATTGGTCAGCTGGCCAAGCCTGCTGTGATTGGCACAGAGAGGAGTCCTTGAGCAAGTTAGCGAGCACTACCATTGACAAAGCACCTTTGCATAAAACAATAATATAGTGCTCCAATCCGTTCTTATAATAATGACAAAATACAAAACACTTATGCAAGCGAATGCCCACAGGTAAAGTTTAGCTGCTATACTGTGAACACTTAAAACAATAATGGTGGATATGTTAGCGGATACGTCAAAATAAACAGAAATTTCACAATGATTATAAAGTCTGTGCACTACTAAGCCTGTCGCAATAATCAATATATCGACTTATCGTGCAATATATGTACATGACCTCAATTTTTGGTGACGCAATATCGCTAAATTATATTTAGGGCTATATATTTAATATATTTACATTAGTTATGTACATTCCACTTGCGCCTGTGTCTTTTGCAGCTTCTCGTACATAACGTGGTGTAGTCACGAGGTGCTAGTTCAAATTATAAAAATGCTTCTACAAACAAAGTTTCATCTGCAGATATGGTCTTGTTTAGGGATCTGCGCTTTTGTGCATACGGACATCTGACTGCTAAGAAGTGATTGTGTTTTTCAGCAATAGTGTGCACCTTTAATTTACAGAGAAAAACGGTCAGGGAATAATCTGTAGATGAAAAAATCTCCATACAAGTCCTTTGTGCATTTTTCTACTTGTTACTTTGCACTTGTTGTTAGAAAATGTTTATTTACCATTTATTCATCTAATATTTTGATACTTAATTTCCATGATCTAAATATTCTTATAAATTAAAAGTCTGTTGTTATTTGGAAGTGTGTAGGCCTTCTTGCATTATTATGCTGTTAATTTATGATTATATATTAATATATTAGTCTTAAAAATGACAATAATAGCGCTTATCGCAATTATTTCTGGGGCAATATATCGCACAACAAAAAGTTATCGTGACAGGCCTATGCACTACACTACATTCTTTATTATTAAACGAAGTAATTAGAACAACGTCAGTCTACATTAAATCGACACATTCTTAGAAAATAGTGGGTTCACAGCGAATTATTAGTAAGACAGTAATATCGTGCTTTACCTGGAAACCTAAAGCTGCATCAGGTGTACATCACATATTAGCACAAAAAAATTGATATTTTGAGCACTCCATTGAAAATGTACACATAATGTATCAATCGTACTTTCAGGTTGTGCTTCGGAGAGCTTGTTAGTCCAAATTAAGAAGATTAGAAGCCAATGAAGATAAAAGCCAAGATTAGAGAAGCCGTCCTTGGTAAAATGACATGCACACAACAAAAGGTTTGAATTGTATTTCTGGGGTATCCTTGAACACAGCGTCTTCTCAACATAATGTAAACACACTAACTAGCGGAAGTGTTTGTGGGCAAGTCAGACTTTGTTCGTATTTGAGCCTGATGTTTTTGGAGGAGCTTTGATTAAGTTAAACATTTTGTTGACAAGTTTCAATCCATGTGAGAGGAACCCTGTTGATGAGGAGACCACAGCGAGAAGAAAATGTTCTTTAATACCTCCTGAATAAGAGATGAAAGTCACATATTGCTCTACACACTTAATCACAGGCTCGAGTCGAAAATGATATGCTAAGGTGGTTAAAAGTACTAATAGTAGTAATGGTAAGACTCTGAACTAATTAAAACGCCTGTATTCAACTTGCTACGCCTGTTAAGAGTATAAAAGAAAAACAATGACCTACTTTGGTGCACAAAACAATGGCTCTCTATAACAAATGCAATCTCTAAATGTCAACCATAGATACTCAAATGATCAACAACATCCTGGTGTGATACTGATGCTCTCAACCATGAAGGCCACCTAGCATGAAAATAAAGAGTTCCTCTGGTTCCTGACTGTGTTGCTTCACAACAGCATCAATCAAAATTGTTTAACCAAAATGCACCGTGAACCTGTGATCAGGAAAATGAGACTGAATGAATCATGAGCCCTAATAGTATGACCTGACTTTTAACAAACAAAAGCATCAGCCAGGCGTCATAGGCGGATTCAACATGTCAGGCTTGGCCATTCGGGTGGTACACGCTTTCAGTCAAACCTGTATGGACAGGTAAGATTCATTCAGAGTTACACACAAGGGACCCTGTTTGGAAACTCATGTTCACAGGTTCAGTGAAACGACACCTCAGTTTACAGCAAGTGTTGTATTATATTTGATGTCACTATCTGTGTCTAATGTCAAAAGCACATATTTTTATGCTCACGTATGACATCCTGGACTGTTTAAACCACTAACTTATATGAGCTTGTTCGAAACGGGACGTAAACTTTCTAACGTTACTCTGCAACTTCTATAAACCACTTGTGGTCTGAAATACGTTCTTGTCATGGTTATAAAACACGGGTTTTCATATAAATGCCCAAAGGACTGAGAAACGGAGCTCATAAGCAGACTATAACGAATCAATCTTCGGACAAAACGCCACTGACAGTTACAGTTGACAGATATATGAAACAATACAGCTTGTTAGCCGTGTTATATTATTGACAGCTTTATGGCAAGAGTGTATACGTGTGTTGAAGTTTATACTTACCCAGATAAATGTCTCCAAATGATCCACTTCCAATTTTTCTACCCAGTCTGTATCGGTTTCCAACTCGTAGCTCCATCGCTGTGTTTATTGGTTTCTCTCGAACGAGTCAACTCGAATGTATTTCAGCTAATTTCTATTAAACCAGATTCTGTCGGCTTTCCAATGTGGGCTTACGCTAATATTTTTTACGCGTTATTTAACTGCTACGATCCTATATATCTTTACGCGACCCCAACCCCCCCGAATCCCTGAGGAGAATTCGGATTCTTCCGACGGAGTTCACTTTTCACCATTCCTTTTCTAATATATAAAAGTCCGAAATGTCACAATATCGTGATCAGGCGAAAGCTTAGAGTCTGTAGATTATGCTCCTGTCGGTTTGGTCACCATTTTCCCTAAGGATAAGGAAGATGGAGGTGGATTTTAAGAGCGGACCACCGTCGCAAGAAGCTTATCACAGGCCTCGTATCTCCTGTGCTGAACGCGAACGTAGCGCCGTGACGTCACTTCCCCTTGGCAACGCCTCGCTCGCCACAGTCACGTGGGAGCAACGCTGGATGGGTTTCTTTAGGTCAGTCTCATTAACTGTCTCGAACACCAATTAATTTATTATGGACATCTTTATACGTTCGTCCCAGATAGATCTTATTAAGTGATGTGCATTAGCCAGCAGTTTTAACGTGTGCTCCTTAAAGATGAACTAACAAGTATTTATTCTGTCGAATTCACTTTTATGCATTTGGCATGCAGTATTAACTGGATAGACAGTAGTTTGCATTTATTAGTGTGTATTCCAATTTTTCAACGTACATTTTTATTCTATAAACGCCAATCACTGTTCGATTACTTACTACTGGTTTCAAATAAGAATAATAAAACAAAATACTAGTAACATAACTATAAATATAAATAATAATAAGAAACATAATATGAAAAATAGAAAAATGGCTTCGCATATTTCGGTCCAACAACAGACCTACAATTTCAAATCGTAAATGCTTTGGAAAAACACTAGGCTTAAAATCTTAAGACAATGCGTCATGTCTGTAAGACGTGCTCCATCTGTTTTGCTCTTATGGCTGTCCAGCTGACTGTCCATTGACCGGGGGAGCTTCCTAATAATCAAGGCAGTGGAACAGTACTGTATACATCTTGTACCCTCTCAAGAGTTTGCAGGGTCCTGGTCACGCCCACCCGCTCGCTGATTGGCGGACGTTCTTTCGCTTGGTCACACAGGATCCAATCAGGACATGGTCACATGGCTGCAATGTTTTCCAGCAGATTGCGTAACAGTCTTGCACGTGTTCTTCAATGCTCATCTCGGAGTGACTCAAAGACCCGTTCAGGAAAAAGAAGACAAAAAAAATATTGGAGAGCCGAAAGCGTGATTTTAGAATTGTGATCAGGCGAAAGCTTAGAGTCTGTAGATTATGCTCCTGTCGGTTTGGTCACCATTTTCCCTAAGGATAAGGAAGATGGAGGTGGATTTTAAGAGCGGACCACCGTCGCAAGAAGCTTGTCACAGGCCTCGTATCTGCTGTGCTGAACGCGAACGTAGCGCCGTGACCTCACTTCCCCTTGGCAACGCCTCGCTCGCCACAGTCACGTGGGAGCAACGCTGGATGGGTTTCTTTAGGTCAGTCTCATTAACTGTCTCGAACACCAATTAATTTATTATGGACATCTTTATACGTTCGTCCCAGATAGATCTTATTAAGTGATGTGCATTAGCCAGCAGTTTTAACGTGTGCTCCTTAAAGATGAACTAACAAGTATTTATTCTGTCGAATTCACTTTTATGCATTTGGCATGCAGTATTAACTGGATAGACAGTAGTTTGCATTTATTAGTGTGTATTCCAATTTTTCAACGTACATTTTTATTCTATAAACGCCAATCACTGTTCGATTACTTACTACTGGTTTCAAATAAGAATAATAAAACAAAATACTAGTAACATAACTATAAATATAAATAATAATAAGAAACATAATATGAAAAATAGAAAAATGGCTTCGCATATTTCGGTCCAACAACAGACCTACAATTTCAAATCGTAAATGCTTTGGAAAAACACTAGGCTTAAAATCTTAAAACAATGCGTCATGTCTGTAAGACGTGCTCCATCTGTTTTGCTCTTATGGCTGTCCAGCTGACTGTCCATTGACCGGGGGAGCTTCCTAATAATCAAGGCAGTGGGACAGTAGTGGAACAGTACTGTATACATCTTGTACCCTCTCAAGAGTTTGCAGGGTCCTGGTCACGCCCACCCGCTCGCTGATTGGCGGACGTTCTTTCGCTTGGTCACACAGGATCCAATCAGGACATGGTCACATGGCTGCAATGTTTTCCAGCAGATTGCGTAACAGTCTTGCACGTGTTCTTCAATGCTCATCTCGGAGTGACTCAAAGACCCGTTCAGGAAAAAGAAGACAAAAAAAATATTGGAGAGCCGAAAGCGTGATTTTAGAATTATTTTTAGATTAACAGTCTAGTTTAAATTAATGTGACCTCTCATGTTTACTTGCCCATAATAAAATACAAATAGTTACGTCAAGA
The DNA here is from genome assembly GCF_001515645.1 of Sinocyclocheilus grahami. Taxonomy (NCBI): domain Eukaryota; kingdom Metazoa; phylum Chordata; class Actinopteri; order Cypriniformes; family Cyprinidae; genus Sinocyclocheilus; species Sinocyclocheilus grahami. The sequence goes on along the minus strand of NW_015505215.1, from coordinate 3,690,605 downwards.
TATAAAAACAAATATAATATAAATATTCAACATTATTATATACAAATATTAATAAACACCATATAGATTCATTTATCACGCTTCCAATGTATTTGCAATAAGATTTATTTGTTAATGAGGACATCTAGTGGTCTTTGATATGAACAGCAGAAAACAAACGGAGCAGGGAAAAAAGAAATTGTCGGCAACACAGGTCAGTATTGTGCCATTTTTTAAAACATATTTTGCAAGCTTGATATTTCTCTGTGTGATGTTTTAATATGAAAATACATGTAGGACAATATCTAGATTCACAGTGCTAAAAAAATCCTCCAAATTATGACCTTTAAGTTCAAAGTCTTTTGTGTTCGTGTACTTACAGACCCCATTTGCTTAGACTGTTTCATATACAATTTGTAAGTCAGCTATTTCCTCAGTCATGTTTACCATTGCACCATTTAGCATGTTCTTGAACTTAAACATCAGGTCTTTTCTTAGTAACAGTAACCACACACCTCATGTCAGGATGAATCAGGTGACTGGGAGGAAAAGCACTTTGCAGAGATTATAAACATGGGAAGCAAGAGTCTGGATCTGATTACCAACAACGTCTGAACAGCATCCTTTTTTCCTTGACTGAAAGTTGCTCAGTATAAAGGTAGTTGATCAATAACACTGACACCTACTCCTTTTTTTTTTAAACCAACATTAAAAATTATACACAACCAGTTAAAAGTTAGACAAATACTAATGCTGACAAATGTGTCCCTTAATGTTGAAAAACTTTTCTAAAGGTCCAAAGGTTGGGGCTTTAAAACTTAAAATTAGACACATATTTTTAGACAAATTAAAATTGTACCTACATATGAATGTTTCTGCAAAACTTAAAAAAACTTTAATAGTTTTAACAAATAAAATTGACATTAGATAAGGCAAGCAAACACACACACACACACACACACACACAGATGTTTTCCCTTCACAGCACAATGGCAAAACAGCCAATCTGGCCAAATTACAGAGATGGTCAGATTATGATTGAGGATTTTGCCACAAAAAGCCACAAAAAGGCCAATTTTTTGTCCAACATTTAGCCAAATTATCCTATATTGAAATTATGTAATCTTTGCATTCACACATTTTAAATTATTTATACAATATGTAGTAAATACTGACCTACAGTGTATAACCACTTATAATTAAACTTTAACTGGTGATACAGGGATTCTAGACTTGATTCTTGGTTAAAAAAATGTATATTAAATATAATCTTCAATGTATTTCAGTTTGCTGTCAATATAGTAGGCCTACAATGCTTCTAAGGTTTACTATTTTTACAGTCCTATAATCTTATCTGAAATGATTGTGTTATTAAAATGCTTATCTGGCACTGCTCTTTTCTCTCTTTCTTTTATTCTTTCCACAGTCTTGTGCACTTTCCTCTATCCACTTGGTCCACTCTGGCCCATTTTTTTAGAAGGTTTCTTTTCTTTTGACTTTGTCCTTTTTGTTGTTTTCATTTCACCCCACCCTCTTAGATGCATCCATGCTCCTCCCTCTGTTCTCCTCCTTTCCTGCACTTTTTCCCCTGGCTCCTCATGGCATGCTGAGTTTGGGAGTGCAGGAGGGAGATGCCTTAAAAACGCTGACAGGCTATAACACTCTCAGAGAGACAGAGCAGTGCGGCCCAGTCAACGCAAGCATCCTCAGTGCAGCCCAGCAGAGCTTCTGTGGACCCTTATGTTTGGACCTGCCAAGATAAAGGTAGGGGACGCATCAGGATGTTTTGGGTTAGAAATGTACACTAGTACTGAATGCCATTTACTTTTTTGTAAATGGAAGCAGCTCATCTTTGAAAAACAAATGACATGGTTACACATAATGGCAAGTGCAATGATGTGAAAACTTTTCAAGATGCCAAGGAAACGGAATCCTAGTGCAAAACAACATGCTTGGACAATAACAGCCAGATTTATGTGTTTTTCACATTTTTTTTTGTCTGACTTATCAAATTATTTCACTTTATCTGTTGTTGGTTGCTCACTCACTGAAATGCTTAGGGACATAGGTGTTTTATTTTGAGGTTTGGCAGCAATGTCAAGATTGTTAAGTCAACAATACATTTTAATAGCAGGTGCAAGGCAGAAAGACACAGCTGGGTTAAATTATTAAATGAAACAACACCCTGGTGTTCATGTGGTTTTAATATTGCAAAGTAATTAATTATGTTAGTGATGGATCCCACCCTATCCCTTAGGAATATCTATTAAATCATGAGCAATGTAGGATCATGGTAGATTTCATGGAGACAAAAGAAACCTTTTTTATTATCTATGGAAAGAGTAGCACAGCCACAGGGTGCAGGAACCAAATCTAGGACAGGAATTCTTGAGGCATGCCATCACAAAGCCAAGTTGGGACAGAGTCGAAATATGACACGATTAAGAGCAGTGCTACATCAGATTGCTTTTAACCACACCAAATTTTCCAAACTTCATAACATTTTTCTTGCATAATTTAAAGTATATGGCCCCTCCTAAAACATTAATGACAGCGAGCAGTGGTTTATCAGGGAATGGTTCACTCTAGTCAGTGACCAGTAGATAAAAAGTCCCACAATATCTTTATTTTTTTTTCCACTTTCAAATACATCACATTGTGGAAGTAAAATGGATTGCAAAAGGTAAGTTGAAGATGAATGTTTTTTCCTGAACCATGGAGGATGTTTAAGTTCAGACGAAGTGGCTTATATGGGTCAAGGGTGAATCTGGCCTCAGTGTTATGTCTTCAAAGTGACCGCACATACTGTTTGAGCTTCGATGTCAGCACCAAACCCAGTGGTGTCTATTGCTAGTTTAAAGTAAAATTAATGGCATTTCTAAACAAAGTTAAGCCCTCTAGAAATTACAATGTAGTGTAGGATTCTGTGTGTGAATTGTTTGGGGAAATTCTTCTTTGCAGACACATGGGAAACGTCCCACAAGGACTCTCAAGCTTGAGTTCAGAAAGCACACTAACATAATACTCTTATCGTTTCAGCAGTATACAGTATGTATAATGTGAAGTAATGTGATAATGTATCATACTACTGTTTAGAAATGTTGTTGTTGCATAATGCATACTGTTTCAAATACTATTTTATTAAAATAGTATGCATTATACAATGTAAACTAAGTATTCAGGAAGTGGCAAGTGAGTATTCCATTCCAAGCACAGTTAATTACATTCAGCTTGGTATTTGATGATATATTTTTATTGTGTTGGATGGCAGCCCAAGATTGTGCTTATAAAGTCAAGTCAAGGCAATAAGACATTGAAACCATGATTTGTCGCTTTACTTTGAAAATCCAAATCCTGAACTCTCTTTCATCTTCTTCTTCTGTCAAACATCACCTAAATGCCCAAGACTGAACAATCAAAAGGTAGGATCTAGTCTTTGTACATCCCCTTCCCATATAAGACAAGGGGTAGGACTTGTTGGTACAGGTACGTGATGTTATTCAATACTTTGTTTGCAAACCGACAACATTGTTGAAGTTCACTCCCAGCATTTGTCTGCATTTCAAAAAAAGGAGAGGGGAAAATAACTCAATGGGACCGGGGAGACTGTTGGTGTCTTTCCACAAGGTTAATATGAGCTTGATATTCTCTCTCTCTCTCAAAAAAATTACTTTTTTTACACTCAAATTACTTGAGACCAGCTGTGTTTGTCTTTTCTGATAGCACTAGCATCTGAATGAACAAACTGTAAGTTCAGAAGGCAAAGAAGACTGTTGCTTTAATAAGATATAAGTTTACTTTGTTAATAGACCATATCAAGTTCACTTTCATTCCCTGAGGTTCATTCAACTTCCTCTGAAGAATTTATATTAGAAAACAGCTGCAAAGAACTGGGAAGACTATGAATGTGAGAACAGCAGCAGGTTGGTCCAAGAATGTACAGGAGGAAAGGGTACATGGTAGATTGAACCTTGCCTATGGGGGCTTCAACTGTGCATGACTAGTGACAGAAGCACAGAGTATTCAGTATGTGGTTGAAAGTAGGTCACTGGGGTACGTATGGTCACACACCCAAACCCACAAACGGAGACAGTACCTCATTTCTGTAGCCAAAGAGTCCTTATTTACCCCAGTGTTTATCTTCAGCTGTTGGCTTCAGACTGGAGAATTTAGAAAAGCGTTACAATGCACCTGGTGGGCCTCACCTTGAATATGATCCAGAACCAAACACCAAAGTAGAAGGACAAAGAACTGGCCGACTTTTATTGAAGCTGGATTCAGCAGGGTCATTGACCCGAGACCACACACTTGTTTTCCACTGAGAAAATCCACCAAAGCCACACCTCATAGATCAGACACGCCACTGCATGCCTGCGGATTTGTGTAGGGATGACAAAAAGCATAGTGCAGTTTAGTAAATAGTTATTATGATCTGTCGTGATAACACAATGGCTAATTGTTATGACACTTTCAGTGGCTGTTTGCGGTTTAGGAATGTGGGAAGATGGAAAAACCTACATTATTTCCTTTAATGATGTTTACCAAGTAGTTTATTATCATGATTATTTCAAAAAGGGGAAGGGTGTAATTTCTGGACCACTAGTGGCACCAAACGGAATTGGAATCTTTTTGCTCTAAACACAGTTTTTTCAAACAGTAAAATGCAAGTTATTAAATTTTGATTAAAGTTTGAGGTGTCACGTAAAATGCTTCAATTAAACATTCAAAATACTACCAGCAATGTACGTTTATAAAGTAAATAGGGCCAACTGTGATTTCATGTGACTGAGATACTTCATTTTTGTTACAACAAGGCTTCAACGGCCAAATCCGTTTATGGTATATGACTAAAGAAAGCAGTCAAATGTTTATGCATTTGACTCTTGGCTCACCGTTCATAGTTTCAGCCCTACAGAGGGATCAGGGACTGAAAAGTATGATTTGGAGCATGGGAGAAAAAACACTCTCCGCTTATGTAATGCGTTTAAAAAGGTCAGGGTAGATGTTGATTGAGCCAAGAAGACTGGGCCTGAACTAAAGAAGTACACAGTGATGTGCTGAACATGTAAACATGACCTCAAGACCCCAACATCCGCAGGAAGGAGAGGGATTCTCATGCCAGGATATCAGATGTGGGACTGTAAACATGGCTGAGCATGAAAATGAGGATAAAAAGGGAAATAATATAAAGCAGTCCTTTTGAACGGATTGACTACCAATTATTTGAAGCCTAAAATACAGGAACCAGTCTATGGAAAAAAATGTGAAGAAATGGGATAAAAGATAAAAAAAAATAAAATTAACCTTAAGTGGTTTATTTTGATATAATGACTAGTCCATAGTAGCATTTACACTGGGTTGCAAACAGCATATGCCACAATTTACACTACAAAAAAAGATGGTCAGATGATACCCAGGTGAACACATCATAAGCTTATGGAGGATTAGAAGTACACAACCTCAAAGTGCTGCCCTAAAACTGCTTTGAACTTCAGACTGCAGTGAGTGATCTGACCTCTTCTTACATTAAGCATCACTCGAAAACACACAGATACACACAGGACACAGGCATCATCTGTGTGAATTTATTAAATAGTGGGATGCAGCACGTCATTCCTCAACCTCATGATTAGAAAGGGGTTACTGCAGTGCGGTGGGCCCCAGAAAACCTTACTCATCTCAGTATTATGTGCAGTCTATAATTGTAAATACTTTATGGCATGTTTGGATTGTGCATAGTCAACATACTAGGCTGAGGGCTGGATGATCATGTGAGTGACCATATCAAAATATATAGCACTCGGCTCAAAAACCCTAAAAAATAAAGAATGAAACATGTTTACACTGATAATAACTGGATTTCCCATGCTATCTATATAGGCCAAACACTCTGCAAAACATTATTAAACAATATCAATGATCACAGACCATGAAACCAAAAGCATGTTTTTATGCTACTATGTGACCTACTGTGCAATTATTTTGTGCGCGTCAAAATTTCCTGTAGTGCAGCTACACTGCACAGCTGGACACTACAAAACTAATATGATGACAGCCTGTAATCTAAAGTTGGTATTTTGCTGTTAAATTGTATATTTTGTACGCATATCAAGATGCTTCTACTCCATAAAACAATCATTATTTATTTTGTTTATTGTTGATCTTACCATAATTATTCCACAATAAGAAATTTAGTCAGTGTGTCAAACACAAAATGGAACATAATTTAGTTTATTACCAAGTTTAAATGAGATTTTAAATTTTCAATATGGTTTTAGACTGTTGGGCCTCATATATACAGTGCATACACATTTTATCCTGAAATCTTCATGGTGGAAAAAAGACAACTACTCAGGCCATGGTATAGGGATAGCTGTTTATGATCATAATTACATTCCTTATGGACTAACTGTTTTTATAGAAGAATGTTGATGGTCACAATATTTGTAATCTGTTATAAGTAGATGTGTTTTGACTCTCACCAGATTAAGCTTTTGGAACACATGCTGGCCTTGACTGGTGCTTGTATGGGTTGTTAAGTATTTTGGATAGCCGAGCATTTAGCTGCAGCTACCTCACAAAATATGTGGGCTCTTTTTCAACTTTGTGGAATTTCTTTTTTCAGTATGTTCTCAAGCACAGAAATGGGAAGACAGCTAGCAATGAAGGGAATTACAATTAGGATAATGTGATAATGTAATAATGTAATTTTTGAAGCAGTTGATCAGATCTGATTTTCTACTCGTATACTGTAGCTAACCATTTAAAAGTAGTTGGCTACTACTTGCTGTTAGTGTAGGATAAAACTATCACAATGACAAGAGTGACAGCCTTAAACTTGAACAGATACATCAAATGTAACTAATTAAACCAGCAAAAACCCTACCTTATTTAACTGACTCAAAAACATAGTTATGAACAGCAGCATTTAACTAAATATTTCAATCTGACAATAAAAATGTAAATGCCCCTGCAAATATTTAAATGAACTAGCTGAACGAACCTGAAAATGAATTTAAATCACTTACCAGTGCTACATATGAAAAAAAGAATTGTATGTGAAAAACAACATCAAAGCGTTCACTCTATACTAGCTGCTACTTGTTATAAAAAGTATCTTGTTACTGGAAAAGCTATATACCACACCAACAGACTAAGGAAGGACGGAGACAGAACTGGCCTTAAAAGACTTTCTATTCAGTTGAAGTGAATTTTTGGCTCAAGTCTTGTTTCATTAAGTGTAATACTTTCTGATAATGATTGATCATTAGATGCCTTTCTGCCTCATGGTTTGCAAACCCAGTTTCAAATGGGCTGAGCCGTGGTGTCATGAGAAGGAAAAAATATGAAATAGTGTTTTAGTGTGATTGCCGATTTAAAATAGAGCAATCAATTCCAAGACATCTTTGTCATTGGTTTCATAACTTTTCAGGCCATGTTTTCATGTTTTCCTATAACAGAGAATTTCAATTCACACAAAATGTTGTGTAAACCTTCCATTAGCTTTCATCACCTGATTGTTGGTTATGAAACTCCACAAAAATGGATGGATTTCTACCTAGCTTTAACCCGAAAACAATTTTTTTGTTGCTATCATAAGCCAAACACAAGAGGCTGAATAACAAAGCTGGTCATTTGCTGATACATAACCTCAAGAATGATACTGTCATGTTATAACACAGTGCTCCCATTATGACCCTTACCATCCAACAGCACAAGGCCTAAAGATTTATTTATGTGACCTTTGAGGTAGCATGAATGTGCAGAGATTAATAATTGTGCTCAAAGTAATTTAAAATTAAGTGCTTGCATACTATTTCTGTAGTACACTTATAAGTAATATTTTTTTTTAGTTCCCTTGATGTTAAAGTGTTGATTTTCCTGTTCAGTTAACATATTTTCTTTATTCATATTAATTTATTATAACTGATTTTGTTGTTATTGAAATCTAGATATATACACTACTGTTCAAAAGATTAGGGACAGAAAGATTTTTTATGTTTTTGAATTCTCTTATGCTCACTAAGTCTGCAATTATTTGATCAAAAATACAGTAAAAACATTAATATTGTGAAATATTATTACATTTGAAAATAACTGTTTTCTCTTTTTAAATGTAATTTATTCCTGTGATGGCAAAGCTGAATTTTCAGCAACATTACTTGAGTCTTCAGTGTTCTTCAGAAATCATTATAATATGCTGACATTTCTTATTATTGACAAACATTTTTTATTAGTATCACAGTTTTATAATTATGCCAGTTTTCAACTTTTATCCAAATAATGAGTTAATTCTCATCTCAGATGCTGGTGTCGAGCCTGGTACTACTGATGGTGGTGTTTGCCAAATGGGCTGAGCCGTACATTGCACAATACCGGGATGCAGATCAGGACACATATGAACCCAGAGAAAACCAGAGATCCCCAGAATACTACAGAGATGGCAGGTACTTTCCCTGGTCTGTTTGTGTCTGTGTCTGTGTCTGCCTGCCTGCCTGCCTGCCTGTCTGTCTGTCTGTCTGTCTGTCTGTCTGTCTGTCTATCTAATATATCCTCTTGTGAATCTAGTGGAACTGAGTGCAGGCGGTGCTGTGACCCTGCAGAGGAGGCCCCACAGTATGCCAGTCCATATCCACAGTACAATATTGTGCCACAGATAAACATCACCATCCTAAAAGGTACAACATATGTCAAAATCTACTTCAAATATTTTCAGGCTTTGAAAATATGCAACTTACAAGGTAAACCTCTTCCATTTTAAGGGTAATCGTGGTAGAAAAGCTTACATTTACAGAACGACTTACATAATCTGTTGACTCACTTTGACTGTATACAGTTGTTTGGGTCAATGTTAGTCTTAGCTAAATATCTCACTGTCTGTGAATGATATAGGTCAGGTCTGGTTAACCACAGGCTGCTTCTGTGGGCAGGAAAAAGGACAAACCACCACAGAAAGTGACTTTATGGGCCAAACTGTCACAAACAACAGAAGAAAAATGGCTGTGAGATTGGTGCCATAATACAAAACTCCAATCTTCACTTCACACAAACAAGACCATTTGAGAATCATCATTTTTAATTATTTGATGTTTAATAAAACACCCTCCAAAGCTTGACCAGAACATGAAGTTTCAGGAAGCAAGACATGATAAATCAGAGATTAAGAATGTAAATGCATTTTTAACGATCATAGTAAAAACTTAAAACCAAATTGAACTTTTCACCATTCGCTATTGCATTCCTTCCCTTACAGGGGAGAAGGGAGACATTGGTGAGCGAGGACTTTATGGGAAAACAGGCAAGTCTGGGCAAACCGGACCCCGAGGGCCCCATGGCGTGAAGGGAAACAAGGGCAGCATTGGTTCTCCTGGAGAACCCTGTAAGTCCTACTACGCTGCCTTCTCTGTGGGCCGCAAGAAGGCCCTACACAGTAATGATTACTACCAGACCATGATCTTTGACACAGAGTTTGTCAACTTGTATGGCCACTTCAACATGTTCACGGGCAAGTTCTTTTGCTATGTCCCCGGCATCTATTTCTTCAGCCTAAATGCGCACACTTGGAACCAAAAGGAAACGTACCTGCACATGATGAAGAACGAACAGGAGATGGCCATATTGTACACTCAGCCCAGCGATCGCTCTATCATGCAGAGCCAGAGCCTCATGCTGGAGCTGGAGAGGGACGACCAGGTATGGATTCGGCTCTATAAGGGCGAAAGAGAGAACGCTGTGTTCAGCGATGACTTTGACACCTACATTACATTTAGTGGTTACCTTATTCAGGCAAAGTCAGAAGGTTAAGCAGAGCCAATCTATGGACAGCAGGGACTTATGTAACAGTGTCTATTATATGTAACAGTGTCTATTCAATTAGATGTAATTTCTTGCTACTCTTTTTTTGTAATATATTTTTAACAGTTTTACATGGCACTTCAGGAGGAACCTTGGTTTATCTTTATGATCCAATACTGGAGCGTCCTGTGTGTCTGACCATCTTTAACTTTGTTACAGAGGCTGGTGCTATTTGACAAACGTGGTAAAGGTTATTGCGCTAGTAACATTTAAAATAATACAAATCTATATCTACAATCTAAAAAAATATTTTTAAGACCGTATTACATAAATACTGTACATATAGACAACTGTAGCATTTGGACCAATCAGACACACAACTTTTTGTTATATTTAACAAATAATATCGAACTCCCCATCACCTAACCAAATGGCCAATTACGAGGGTCTATGGACCCTTCCCCCGAAATGCACCTAACACCTCAGAAAAGCAGAACCGGCCTCTGGTTCCATGGTAACCAATGCTGATATCACTGGTTTTATGGCCTAAAAGGAATGCAGGGGATAAACTCCCTCATTTTCCTCATAAGAAAGGCACAAATGCACAGGAGAAACTGACTTTTCTACTAATTAATTCATAGGAAAACCTTCTTTGAATGAACACCCATTTTCTTCAGGCCATTGTGTATATTATTGCTGTGTTGTATTTAATCTGTTGTATTATAGACTATTTTTATTCATGCTTACGATAAACCACTCATTCATATAAGTAACTATTTCATGTCTAGTATCTATGAATTTGCCTTCTTATGATCGAAACAAGCGTGGATATTATATGGTGGTACATAGGCAATATATATTAGGGCCCTGAGAATCGTTAGTAATTTCGATTTAAGTCCATTTGCAAATTACCATGCTTAGAGAACAAAGGGGTCGTAAACCCTCCAGCAATTGCCACCTCTCGCTCGGGAATTCCATTGTGCTCATTGGACAAGCCCATCTTGAAAGGCGGAGATCTTCTCCGACCTTAAAGGCCCGGCTCCAGGGACCCGCTCTGTTCGGTGGTTCAGTGAGATGCTAAGATGAAGATGTGAGAAACGCTCCAGGATACCAAAGCTCGTGCCAGGCTCCGGCCTAGTCCTTTTCATTCATCAAGTGATTCTGACTCAAACTAGCTCTTTTTCATCAACCAACTTCAGCAAGATCTTGGGGCCTTAAGATTGCATCAGGAATCTTTTTCAGACATACGCAAGTATCAAACTTAGTCGATTTAATTGATGCATTAAGTATCAGTTACACCTTTTTGCAAGGTTTGTTTGAACTAAGAATCTGACGTTTTCCCTCAGGTTTTAGATCTGCTGAATATGCAAAAATGGTTCCATAAATGTCATTCCTTATGTCTCTTTCTTTAGTGCTAAACTTTAACCCTTTCCTATACCAACTGTATGTGTGTGTGTGTGTATGTGTATGTTAGACCGGCTTAATGTGTTTATGTAGTATGTTAGACTAGTTTAAGTGTTTATGTAGTTAATAAAACCTTACTTGTATCACACTTGACGTGTTCATTGTTTACTCATAACCGGAGTCAATAATCATGCAGATTTACGTTACAAACTTATAGAATTGTACAGTAAGAAAGTTATTTCCTTTAACCAGGAAATTAACGTTCTTAGAATTGACAAGACGGTTGACCCTGAGTGGTCAGCTAAATATCTACAGTGGATCTAAAATATTAATAATTAATCATAATTAGTTATGGTTAATTATTCATATTTCCCCATGAGTTAAATTCGCTACACAACAGTATCATATTTTAACAGAGATTTTGCACAATGTTTATGGGTGCCTTTTTCATGTGTAGATACATCAGTAATCATTTAACAGATTACTTGAAATTATTATATTATATCTATTACATTATAATACTGTATATATAAATCAGTATTAAATTGGTTCTAGAAAATGGAAAGTGGTGCTACAATTATAATTTAGGATTAATTCAAGAAATAATGCTAATTCAGTTAAACAATGAAATCATTAAATCAGAAGACGAAGTACCATCTTTTCAGAACAGTTTAATTAATACCAAATCATTTATTACATAAAAAAAAACAAGTAAACTGAAACAGTGATTTATGACAAATATTTTGATAAATAAATATTTTTTTATCATTTACAGTATTGTAGAATGAGAATATAGGCTACTTAGACAGTCTGTGCTGCAGACAACTAGAGTAACTATGATCAATGATGATACACCTTGATCTCTAAAAGTACTGTATTATAAATGTTAAATTTGTATAAATGGATGCACCGGTAAGACTTCATGGTCATATCAGCGAATAAACAACTATATTGTGGATCTGATGACAGTTAGACAAATTGATGCTTTGAAACAGAGGTAATTATAAGACCTTAATGTGTTTGTGTAGTATGTTAGACTAGTTTAAGTTTTTATGTAGTTAATAAAACCTTACTTGTATCACACTTGGCGTGTTCATTGTTTACTCATAACCGGAGTCAATAATCATGCAGATTTACGTTACAAACTTATAGAATTGTACAGTAAGAAAGTTATTTCCTTTAACCAGGAAATTAACGTTCTTAGAATTGACAAGACGGTTGACCCTGAGTGGTCAGCTAAATATCTACAGTGGATCTAAAATATGAATAGTTAATTATAACTAGTTATGGTTAATTATTCATATTTTCCATGAGCTGATTTGCTACATTACTTAATAAAAATCTGTTCTGGTTTTGCATAAGGTCTCTATAAAATGGACTATTAGCACTTAACCAAAGCTCATTATTTTAAAAGCTTCTGAAAGAACCAGGTTACCATGGTCAACTGCAAGTTTCTATAAAAAGACTAACAGGGGCTTCAGCAGGAAGCACATTTATTATTATTGTTAATGTGTAAATGTTGTGTTCATTGTCAATTTTGTCAGCCAGGTGAAATCAGTGTCCTGGAGGTCACAGTTCATTAAATGTTAAAAAGCTGCAATGAATGAGAGGTGCTGTAAAACAGGTTCACTTATTTCAAGAAATAATCTTTTAGACTAGGTGTCTGAGTGCTATTGCTTGCTATATCATCATTATTGCATTTTTTCTGTTTGTGTTTTACCTTTCTGATCGTTATTTATGCATCAAATACATTAATATTAAAAAAAGCAATCCAGTCAGTCCGAATGTTATTGAGTTTTAATTTTTATTTTACAATATTTTGATAATTATTATCATTAGTAGTAGTAGTATTTTGTCTGTAATGTGCATCAAATTCACACTGGTGATGTCTAAATCTTTGTCTTCTGTATTTTAGAATGCATTTTGGTCTGATTGCTCTGATGTGAACACAGACAAACACACAGCACTGTCCCCAAATCCAACAAAGCAGTATTAAAGATTAAATGAATTTAGTGAACAATAGCCACATATTCAAGAATAAAGAGTAGTAACAGATTTTGGTAACCTTTAATGACCTGTCAGATTTGACGACCTGTAGCTGTTCATATCAGTTCAAAATATAGAAGACAGAAATTTAGACATGACTGATTTGGGTAACACTGAAGCCATCCTGTGTGAAATAGAGAGAGTTTGCTAACCTGTTACGCTGCATTGACGGATTAAGTGACCTTGCTGTATCTCAGCAGCTGTTCAGATCAGAGCATAATGCTTTTACGAATATTAAAACAGAAAAGATTAGACATCACCAGAGTTAATTTGGGTAACATTAAAGCCATTCTGTGTGAAATAAAGGGTGGTAACAGATTTCAGTAACCTGTTATACTGCATTGTCGAATTCAGTGACCGTGCTGTATTTCTGAAGCTGTTCACATCTGTGCAAAATGCATTCAAGGATATAAAACAGAAAAGGTTAGACATCACCAGGGTGAATTTGGGTAACAATAAATCCATTCTGTGTGAAATAGAGAAGGGTAAAAGTTTTCTGTAACCTTTTATTATGCCATGTCGGATTCAGTGACCCTGCTGAATGTCTGTCTGTTCACATCAGAGAAAAATGATTTCTAAAATATAAAACAGGAAGTTAGACATGCATCATGAGAAAATGTAGGTAACATTAAAGCTATTCTGTGTGAAACAGAGAAGGGAAACAGATTTCAGTAACCTATTATGCTACCTTGTCAGATTTAGTGACCCTGCTGTATCTTCGCAGCTGTTCACATTAGAGAAAAATGTTTTTATAGGATTTAAAACGGAGGAAGACATCACCAGAATGAATTCAGGTAACATTAAAGCCATTCTATGTGAAATAGAGAAGGGTGACAGATTTCAGTAACCTGTTATGCTGCCTTGTCAGATTTGTGACCCTGCTTTATCTCTGCAGCTGTTCACATCTGAGCAGAATGCTTTCAAGTATATAAAACAGATGAGGTTAGACATCACTTGCATAAATCCAGGTAAAATTAGAGCCATTCTGTGTGAAATAGAGAGGAGTAGCAGATTTCAGTAACCTTTTATGCTACCTTGTCGGATTCATGCAGTGACTCTGCTGTATCTCTGCAGCTGTTCGCATCAGAGCATAATGCTTTCTAGCGTAAAACAGAGGAGGTTAGACATCACCAGGGTAAAATGAGTAACATAAAGCTATTCTGTGTAAAATACAACAGGGTGTAACAGATATCGGTAACCTCTAATGCTGCCTTGTCGGATTTGGTGAACCTGCTGTAATGGTCTGTGTCTGTTCACATCTGAGGAAAATGCTTTCTGGGGTATGAAAGAGAATATTAGACATCACCAGAATAAATCTAGGTAACAACATTAAAGCCATTCTGTGTGAAATAGAGAGGGGTAACAGATTTTGGTAACCTTTCATAATGTCTTGTCAGATTGAGTGACCTAGGCATTTGCCTGTTCAAGAGAAAAATGTTTTCTAGAATACAGGTACAGGTAGAATACAGGAGTTAAGACATCACCATGGGGAATTTGGGTGACATTAAAGGCATTCTGCGTGAAATAAGAGAGGGGTAAAGGATTTTAGTAACCTGTTTTGCTGCATTGACAGATTCCATGACCCTTCTGTGTATCTATAGTTGTTCACAGAAAGCAAAATTCTTTCTAAGATATAAGACAGATGAGGTCAGACATCACCTGAATGATTCTGGGTAACATTAAAGCCATTCTGTGTGAAATAGAGGAGGGTAAATATTTTGGTAACATGTTATGCTGCTTTGTCAGATTTAGTGACCCTACTGTATCTCTGTAATTGGACATTCACGCATCTTCTATTACCCTGTTCTCTCCTTTAACCAATATAGTTACTTGTTGCCATCTAGTGGTGTAGTTAAAAAGGTCTAGTTCACCCAAAAATGACAACGATGTCATCATGTCATCATTTACTCACTCTTATGTTGTTCCAGGTTTTCTTTCTTTCTTTCTTTTTTCTTTTTTGGTCCATGGAAGTCAGTGGTAACTGACCAAAACTGTCTGAAAAAAAGAGTCATACAGGTTTGGAATCACATAAAAATGACAGAATTTTCATATACCTTTAATATTGGATAATCTTAAAAGAAAAGTAAAAACCTTTCCAAAGTAATTATTAATTAGTTAATAAAAATACTTTTATTTTTCATATTTCTGATATGGAATAGCTTGTACATGGTTTGTAATACTTACCATACAATGACCAAAATATGAAATAAAATATTTGTAATTCTGACAGCCGATTAGAAGATTTAGAGAACAGAAGAACAAAGATTAGAAGAACAGAGAATATGACACAATGACATATGATACTGTTTTTTAATGATACTTTCCTGGCCTTTTTGGAATTGTCAGCATAAATCACCATCCACTTTCCTTGTATATAAAACAGAAGCTTGAAAATCCTGCTAAAAATACCAAAAAAATTTTGGTTTATAGAAGACAGAAAATATGGGGGTTGGAATGACACTGGGTATGAGTAAACGATGACAAAATGTTCATTTTGGGGCAATATTTTCCTAAACATTCAGCAGTAGAAACTCCTAGCATGTCTGCAGAAACAGTTTTGCAGTTTTGTCTCCATCTTGTGATTAAACTTGATCAGTGTCGCAGTTTTTCACAGATTTATCTCGCTCCCTGGATTAAATCATGTTCTCAGTCAGTATAAATGAGAGAGTTGTTGAATCTCTAGCACTCACTCCCTCTGGAAACCTTTTACTTTTACTGTCTAACTTGCTGATGGTGAGGCACTTTAGGTTATTAATTACTGTACAGTTTACAGTACATACAACAGTTTGATTCTTTCTCTGATACAACTTTGTGAGTAAATACATTTCCAGGATATTTTTCAATTGCTGTCCATATGGGAATTTATGTGGTCATTCAAAATGAATAGAATTAATTTGAGATAATGATCTGAATACGGTACAGAAAAATGACTGTACCAAAAGTCAGCAGTCAACCAAGAAAGACTCACTAGAGATCATTTTAAATTCAATTTCCAATCTAGCCAATATCAGGGCTATTTTGTTTACAAAAACTACAGTCATCAGGTCCCAGTCTGATTTCATTGCAGCTATAAAATGCATAAACAGGCAATGGATTCAGAGTTTGTCCTGCCCATTAAAGAGCACCGGGGTAAAATGCTGATGATGTGCGCTGCTCTTGTGATGGCACTTTATCTGGATGGGCCATCACATGCTGCTGGGGAGGCGGGGGGTGTTTATTCAGCAGGCACATGCTCTTTCTGTGCACTCAACTGAACAGCCCACTTTCTTTTGAGAGTGCTTTTCTTTTAAGCCAGTTAAGCTAACACTAACTCAGCGTGTCATAAGCCACAGTTTCACTGTGACATTGTGTGATTGAGAAACTGCAACGTGTGTGTGAGAATATGTGATCTGAAGCTAGACTTAAGCCAATTACTACTATTATTGCCACAACTTGTTTGATTTCCCATTTTTATCCAGTTTAATGAACATGCCACCTTAATTTTTTGCTTATTGCTAATTTCTGATTATATTGTGTAATTCTATTTTATTTCACAAAATTATTTTATTTGTTATATTATTAGTTTACTCTAACTGCGCTGTCATTTTCATTTTTATTTACCTATTGGCAATAAGCCATTGCTTCCTTTCAGAAGTTGTTATTTGTTTTAATAGCATATTTAATTATCTAATTTTGTTTTCAATAAATGAATAAAATAAGATATGTGGTCAAATTATTTGAAGACTTTTGCAAAAAAAAAAATGCTTATAGTGCTTGACTAACTGGACAGTCAAGATGTTATTAGCAACTTATGGTATAAATGCAAGTTTGGGTGCAATTTATGTTGTACAACAAAATATGAAAGTCTTCTAAAGTAATGTGAACCACAGATGCTATTTTATTCATAAATCGAAAACCACTACTCTAAAAACCCATTACAAATTCCCAATGGAAACCTTGGTGAATTAGCCATTCCAAGTTGACCAAAAATTGACATCATGACTGAACAGCAATATTAAGCACTAAAATGTAAAATAAAAAACTGAGAGAGACAGAGACAATTTTAAGTCATCATTTACTCACCCACATGTCATCCCAATCCTGTATGGCATGCTTTCTTCTGTGGAACACAAAAGATTCATATTCATGCTGCACATTTCCATTAAAGCTCCAAAAAGAACAGAAATTGCTATAAAAGCTCAATAAACCATATGGCTCATGCACTATATTATTCACAGTATACTGAAGTCATATGATAGTTGTCTGTGAGGAAGAGACCAACATTAAAAGTTATTTACAAAAAAAAAAAAATATATATATATATATTTTTGCTGTAGCTTTTAAATCTCATTCATATTCAAGCACGCTGGATTAACTGATTATGACGAATCAACTTTGAATATATATGTCCGGATGAATGACTTCACAAACCATATCGTATGGCAGAAACATAGCAATTCAAACTGGTATATATACACAACCTTTCTGAAAGACGTTTCTCAGGATTGTTAAGGCTGTGTTTGTTTGAACAAAAATACAGTCAAAACAGTAATATTGTGAAATATTATTAAAATTTAAAATAACTGTTTCTGTTTTGTTATGGCAAAGCTAAAATTTCAGCAGCCATTACTTCAGTCTTCAGTGTCACAATCCTTCAGAAATCATTCTAATATGCTGATTTGGTGCTCAAGAACCATTGCTATTATCAGTGTTGCTTAAATAAATGCTAGATAAATGCTAATTACCAAAATATATGGTGAAAACAGGTTCAATGGCAATTTTGATTGGGTAAACTATCCCATTAACTGTCTACACACGAACAGCAAAATGATATTCAGCTTGTTTTATTATTGCTTTATGGCCTGTAAAATAATCAGTTCTTGCTGCAGTGAAAGTCAAATACAAGTCAAAAGTTTGGCTATACAAGACAACTAACTTAAGCATTGGTAGCTCTAAAGACACACTCAATTTTCAAAAAAGTATGTATCTTTAGGTGAAGTGGATCCATAAATCCCAAAGTTCTTCTCTTTTCAATTCCAAAGACACATATAAGCAAAAACTTTCGGAAAGCTTTAACGATTTAAATGCATTTGATCCAGACTTTCACAGTCAATACCCATTGGCCCACTCTGATGCAAACTGTTTGCTCAATCAGAACAGCTTTTTTTGTGCTCTATTCTATGTATTTGTTTGGTGTATGTGTTGTTTGCTGATTTCCCTCCAGTCATCTGAGATCACCCAACTTCTCTCATTTCGTCTATCACTAGTTCTTTCTCTGACACAGGGGTCCGCTTTTCCGTTAGTCCCCTATCCTCTTTGTGCTCTTTTTGACAGGCTGTGTTGTCTGTAACTGACCTCTTTTGCCTCTGGACTTCATTTCCAAACTTGTTCTATGAAACTATCCATCTCTCTCAGGCTTTACAGTTGCCATGAAGAGAGATGGGGGAAATGCATAAGAAAATAACAGGAGAGAGAGAGCTAAAAGCTAGCAAAAAGGTAGCAAAATGGTCCGGCTGTACCCTTTTTCCATCACTCTCCAGCTGTATAACAGCCATTACCCTTCCCAAGCCTCTCTTGGAGACAAGCTAAGCACTTTTCAGAAGAGAGAGGACAATTTGTGCTCACCTGTCTACAGCTAGTCCTTTAAGTCCTTCACTGGTGTGCTACCATCTGTTTTCAGAGTTTGTTTGTTTTTATTTTATTTAAAAGGGACAATACACATTAATTAACATGAGTAAACAAGTCTACTATGTAAATGTGCCAGATTTAGTCATTCAGGCTAATTTTCATCTGCAGTCCCTGGCAGGTTGATGGTAAGAACCATAATCACACAAAACAGAAACAAACATATTACAAAAACCAGAATACAATAAAAAAAAGAAAAGAAACACTACTTCAAATTATGAAGACATATTTGATTATCCAATAACCACCCTTTTACCGATTCAGAAAAAGGAGCAAGAGATGTTATATTTCTTAATTCTATGGTTATAGTATTCCAAGTATGTACTGCTCTATAAGAAAATACTGATTGCCCAAAAGTACTTCTTCTATATGGTATTATACAGTCCCCTCTAGTAGTGGCTCTAGTAAAAGAATAAAAAATTTTCCTGATAAATTTATTAAGTGGGAGCGGAGCCAAACCATGCAAACTTTTGAACACAAGTAAAATATCTGCAAATTTAATCATATTTTCCCAACTTAAAAACCCATATTTAGTTAAAATTTCACAATGATGATATGAATTAGACCTTTTATCCAATATTTTCAAAGCCTGCTTTTAGAGTCTTTCTATTGATTGCAAAATAGTCCCACCTGCCTGTGTCCAACTGGTGAGACAGTAATTCATATGTGAAAAAACCATAGCATTAATATATAACTTTGAGGCCTCAGTGGTTAAATTATTCCTAATATATCTAAAATTTGCCAAATTAAATTAAATTTTATTCCCAACTATTTTAACTTGTTTTTTAAATGTAAGTTGTGAATCAAGTATTATACCTAGATATTTATACTCTTGAACTACTGGTAACCTTTTACCTGCAACTGTGACATCTTGATCGGGATCTCTATTTGCAGACTTTGAAAAAACATACATACAGTTTTGTTAACATTAAGATGTAAACATGAGTTTTTTAACCAATTTGTAATCTTAACCATTTCTGCTGATAATTCATCTGCCGCTTGTCTTTTAGTTTTAGCATGCAAATATATAATTGTATCATCAGCATACATCTGGCAATTTACAGCAGGTGCACAAACATCCGGCAAATCATTTATATACAAACTGAATAACAGAGGACCTAATATTGATCCTTGAGGTACACCAACTGAATTAATAAGGGATTGTGAGATTTTATTATCTACTTGAACACACTGTTGTCTATCCGTTAAATATGATTTTATCCATTTAATTACTCTTGTTGAGAAATTATAATTTAACAACTTTTTAATTAAAATCTCATGATTTACTGTGTCAAATGCTTTCCTTAAATCCAGAAAAACAGCTCCCACCACACCACCTTTATCTAATTTTGCTTTAATATTTTCCAAAAGAAGACAATTTGCGGTTTCTGTTGAATGGTACTTTTGAAAACCAAATTGCATCGGATGCAATGAAAATGGTGTGTTATTCAAATGCATTATTATCTGTTCGGAGATCCATTTTTTCTGCTGCGGGGAGAATACTAATGAGTCTATAATTACTAATTGACATATTATCTCCCGATTTAAACACTGGTGTAATAACTGCAGTTTTCCAAGCACTCTGAAACACTCCTTCATTCATAGACCAATTTATAATTTTTAAAAGGGGAGGAATAAGTGCCTCTTTATAAGTTTTTAAAAATATTGTATCCATTCCATACACATCTTTTGCCCTTGAACTATTAAGAGAAGTAATAATCATGTGTATTTTGGTATTTGTCAATTCTTTAAAAGTCAAAATTGAAGCATTAAAATTTATAGGTATCGCTAAATCTTTTGAATCAAATACATTCTTAATTGAAGTTTTTGTAGAATCTATAAAATGATCATTAAACACTTCTGCCACCTTTTTTGAATCATTAATCATATTTCCATCTATATTTAATTCTATAGTTTTATGTATCTTAAATGTTCCTGTTAATTTCCTTAAATTCTGCCATATTTCTTTAGTATTTCCTTTTGCTTCACTAATAGTCTTAATAAAAAAAGTAGCTTTCGCCTTTCTAAGTTCCTTTACAACCTTATTTCTTAATGTGGTAAATAAACGCCTATCATGTTCCGTTCTAGACCTGAGGGCTAACTTAAGAGCATGATCCCTTTGCTTCATAAGTAATCGAATTGTTTCATTTAACCAAGATAAATATTCTCTTTGTCCTGGTTTTAGTTTTACTTTCATTATATAACTATTTATAATTTTTTGAGTTTCAGTCATAAAAGATGTACAATTTTGATCTACTCCCTCATATGTTAAATATGCATCCCAGTCTATTTTTAAATTGTTTTTTCAACACTATCCAACTGACTTTTAGGTATTTTATATTTTTCTATCTTCTTTTCAGATATTAAATTAAATCTGGTTTTAGTGAGCTTTCTTACAATCAAAATCATATTATGATCGGATAGTCCAGTTACCAGATTATAGCATTTCTTTATCCTTTCTGGTCTATTTGTAAAAGCCAGATCAATACATGTTTCTGAATATCTAGTTAGCCTGGTTGACCCTTCAATAATCTGTTTAAAATCATAATGACCAGTTAAAGTTTTTAATTTCTTCCTTTGTAATGTATCCTTCCAATTTACATTAAAATCTCCTAATAAAATTATCTCCTTATTTGTATTACATTTTTTGATAAGGGCATCCAATTTTTCATAAAATACAGCCTTAGCAGATGGTGGTCTATAAATTCCAATTACAACAAATGACATTTGCTCAGACAATATTAATTTAAGACCAATACATTCTATCTCGTTCATACAAGACCACTGAAATTGCTCACATCTTATACTATCCTTAACATAAAATAGCACACCTCCACCCCTTCCAGCTATTCGATCTCGTCTATACATTTGATAACCACACACATTTAACATATCAGCAGGGGAATCTTCATTGCAACCATGTTTCTGATAAACATAAAAAAATCCAAATTTGATTCATGTAAAAGATGGTGTATTTGATCATTTTTGGGAATAACACTTCGAATGTTTAAATGTCCACCTAGTATTCCACTTGGTTTCGATCGACAATCCCAAAGAATACGAGCATGATTTACTGTTCTAAAAAGCTTAAAACAATGATGCTTTATAATTGCCGGATTTATCTTGCGCATTGATTTATTCAGTAATATTGATGTAGTCCTTTGCACATGGTTTGATATAGCCGATGGAACATCTTCTGATGGAACGCCGGCCTGAAATGTAGTCACCGGTGTTAAACCAACGAAAGACTCACCCATTTGACCAACATCCACAGTAGGCGAATCACCGTCAATAGAATGACCATATCCCAAGGTAATATCCTCCAAAGTCGAACGCTGATACACAAATGTAGTTTGATGGTGCCAATCTTGGCCCATCTCGTCCGCACGTAGGCCCGGATTCAGATGCACATCCCCTGCAAGCAACAGCGTAAAAAGCAGGTATTCAGAAAGTTTTGGAGTCTGGTGAGCGCCATCAATTCCCAGTTTGTGCTGAGAAAATGCAACTGGGGCGACTTGAGCTGCTTAAAAAGGTCTGTTGTCTTGTTGTGGTGTGCTCCGTTTCACCGTCCTGAGAAAGTTTTAATGAAGTGAACAATTATGGGAAAAGGATCAAATGCAGCTAACTTTAGGGAGTGATTAAACTTATCACATGCATTAATTGAAACCAATGTGCTGACAGTAATGAGTCTGTAGTGAATTGCATCATGAGTCTGATACAATTTCCTGCCTGGATGGTTACAGAAGAAAATAGAGACATAAATGAAGTTGTAAACCATTGAAAACAGAGCAAAATGATCTGTCTATATAAGCTGTTTTCTATTTCAAAATGCACTAGCCTCAGATTTCAGGCACCTTCTCATAAGTGTATGTCTATAAGACTGTGTTGCCACTTTAAGGCCAGAAGATGGCAGTCTTGTCTGCGCAAGTCTTTGCAACCACCGGTGCATCACATTCAAACTGCTCAGAGTCATGTATTCAAAATGTCTGTTTAATATTTCTCCTCTCAGATACCTCATACGCACTTTTGTCCCCTGAGCTTTCCAGAAAGCCTGAAAGAGTCCATATCAATACATGGTCATGCGGTGAAATACACTGAAGCCCACTTTTTCCATGTACGTGTGCATACGCAGCACACTATACCTTTGTTCTCAGTTTATTCTCTGCTCAATATCAAAAACAGTGAAGTCTCAGTGTTGTCAAACCCAGTCAGAATCAAACCCTCATGAAGATAGATGAGATGGTATTTGATCCTAGACCGTATGTGGTTTAGACATGCACATACTCTGCCAATCTCAGGAGGCATAATAAACAAGAGCTTCCAATGTAGGTATATCGTGTAGATTTGTGTGGGATTAATAGCAGTCGACAACTGTGTAAGCTCCTCTTGCATGTCGCACAATTATCTCAAATTCCTTTAATATGAAAAATTCATGCAATTTCTACCACAGTCGATACTTAACTATGTGCATTTAAGGTAACCAGTGAATCTAAATGCAATTAATGACAGGTTCAATCAGGTTGAATTCCCCTCTGTATGTCTTCAGGTTTGGCTGAAACCCCTCGGGAAAGAGTGCCTATAAAAACGGCCACGCCACTAGTAGCATATTCTGCATCTGAGGGCCACAAGCAATATACATTTTCAATCTGAGGCACACTTTGAATATGTTGACGCGTATTTATTAGCATATGCCAATATATAATAAATAATCCACATCTGAAGCTTGCTGGTAACATGAATTTTTAATTGAGAATATACCTAAATGTACTGCTGCATTTTAAAACAAATCCTTATGAGATACATTTTTATATTAGGTTATTAGACATTAAAGGCTGAACCCCTATGTGCCTTTTTCCCCAGGATGGGATGAGAAAAATCTCTTCTCCACACTGCATAATGACACCTAATGAAAATAGTCGACATCTCTGCTGTTAGTGTGTGAAACTATCAAAGTTAAAATGCTTCCCTTCTGAGGACTGTGCCATGTGTTTGTTTGATAAGTACAGAAATCTTTTACATGGCATGTAGGCGGTCAGGGTGGGATGCTCTATTTATTTACTCTACCCACTGGTTTTTCATTTCAGTTAATCAGGTCTATTTGTAATGCTAATTCATTTTTGTGAGAGGGACTTGATGGCTTTGTTGCTACTCATGGCTTCCCCACGCAGATGTTGTCAGATGAACCTTCATGGACAGCAGTGAGGTGCTTTTTGTATCTCTGGCGACAGGACTGGGTGGGTAGAAGTAGGCGAGAAAGACTAATAATAAATAAGGAGTGATTGTGGACCGAAGTGACCTTTGACCTCTCTTATGGTTTTTCCCAGATACTAACTCTGAAAACCAAATGTAGAGATGTGCTCCCTCCTCTCAGCACAAATAAACATTAACAGCAGCTCCTCGGAGGGCACTTCTACAGAGAGAAAAGTTTTTCGGCACTGGAAATAATTACATTTGGCAAAGGAAAGAGCTCCTCCGGTTCCCTCAATCAGATTTTAACGTTGCACAGCCCTGTTGCTGAAGTCAACAAATATTTACATTAAAAAAACATTAGAGGTTCCCTCTGTCTCTTGACAAGTTCTCTCTGAGGTGTATTTGGCCAGTTTTTTTGCCCGCATGATTCCCTTTTAATTGCGGATGATTAGAGTCCTGGGACTTTGGGGAGCGTGGGGCGACCGTCCTGTGACTGTAGGACCATTAAACCTTTATTGGACACTTTTGCTCCATGGTCATGCCCATGTGCGGAGGGATGACTAGTACACAACGGGGAAGTGTTAAAGGGGGCCTCCCTTTTTTTAATGCACCTTTTATGGATGTTCAAACAGCAGAATAGGCTCTTGTAATGTGCTTCCCACCCAAATGCCAGCGCTTTGTCCTGTCCCACCGGCCCCTCCCCACCATACTTCATTAATTGGTCCACTAAAGACTTATCACGTTGGTGCTCGTTTCCGTTCCTCTCAGTTGTGAAAAGTGGCCCCATCGTCTCAGATTCGGAGGCTCGTCCGCCCCTCTTTTTCTCTGTCCTGCAGCAGATGCTACTGTTCTGCTTTACTGGTGAAGGCTTCCAACTTAATTAACACTAAATAATGAAGTGGATAAACACGCCATGCGAGCACATGCGCTCAGCACTCAATCCTGTGTGGTGGCTCTGCACATTGCCTGACGCCCACGCTCTACAGGAAGATATCAATGACTGTACCAGTTCAATGAGTCACCAACCTGAAACCACTCAAGCAATTTCATTAATTAACAAGAGAGCGACTGAGTCAGCGTGCTGAGTGGATTACTCAAGCCCCCGTTCTTTTAGACCGTACGACTGCTGGATTTTGAAAGTTTTGGCTGATGTGTGATACTTGCTGTTTGTGTGGCATGAAAAAACACTTGATACGGGTGAATTTCACAATTTCATAGGTCATATTTCACCCTCAAATCAAAAGAAGAACAATAGTGTTAAGAAATCAAACTTTTTGAAAATAATTAAGGTTATTTTTTTTAAGTAATACAAATAACAAAAAAATGAAAAAAGTGGCATATTCATGCCGAAGCACGACTGTAATAAAAAAAATTATATTATCATAAATTATAGTGTTTTAGCATAATGCTAGCATTTGTTGTGCTCACTTCAGTTTATGCCAATTTAAATAAAGTGTATTACAGTAATATGAATCACCAATGAGAATAATGGGAATTACATAAATAAATACACAGATAAATAAATCCAAACGCAATATGGAAATGAGAAATGGCCATTATTGTGAAAATTATCTAAAATGATCTGAAATGTACAAAATACTTACAATTGAACTGACTTGATTGATTCAACACAAAACATTTTCTTTTCTTGATTTTAGGGTAAAATGTGATCTGGACATGTTTTCATCCATGTAATTCACCCACATAATGGTCCAATGCACCCCACTGCTCCCATTTTAAAACCCGAAGAAAAAAAACAATAAAAGCTCATTTAGAGGAAATTAATATATCCTCTGGTTCTGAGGCCTCTAATCACTCATGTATAAATGACTCTGTGCTGCAAGCTGATATGGGAACAAGGGGTTGAAAAAAGGCGGTGGTAAACGTCAAAGATGGAGGAGGGGTGGGGGTCTATCAGTGTGTCTTCTTCACCATCTCTCCTTGATGCCTTGTTGTGTAGGCTCATTTCCCGTCAAACAACCAGGGCAAGCTGATTCAGTGCTGTGCTTAAAGGACAGAAATTTCGGTCTTGGACAAACAATCACATCTGCAAGCACATTCAATTGAAAGGACGCCAGGACGTGTTTCTTGTCTTTAGAAGCATTTTATCAGAAGAGGGAGTGCCTATTGCAGATGAGAAGGTATAAAGATGCAGAGATAAAAATAACTGACATTACAAAAATAAAAAAACAAATAATATGAAGTATGAGGTGAAGTGGGGTCTATGTGTAAAATTACATTTCTCATTACATTACATTACAACATTACTCATTGTGCTCTCACAAAGCTTCAAAAACATGGCATAAATTTGAGAAAGATAAAGGCAAGGACAGACGAGAGGATTTGTATAAATGACTCTGTGCTGCAAGCTGATATGGGAACAAGGGGTTGAAAAAAGGCGGTGGTAAACGTCAAAGATGGAGGAGGGGTGGGGGTCTATCAGTGTGTCTTCTTCACCATCTCTCCTTGATGCCTTGTTGTGTAGGCTCATTTCCCGTCAAACAACCAGGGCAAGCTGATTCAGTGCTGTGCTTAAAGGACAGAAATTTCGGTCTTGGACAAACAATCACATCTGTAAGCACATTCAATTGAAAGGGCGCCAGGACGTGTTTCTTGTCTTTAGAAGCATTTTATCAGAAGAGGGAGTGCCTATTGCAGATGAGAAGGTATAAAGATGCAGAGATAAAAATAACTGACATTACAAAAATAAAAAAACAAATAATATGAAGTATGAGGTGAAGTGGGGTCATTACATTACAACATTACTCATTGTGCTCTCACAAAGCTTCAAAAACATGGCATAAATTTGAGAAAGATAAAGGCAAGGACAGACGAGAGGATTCGGTGCCTCCACATCACTATGATTGACTGATTTTTTCCCATGCCTTTCATGTTCAAAGCCAGTCTGCTTATTGGCCTGAATAGGTTAAACTGGTGGATATTTCTGGACTAACTCGAAAGTAACTCACATACGCAGACCACTTTTAGTCACATCCAAAACAAAATAAACTCACTTGAAATGATGATCTGTGTCTCAGCTGGTTGTTAGCAAACACTGAGCTCAGTTAAATTAAAGATTACTGACAAACAACAGTCAAACAACAGTTAGTTGTAACAAATAAAAGATATATGAAATCTGCATTGCAGTGTATTCTTGTAATTATTAATTTTGAAGCAATGTAATTTTGATTTTAATAGAAGTATGTTAAAACAAGCAAAATAAATATAGTATTGATGACAGTATTGATTGGCTTATTTATAGTGAGTGTATTTACATGTACAATAAACCATGATATCCATCAAAAATCAGTTTACTATAAAAACCTGGTTTTTACAAACACACACACACACACACACACACACACACACACACAAAACGCATTGATATGACATTTACACTATACCGTACAAAAAGTGGTTTTGTTAAGATTATATTATCTTTAATGCTCACCTATGGTGCATTTATTTCACCAAAATACAGTAAAAACACTAATACTGTAAAACACAAATAACAAATTTATGATCCTTATTCAATAAAAGAATACATTTTAAGATGTTTAAATGGCCTTAAACATTCTCACGGTATTATGCTTCATTTGTCTCTAACCCAAAAACAGTGAGAACATCAAATGGAACTGGAGCATGAATTTACATTTGACTAAAAAAACCCTAACAAAGGGTTTGCTTCCTCATTTCAGAAGTCCACCAACCACTCAAGACCACCCAGACCACTCAAGGCAGAAGAAGCATTGAGCTCCTGGGCCTGAATGATTTCAACATATAAACTTGACAACGGTCATGATAAACTCCCATAATAAAGCAAGAAGAAGGGTATCACTAGGTTGCTCATCACCATAGTTACAATATTCCAGCACTATTACAGCTCTCCCTCTATTTGATGTGATCTCTTTAAACAGCAGCAAGGAAGAGAAAAACCCTCCATGGACCTCCGGGCGTTTGAAAAAAATTGAATGGAAAAAAGAAGGAGACAACGAAAGGACTAGAGAGGGAGAAAGGGTGCAGGGATAATTCTACATTACATATTATAATTTTTTTTATAATCCATTTTATTCCGCGAACATCTAAATGTGTGCAATTAATGTCTTATTGTCTTTTCATCATTCACTTCAGGTTCTGTTAAACCAGTCATGGCCTGGGTAATGATGTTACTCTAACAGTCAAGCGTTCTTCAACTGAACCGAATTGAGAGGGTGAGCAAAAGAGAGCAAGAGAAAAAAGGAAAGAATAAAGTGAAAGAGAAAGAGAGGCCAGTACAGAGAGAATAACAATAATGTAACAAACCCAGCCTGGAATTACTATGATTAGGCTTCCATTTTAAATAGGCGGTGCCAAAAGCCAGCTGTAGTTAGATTGAGTGTGACTCAGACAGATGAGCTTCCTTAAACAGGACTATTCCTCACAACCAGAAGTAAACACATCTAATACTTCCAGTTTATACACAAAAGGAGACTTTATGAATAATATGTTGGTTGCACTTTTTCATGCAATTACAATGAATGGTGTTGATGAGGCTTCAAAAAAAGATGCAAAAGCACTATAAAAGTGGTCTTGTACTATAGTCCAAGTCTTATAAAATAATATGTTACAGTAGGTTTGTGTGACTGAAATTTAAAGGGATAGTCTACCTAAAAATGAAACATTTTTTGGTTCCCATTTACTTCCATTGTATTTTTTGTTCATGCAACAGAGGTCAATGTAAAATTAATTGGTTTGGCTACCAACAAAATATTTTATTTTATATTCAGAGAAGAAAAAGAAAAAGTCATACAGGTTTTTAACAAGGGGGAGTAAATTATGACAGATCACGAGAAGCTGTCATAATAGGGCCTTTTGCACCACGGGAACCTTTTCATAGTACCAGAACTAATTGTGGAACTACCTACTTTTTGGCGTGTTCGCACCGCCGGAACTGGGTGCGATTTTAGTGCCTTATTCGAGAACCAAATTAGCTCCTACTCCAGAGCAGGGTCTAACCAGCACAACTGGTACTAATCGTGACGTAAGTAGACATTGATTGGCCAAACGCGTATGAAAA